>NW_004524709.1:6850667-6877493 GCF_000260255.1 Octodon degus | reverse complement strand
CTCTCCCTCTCCCTCTCCCTCTCCCTCTTCCTCTCTCTGGTACCAGGGAGTGAATTTAGGACCCTGCACTTGCTGGGCAGATATTTATGCCACTGAGCTATCTCCCCAGCCCCCTTACCCACCCAATCTTCTTTTACTTTCCAACCAAAGCCTTTCTCCTGGAAATGAGTGCTTCAGTTTTAATTTCCATTTCACTAAAAGGAAAAACTCATGCAATCTGTTTTCATGAACTACTGAACTGCTGGGCTCTGTAAAGGGAACTATAAGAAGTGGGGATCGCTTGGTCAAGAGGTTCTGGCAATACGTAGACCCAGTAGTGAAGGAGGAGGATCCAATCACTTCTGACTTTAAACTGTGGACACTCTGAGTCCTGCCATAAGCATAAAGCATGATGTGGCAGAAATCAATACATCAAAGAAGAGTAATTTTTCATCCTTGTGTTCTGCTCACAGAAGGACAATGCATTGTGTTTCCCAGGGACCTGCAGACTGAAGGCAGTGTTCCCTTACAACCCAAAGAAGTGGATACTTCTGTCAGTTCTACCTATACATTTGACTTCAGCAACCACATATGCCAGGGGTCAAGAGGATAACATGAAAATACAAGGAAAAAAGAGAGAAAATATAAAATCTAAAATATAAGAAAACAATTTAAAAACAAAAAATATGTAGAAAAGAGCAACACCAAAAATAAATTGTGTATATCTGGAAAATAGAAAACACAAAACATATCTGAGCTGTACAATAAAAGCAGTGGGTTTAAAAGAGTCAGAAGATGGGTTCAATCTTGGGAACCACCCAAACAACCATCAGTTGATGAATGGATAATGAAGATGTGGTTCTTTCATACAATGGAGCACTTTTACTACTCAGCCAAAGAGAAGGACAATTTTCTTTATAAGGATAAGCTTCAGACATTTCTTGGTGAATGGATGCACCTTGAGACCATACTCTTAAGTGAAATAAATCACACACGTATTTACAAATACCACATGATTTCTCTGGTGTGAGAACCTGAAAGTGCAAATAAGGACCAAATGTATAACAGATATTGTGAAACAGGAAAAAAAATATTCAAATGGGAAGGACAACTAAGGAGGGGGAAGGAGAAAAGGAAAAAAGGGAAAAGAGAAAATGGAAACAAAGATTTTGCAAATAGGAAGGGGAAGAGGGCTGAAGGGAGGGTAGGGGAATGAAGGAGATAAAAGAATCAAGATATACTATGTATACGTACAAATTCCCTATAATGTATGTGATCATTCTGTATACCTAAGAAGAAACAAAAGTACCAATAACTAACTGAAAATAAAAAGATGGGTTCGAGTTTCTTCTTGCTATAGGCTTGGCTGCTAGCTTTCCTTCTGCAGCATCAGCTTTCTGATGGTGAAATGTGATTTGGGTGTGTGGCGCCTGAGATTAAACCAAGAACTTCATGCGTGCCAGGTAAACACCGAGCCACTAAGCCACCCCAGCAGGCCTGAGCATGAACCTTAAGAACCCTCCTCTCTCCTACGGAATCTCATCTGCAGAGGCACAGGTAGCACCTATTACCCTCAGGACCCAGCCACACCTATAGAGGCTTTCTCATTTTCCCCTGGGGGTGCTGGGAATGGAACTCAGAGCTCTGCACATGCTACCTAAGTGCAGGTGAAGTTTTAAGAATTTGTACCTATGTTTATTATGAAGTTCATTATATACATCCATAAGTCCAATTAAAATAAGTGTCAATAACCTCTAGATTATGTTGCTTTAAAGCTCTGCCCAACACTGCCATTCTTTACTAGATAGTAGCAGATAGGCTAAAACTATAGGAAAAACAGAAAGAAACAAAAGTAGCAGGTGGGGTAACACATAACAGTTCTTAGGAACACAGACTCTGTGCTTGGTCTCTGCATTCTAGTTGCATAACCCTGGATAAACTCCTAGGCTTCTCTGTGGCTCCTGGTTTGTATCTGTAAACTGGAGACAACAGCACTGACTTTCAAGGTTCTAGAACAAAGAACCAGTAGTAGTTAGGACTATGTGCACTATGTGCTACTGGTCCAGCCCGAGCTTTAGCCTCACTTGTACATGGCAGGCAGAAGCCTCTACCATCATGGTGGCCAAAGAGTTCCTGCCTCACAATCCAGTGCATGCTTACAATAAATTCTTTGTTGCTGATAACTGTGTGTAACTTGATACAGCATGAGTTATGTAGGTGCTGTATCAACTCAGATAATGGATAATGTATTCCCAGAATGCAAAGTGCTAGGCAAATTTTTACATAACGATATCACAAATAGAATTCTTCAGGTCTCAAAGTTATTTTCTTCTGTATTATCTACTTGGATTCCTAAATTAGTCACCCAAAAGATGTGAGAATGTATTACTCTCAAGAGAGGAGATGAGACCCTAAGATGCCCCAGCCACCCAGCTAGTGACTGTGCAATATCCAAGTTAGACCAAGCATTCATGTCCCAGCCACAAGGCTGGGCACCTCTTTCAATCCATATGCTTGCCACAGACCAGTTCAGGGTAGACTTGGCTATCCCAGCATAGCTGGTGGATTCTAGCCATTCCTGGGCACGGACACGCCACATACACACACCTCGAAGGAGGAGGGGCAGCCCGATCCCCAGGAGTGTAAGGCCACGCAGAGGCGTGAAAGCAGGGAAGGCCCAGGATCGCTGGACACAGCCTTTCCGTGCAAGTGCAGAAGGCACCTGGCTCAGGTGCCCAGGTGAGATGTGCTCACACTGTGCAGGACTGTCAGATGTACCTGGTTGCTTCTGCCGAGGCTTTGGCAAGTTCGTGACACAGGTGTGCGGGCACATCAGGACATTGCAGGGGTGCAGTGAGCCCTCCAGGAAAAGCTGCTTTGTTTCCGACAAGTGGATCCCACCAAGCGGGGTTTTGGGCAGGGTATTTGCTGGCACCAAGGCCAAGCAATAAACTCCAACTTGATGTATGCTGTCAATGGCCTAGAATGTTAAGGAAGAGGGAATCACATTATGATAAGAATTATAAAGAGTAACTTTTAATAGATCATGTCTTTAGCAAATACTTATACACACAAAATATTGTCTATAACATGCAGAACCACATCCAGTTTAACCAGTGCTCTGGGTGTAAAATGGCTAACGCAAGACAGGGTCTTCTCACTATAGTCATCAAAATGAGTAATTTTACACAGAACCATGAACAACACAAAAGGGAATCTGAAGAAAGTATACTCTCAAGATCCTACTAAAAACCCAACCTGTGACCCCAATATGAATGGCAGGAACCAGCTTCGCTAGTCCCTGACTCCTACCCAGTGCACTGTTTAGATCATTTCCTGCACAATTCGTGGGATTTCCTATCAAGTAGAGCAAAGGAAAAGAGGCACTGTATGGACAAAAGCACAGTGCGTCAGTCAGGCCATGATCCTAGCTGAGTGAGAGAAGCTGAGCCTCAGACAAGAAGGAAGCTGCATGGCAGGGCGCGAGACCTGGAGCACCCTGCTCATCCACTGGAAGCTGTCTTCCTCCGTGGAGTCCGGCCTCTGCTCCGCCACAATCACTATCCTCTCATCATGAAGGACGGTCACAGAGAACACAGCTATCCTGTGGGGACAGAGGGGGACACACTGTGAGCCTGCAGCAGAGAATGTTTTCCCAAGAACTCCCATCCCAGTATGCAATTTTGCAAAGCAAAACATACTAGGATTCCAGCTTATTCCAGGAATGGTTACAACCCAAGATTAAAAACCCAACAGACTGCTGAGGCTATGAGGAAAAGGGAACTTTTTGCACTGTTGATGAGAATTTAAGCTAGCATAATTCTAAGGGAATCAGATGCCTCAAAAAACTAAAAATGGAAATTCCATTTGGCCCAGCTATTCCTATTCTGGTGTCTTCCTGAAAGCATCAAAGACATCACAAATACGGCAATACATGCATATCCACATTTACGGCACCACAATTTGTAATAGCTAAACCTTGGAAGTGGTCTATATGCTCATCAACAGATGAATGGAGAAAATGTAGTAGTTATACATAATGGAATACATAATGGAACCAAAAGAAGGATTAATTTGACTGTGCAATTTACAACCAACAATGTTTACATAAACTCAGAAGATCTTGGCTCTTACTATTCTTCACAGAGGTGAACAAACTGTGAACTCCTGCACAAAGCCTCAGTAAGGACAGCTTGGAAGGGAGAAGACAAGCAGCACTTGGAAGGTACAATCAGCCACATCTCTCTTGGAGGCTGCCTTGGTGCTTGTCAGTACAGACAGAACATCTGATCATAGGACTTGCTGACATTTAGGGACCCTTATTATGCACTTCTGGAGTTTGTACCTCTGAAGGAATATTCGCCACATCAGAAATTTTCTGTGTGAGAACTCCTAGTTCCCTGCTGAATCTGTCTGCTTTGTGTGGCCAGCATGAATTGTGTCCACACTAACATCTTGTGCACCAATTTTCAAATACGTTCTATTTTAAAGGCAATCCACAGGTATAGTCAAGTATCCACTTTCTCCTGGTTCCATTTGCTTGCAAAACTGAAATAAGATTTTAAGGACATTCTTGATATTTTTCCAATCAGCAAAAACAAACCAAATAACCCTTCAGGAACTACAAGAACAACTTCACCATTCACTAGGGCTCTGCTGTGTGCCAAGCCAGGGGTGGAAGGAACAGGAAGAAGGAAACCGTGGGAGACATGCAGGGAAGGCGCATCTATGCGACTGCTTCCTGGTCTCGTGGACCTGCACTATGATGCGTATTTGGCTCTTCATTCTGTGCAGCTATTAATTAAGTTTTTATTTTTGCTTTGTTTTTCTGAGATAGGATCTCACTATGTAGTTCAGGCTAGCCTTGAACTTGTGCCAGTCCACCTGCCTCAATTACAGGTATGGACTACCATGTCTGGAGAGAAATAAATTTTTCAAATGGTCATTTTTATTCAGCTCAGAGGAGAAGCTAATGGAATTATATTTATGGAGCTGAGAAAACATCTATAAAATCTTACACATTTTGAACTAAAATCTCAGGAGTTACCAGAGTCCAATTACTTCAAACTCAGAGAAAAGACAACTGAATCAAAAATAAAGAAATTTCTACAACTTTTAAACCCTTTAGAATGATATGAAAAGTGCAGTCTTCAGAAAAATACCTGTTTCACTACTAACCTTCCCCTGTAGACAAATTTCATGGGCTCCACGGCCAAGGCTGTTGCCACGATGTCATCAGCATTGTGTCTGCGCCCACTGACCACCATCAGTCCGTCCATCTTTCCCACCACAAAGACAAGCCCCCCAGGGCCAACAAACCCCAGCAAGCCTGTCCTTATGAATGGGTATTCGCTGATCGGAGCACCTGAGCTTGTCATGGGAAACACCTGAGGAGGACAGGGGTCCTTATTAGGCACCTGCTTGTGGTCAGGTGGTCTACATTTTAACTATTTTCCTGAACGTCACTACCCTGCGCTCCATTTCCAATGGCCCTACTAGTATGAAAGCCTCTGTACCAGATGCTGGCAGTGTCACGCGTGGGAATGTAAATCCCACGCTTAGCAGAGTGCCATCCCTCCTCCGGCACCTCTGGGGGACGTGCAGGGGGCTGGGGCTGGCTCCTAGCACAGGCTCTGAGCCTCTGCACACAAGGCAGCCAGAAATCATTGTACTGCTTACAGATACCACTAAGTTCCCTTGTTTATAAAACTATAGCCTAAAAATGATAAATTGAGAAGGTGCAGTGGGAACAACATATGTGAGTGGTAAAGTCACATCTCTAACTCATTAAAATGGTATTTTCCTTTATTGCAATCATGCTGAAAAGAAAAATATAAAGAAACCAAACCAAATGAATTCAAACTCTAAACATTTTTTTGTTCAACCCTGAATATAAATTACACAAAAAGGAGGGGAGGTTATTTAGACTATATCCAGCCCAAGTTTCAGAGAGTGTCTGAGAAAACTGAATTCACTTTCAGCACAGCCCTCTGGACAGTGACTAAAACACAACTGTTCAGTTACATTCCAAGCTCTGGATATTTAGGAGCGTATTCCTCAAACAACTAAGATTCCCTGATGCATTACCAGGCATTACGCTGCTCCTAAGGCCAGGCATTACTTAGGAAAGGGACAAAGTGATGAGAACAGCACCTCGCAGTGCTGAAGCACCCAGTTCTCGTGTTAGCCTTCAATGCATCTGCTCATCAGGTAGCACACGCAGCACACTACACGTATGCACAGCACATCTGCGCCACACACAGCACCTACTGTGTACGCATCACACTCACATGTCCACACAAACACACAGGTGTATCCTTACCACAGGCATGAGTTTGTGCCATTAAGGTCACTTGACATCACATTTGTTCAGGTAAGTTCTCACAAATTCACCCCAAGCCAAGCGCACTGCAGGCTGCAAGACTGTGAAGGGGTGAAGCTGGTTTCTCAAGTGAGGCATGCACATCCTGGTTCCTCTATCATCTACCTGTCACCCAACACTTGCATTAAATAGTAGAGGTGACAGTAATTAACAAATTAGAAAAAAAGGCTTATTTTTGAGAAATTGCTGATTTTTTGACAGTGGTTATAAAAACCAAAATAATGCCCAGAAACAAAACTTACCAAAAACAATATAAATAACAGGAGAAAATGCAACCACCATAAAAAACAGTAAAAAAATATAAAAACCATAACATCTTAGGCTTATCTGTTTCTGTGTATCTGGCACAGGCTGTCTGGAGATGGACCACAGTGAGAGCTCGTGGCAGAGGATGCCCCATTGACCTACCTCAAACGTGTTCTTGGTCATGCCAGAGAGGCCATAGTACGATGTTCCTGTTGCCACTGCACACACACACAGCTCTCCAATTTCATCTGTTCTACACAACTGAGGTATCCCATCTGGCTTCACTGAGCACATGATGGCTAAAAGCAAACCCAGAAAACACATGGAAAGAGTATGAGGAGGGGGAGCGAGGGATAAGAATGAAAACACAGGAATATAAAGGAGGACAAATGAACAGAAACTGTATCTTGAACCAAACTCCAAGTGTAATGGTCAGGTACTCAACTCCCCTAGGTAGAGTGATGATTTCTCATGTAGCAAAATGTCAAATTTCATTGTGGTGGCCTCGATCATGTCAACTGCCTTAATTTTAATGTGTAAACTATATAGTTAAGGGGAACACCGCTTCTGCCAGTCAGATACAAGGATGATGTGCAGAGCAAATGTCAGGGGCGTGTGCTGCACAAGTATCAGCGACATGGGAGCAATGTCCAAAGTGAAACATGAACTCCACAAATTAGGAAACATGAAATACTTGCCTTTTAAGTCTTTCAAAGGTTTCCTAAATTTAAAGTTGAATTTAAGCCTCTGGAGCCCTAGGAAGTTGTAGCCTTTGATTTCATATTCCCTGTGAAGGTGGGTCCTTTGGAGAACATCACCCGAGGGCTTTAATGCAATGGTGCTGAGTTCATACTAGTCTAGCCACACACACTTTGATGCTTCCACATCAGCATCCTGCCTACCACTAGTGCAAACCACAAGTGTGATTAGGTACTCAAGAGGCTGGTGCCTTGGAGAGGTGATGTGCATGCACAGTGAAGATCGTCCTGCTGGAAAAGAAGCTAGAGCTTTCAGGGAACTCCATGGTGAAGTGAAGGGTGTGAGAAATGGAACTAATGCACATATGGGAGTTAAATTCACAGTAAAAAATAAATCACATTAAAACTACACTGAAATATTCACCAGCAGATTGGTAAAAATCACAACACTGAATGACACAATGGGAAAGAAATTGGAAAAAAACGGTCCTGATGTCTACCAACAGCACTGGTATACTTCTCTACAAACATGAAAGACAATATAACGTGGTCAAAATCATGTGGGCTCAAGCAGGTGCAGGGGCTGGGGGTTCAATCCCCAGGCCAGTCATGCTGGCCCTGCCCCTGGGGCACGCTGAGACAGCAATTGAGACTGGGCATGGTGGCATGTACCTGTAATCCCAGCTCTTGGGAGGCTGTAAACAGGCAGATCACTAGGAGTCTGATCTAGTAGTGAGACCCTGAACACCCTGTAAACCCTTCCTTAAAATACAGAAAATAAATAAATAAATAAATAAATCACGTGGGCAAGTTTCCTTTGAAACACAAATCTCATTTCTAAACAACTTTTCTATTAGATACTCCCCACACCCTGAAGCTGGACTCAGGTCCTTTCCTCACCTCAGAAGGCAGCTTCAAGAGAGTGGAGCTCCCCTGAAGAGGAGGGCTTAAATCAATTCGCATGCATTCAAGCAATACCATACTACCTGGAGAAAAACCAAGTTCTTTCGTGTGCGTACAAATGAATTTTAAAATACAAAACGTGAAGACATATAGAGCACTCTATCATTATATGGGAACAAAAGCTAAAAACCTTAGGAAGAAAATACACAAATACATATGCATGTGTCTGTTCATTTCTACAGCTCTAGAGTACCTCCAACAAGAGACTTGGATGTCTCTAGTGTACAGAAAAGAAGTTTTTCATTGCATAACTTGAATCTTTTTATGCTTCTACCATGGGGATCTGTTTATCTGGCAACTAATTTTATTTTTTCTTTTCTTTTTGATAAGGATAGCCTGGCTAATGCAGTGGGCTTAGGACACACAGAATTTGAAGAATATGAAAGTATAAGCAAAGTTGCTGTGACGCTGCAGCATTTCCAGGGTAAAGAGAAAGAACAGAAATACCCTTAAGATAATGCTAGAATTAGGAGAGTGTGGGGAGAAAGCCCAGCACCAGCACATACTACCACAGAGCGGGAAAGCAAGGAAGCCCACCTCCATGGCGCTGTCTCGGTGCTTGGGTCCCTGCAAAGGTCCCCTTACAACCCAGTTCGTTGCATGAGCTGGCTCAAGGATAAACAGCATTGCTTAGGCATGGATATGACATCTTGCTCTATGCAGCACTAAGGAAGGAGCTTGATTATGGGTACGAATCCTGATAAAGAGAGAGCCCTTGCCCTGATTCTGGAAGATTAAGTGAGGAACCTAAATGCCTATATGCAGTCCTATGAAACATGACCCAGGGAAGAGCACATAAGGTAGGAAGTGGTCAAAGCACCCAGACTGCAGGGCTGCACAGGCAGGTGGAGTCCTTCAATCAGATGGCTGCCCTTATGCATCTGTAGAAATCATTTCTATGGCTTTACTGCTAAAGATACACCTGACAAATTACAGACTCACATCCCTCAATTTTTTTTTATTTTAAATGTATTTGATACAGGGTCTCACTAAGCAGCTCGGACTCATAGTAATCCTATTTTCAGCCTCCCCAACACTGGGATTACAGGATGTACCACCATGCCTAGCCTCAGTGATCAGCTCACTGCACCCGGGGGTGAGGGCTGGCGTGGCATTTTGTGCCCAGGCTCAGACCCCAGTCTGTGTTGGCCTAAGCAGGAACTTAGTCCACTGAGCTATCTCGCTGGTCCTATATCCCTCAATTTTTGTACTTGTCTGCTCACTGCCTTCTGTGCCTTAGGGAGAGTTGAGCTTGGGTGTCCAGCTTTGGCTGAGGCATTAGGATAATGGATAGGAAACTGGCCCTTGCATTAGAGGAAGTTGCACAAGCCCAGTGTGGGCAGAGCTACAAGAGGATCAAGGCTTCCCTTTCCTACCTTCTTGAATTTTTCAATTTCCTAAGGCAAAGGCCTGCCCTAGGTGTCTGAAGCTTAACAAAGACTTCCTAAATTATAAGTTTGGTGCTCAGCCTGAGAGCTCACCCCAGAAGGTGGAGTGATATGGTAAATGCTGGAAGAGGAAGAAGGTGATGCGCAGCAAGGAAGTATTTCTCACTGATGAGACACAAGACCAAGGCTGGGTGCCACACTCACCTCCTGGCATGACGAGGCCCACATCCTGTACTGTGAGCACTGACAGCTTTTCCTCTGAGTCCACGCGGATGACGCCATAGGTTAGCCCATGCATGGATAGCACACCCCGGCCTGGCGGCTGGTTGCTGTCATCTGTGGGCCTGAAACCACAGGTTTATGTGCAGGTAAGCAGATACCCATAGACATGCTTATCAGCAATTACACATAGCCTGGCAGCCACCTGTGGGCTGTAGCCACCTACTAGAGATGAGCTGGCTACTACATCAGGCCATGTTCAGGAATGCCAGCTTGCTCTGCTGAGATCTACCTCTGAGCTTATGAAGTGCACCTCTGATTTCCCAGGTATTTTGGAGAATATCTCGGAAACATGAAGCCAGTGCTGACCACCTGCCCCTACTTCAGGGACACACAGCACAGACTCTTGGATTTACCAAACCCTACCCTGACTCCCTGCAATGTCTGGTTTTTCAGACTTTGGAAAGAACACAAATCAGATTAGTGTATAGGAACTGGAGATCCTGACTGTCCAATGTCAGCTCACATGCACACTGTCTAGGCTTATGCTCAATTATATATAAGAATTTAAAATGAGATTTAAGGTATGCCACTCTGGCTGCTAAGTCTGACAGAAAATTAGCCAGATGACAAGCATGCAGCTGTAAAGCCGTTTGTGGGTCAGGCAGATCACATTTAGTTAAAGGACAGTCTTGAAAGATGACACATTAACCGTGTGTCTCCATGCTGCCCATGGGCTTTTGGGGTCTGGCTCCCCCCCACCTTCTGGCCCCAGCCCACCTTCCCTGCAATGCTCAGTGTCAGTCTCAGCCTAGGGCTTTTGCACTGCTTTCTGCCTCCACCAAAGCATTTTTCTGACATCCACACGGTTTATTCTCACTACCATCCGGGGATGGCTTGATTCTGGCACATGTCATCTCCTGAGAATCTCCAAAGCAGATGCCACCTGATGACGTGTGAGGCCTCTTCCATCAGTCTAACCTTTCTGAGAGCAGGAAGCTGTCTGGGTACTCACTGCTGTGTGCCTCTCAGGAAGAGTATCCAGCAACAAATATCAGTAACTAAGTAAATAAAAATGTCCAGTGAAGTGAGAGGACACAATTTAGGTAAACAACACATTTGCTTAGCAATTTTCTATATACATTCTTTAATGTAATTTTAGGAACTCAAAGTTGAATCATAAATTTGAACTTCCCATTTAATATTAAAATATTATAAGGGTTATAATATATTATAAGGGTTATAATGATCCTGAAGACATAAATGGGACAACATAAAAGTTAGAACGTTTGAAAGGAGATCTCACTGGAACCAGGAAGCTACTGTATAAAAAACACACACAAAAGAGTCAGGAGATATTCTTGGGGAAGAATAGTAAAGTATACTGATTCATAACCAGATATCAATATCTGCCTAAATATAAAACCTACCCAAACTACCTGCACCCAATGAACTTACACTCTAGACTGTTTATTACTCTCCCAGCCTTTTATTTTCCAGAGACCAAACAAATTAAACTCTGAAATGAAAAGCAGAGAAGTTGTCAGAGGCCCTGCTGCCACTTCTTCCTCCTCCTCCAGGCCCCCACAAAGACTCAACATGAAGTCAGAAATGACAAGCCTCCACGACTCTCATGAGCTAAGTTGTTTTCATCCTCAGAATACAAAGGATATGATAAATGTCTTCTGTGACAAAAATACCAATTATTCTGATCTGATCGTTTCACACCATATACATGTATTGAAATGTCACACAGCATCCTACAATGAGCAATTATTATGAGTCAATTAAAAATAAAATTATATTCACACAAAAAAGGTAACTTCTGGCTACCCATGATGTGAACCTATTTGGCAATAGGATCTCTACAGACGTAGCCAAGTTAAAGTGGAGTCACAGTGGCTCAGTGTGAACTCCAAATCCAGCTCCTGGCATCCTCAGAAGAGAGATGGGTGGGGAGACTGTGAACTGATAAGGGCAGCAGCAGGACTGCCACAGTGTTACAGTTTATGTCTAGTTGTCCCCCCAAGCCTCGTGCAGTCGTGGGGTGGCTTCTGGAGTCTGTGATTGAGTTTTCTGACGGAACTGGGGATTGAACTCAGGGACGCTTATTCTACTAAGCCATCTCCCCAGCCCTTGTGATTCTTGATCCAACGCTGGGATTGCCTGTGTGAGTGCTACACCCTGGCCCTGAGGTGGGTAATCTGCTTTCAATGTAAGGAGGGGAGAGAGGTTAGCTAGCTGCCTCAGCTGCTGCCCCTTCCTTTGCTCTTTGCCTTCTCTGCCACAAAGGGTTGCTCTCTTCCATGTGCCACTCTGCCTTGAAGCCAGCTGAGTATGGACTGAAGCCTCCACTAACTGCACTAAATAAACCTTTCCTTTCTTAATTCTGGGTGTTGGGTATTTTGTCCCAGTAATGAGAGAAGAGTAACTGAGACACATGGTCCCTAGCAGGCGTTCACCAGTTGGAAGGAGGCCTGGGCAGATCTCTCTCAAAGTCTGCACATCAATCCTGCCCACACCTTGATGTTAGATTCAACTTTCTGTTAAAAAAACAAAACAAAACAAAACAAAACCCAGGCATGCACCACTATGCCTGGTTTCAGAGCCAGCATAGCACACCCAGGGACCTGGGGTCAGCATAGCACTTGGTACTAGGATTGAACTCAGGACCTCATACTTGCCAGGTAGGCACTTACACCACCGAGCTATCTCCACAGCCTTCATCCTTCTAATAAGAGAACTTTCGATTACCTAAAGCCAACCAGTTTGTGCTTTTTTGTTATGAGCACCCTAAGAAACGAAAACACTGACAGCCAAATTCTGACTAGCCATGATCATCCCAGGTAGGGGAAGATTCAGAGCACAGGGTGTGGTGATGAGAGACTGCAAACCTTAGCCAAGTTATTCTTTTACAACCCAATATCAGAGTCTGTCTTAGTTGCAAGATCCTCCTTTATAAATTCATAATAGTTGAAAAGCAGGACTTATAATATCTTAAACATATAAACTGTTTATTATAGGAACTTTTCTATTGTGCTCAAAAATGATAATGATGAGACTGAATATATACACATAAAACGTAAATGACACTAACATCATATCAATTTAACCTACCACATAATTTATACTAATGGATTTCCTTATCATTCAGAGAAAACTCACATCTCAAGGCTCTTTTCCTTCATATTCACAAAACACATGCAAAAAAGCAGACAGAGGAACACATAGATTCCTAGACACAGAGGGCAGCCTCACCCCTCTATCTCTCCTGTGTGTCTCCACAGACGACAGCATCCTCTGGGACACGTGGCGTGGCCAATGGCCTCTTTCTTCTGAATGACAAAGTAATACTCGAGTGGTATGCTCTGCGTACCAGAATTGCTCTTACCTTTTTGCAATACATTTTTTAGATCTTGCAACTAAGACAGACTCTGATATTGGGTTGTAAAAGAATAACTTGGCTATGGTTTGCAGTCTCCCATCACCACACCCTGTGCTCTGAATCTTCCCCTACCTGGGATGATCATGGCGAGTCAGAGTTTGGCTGTCAGTGTTTTCGTTTCTTATTTCGTCCTTATATTAGAAACTTGTACCTCAGAAATGTTAATTTAGTTGATCGGGTCAGTGGTGGCTACAGTGGGATTCGGACCCAGTTGATGAGCACACACCCATATCTCACCATTATTTATCTCCTTCCTGGATGACTGCCCTGCTTCCAACCTTAGGATAACCTGCATTTCCTATTTACTGCAATTTCCAATGGAAGTTTAGCAGCAAACGGCATGAATAACACACCAGCACACTCTCAACACGAACATGGCAAAATCAAGGTCAGAAAGACAGTTTTTCTTTTTCCTGTCTTTCAGGCCTGCCTACTGGTAACCCATCAATACTTTCATATGGAAATGTCCAGATACTTTAATATCTACTTACATATTTCATTCTATTTTTATATAGTGGGGAAATTTCTGTAAGATAGACATACAGAAAGCCAACAGAAGAATCCAAAAACATATGTAGTTAAAATTATAATAAAGCCAAAAAATGCCAGTTTACATTCCCACTAACAGCATGTGAATATATTATCATTTTTCTAATTTTTTAGACATACATGCAGCTCTAAGAGTAATATATATATATATATGTGTATATATATGCATTGCTTAAATGTTCACTTATGTTAACAATATGCTCTCTACAGAAACCTTGTGCAGAGGTGAGGAGAGGTTGTGTACAACCCAAGGCATATAGCTATGGGCAGTGCCAGACACCAAACTCAAGCAGGAGTAAGAATCTGTGCTTCTAATCGTGGGCTTAAACTACCTCTCAAAATTACTGGTCAGTTCTGTACATTCTGGCCAGCAATAACAATAAGCACGAAAAAGGTTCCAAATTTGATAAGTAAAACACCAGTTCTCCTTGATGTTTCTATCTGTGCTTCCTCAATTATTAATCAAATTAGATTATCATTCGCCCTCACCATTTTCCTAGGAAATAAAAATTCCAAGTAGATAAACTAGGTGGAGAAGTGAAGAAACAAATGTGATAAGCAGAATTTGTAGAGCTTCAATATCATTTACTTTAATAATCAATAATAGTAAATTAAGTAATGGCTAACAAAGACTGGACCATTTGTCAATTTCCAGAGTTCCATGATGAGATAAATGGTGTGCTCATGGCTCTGTGGCTCCAAGTGCCTTATAAAGAACAAGTTACGAGAAGAATCAGGTCAGCAGTTTCCAGGAATGTAAGAGGGCAGGCTTCTACTCTTCAAACAGACGCAGGAGGAAGGAAACTACACAGCTATGTATACAATACTGCAACGAAGTGAAGGGGAAAAGGAAATACAGAGAAAGGAGCGTGCTCAGCCTCAGCCTCGTGGCATCAGGACGAATGTGCTCTGGGAGAAACAGCTTCAACAGTGTATACCACTTAAAAATACGCTGGGCATTCGATCTTAACTTATCATGGCATTTCCAACCTCTGTAAAACATTCGATAAACCGTTAGCTAATCTTACTGTGTAGCACCTGAAGAAATAGCTGCTATAAATTTTAGTGAACACATCTATAGTTTGCTACTCCTGACAGGAGGCAAAGCCTGGCTGGGCTCCACATGCATTAATACAAAATAAATGGAGTCAAATAAATAAGAAGCCGTTAGGACAATTTCCATTCCCAAAGCTTAACAGAGTGACTACAACTACATCTGTAAAGCTTTAATGTTATTTGTCATTCACTGAATCCTTTTGTAAGGGAAAAACAAAGGTCTTTCAACACTTTCATCTTACATAGGTAATTTCAATTTAGTAAATTTCAGTTAAGCAACAATGATGTATTTGGAAAGCAAATGTGGATAAATATACTTTCCTCCTCTTTTTCCTTGTCATAATATTTACTGTAAGATTTTTGTATAATAGCTCATAACAACACACACAAAATATTATTGTAGCAGTGCTAACATTAATAGTAGCTAACACTTGCTCAATTCTTACTATGTATGAGGCATTTGAACTCCTTATGGGAGCCCACAGTGCTCACAGAGGCTGCTGCTGTGGGCACTACTCTGATCCTCACTGTACAAATGAAAATCTGAGTTCAAGAAGGTTAAGCACTGGCCATGTTACAGACTTGGTGTTCCAAGAGCGGGGAGAGGAGCCCAGGTCGACAGACATCAAGTACACTGACAGACCAGGGCTCAGGGCAGGAGCAAAGTGCAGCTCCATCCCTGGAACTCCGCAGCACAACCGACATCTATTGTTCAGGCAGGAAGAAAATTAGATTAATTTATAATTTACTATATTGCGGTAAATAATTACTATATGCTGTTTTGCCCGGTATCTTTCCCTGTGAAAACAACACAGTTATGTGTCGTATGTTTGCCTGCCACTCACTGAACTGTTCCTTTTCTGTGAGCCCCTCTGCCATGTGCCACCCTGCCTTGGAAGGAGCCAGATGACTACGGACTGACACTTCTCCAAACTGTGAGTTAAAATAAAGCTTTCCTCTAACTTGAGTGCTGGGTAATTTTTTCAGCAAAGAGGAATGCCTAAAGCAATGCCTATTTTTTCCCAAGAACAGTTTAACAAGTACAGGCATAGAAAGTAAAAGTTTCCCCAATGTAATCTAGATAGGTGAGGGACCACCCTACTGCAAAAAGGGATGGGACAACAGAATGGACTCTTTGGTTGAAACTATTAGCCTCTGTAGCCTAGCATGTTGTTTCTCTCTCCTTGGGCTCCTTTCAACAGGCAAGTCATGAGGTTCTGATACAACAACAGGAGTTGAATGCTCACATTAAATAAAAAAGATTTTTACTGACAAAAAACCTAAATAAACCCTCTAGCATCACTTACCCCTAGTTGACTTAAAACTCACTAATTCTGGAGATCACCAGCTCTGCCATACATTATTAAGTTCTCACGGGCTTTTGTGTATGTAACACGTCTTAAGAATCAGTTATGATAACACCTGACTGGGTTACTATTGAGAAACCTGAAGGGTATTTTTACTAAAAATATGAACTTTTCACTTAGCCTAAGCTATTTGATAGTGACTATAATGGGGTAAAAGATTGATGTCTCTCTTTATAGTCCCTCTACCTGCCCCTTTGTTGACATAACCCTTTGGTACACTCTTTGCTGCTCTTCATGTAAGTCATTTAAAAATATTTAGTATAAGACTAATACAGGGTTAAGTCAGCCTATTTCCTATTAGAGTTATTATGTTATGTCTTTCTTTTTCTCCCCATCTTTTTTTCTCCCCATCTTCTTTTCTGCCTCATCTTTCGCTTCTTCAACAGTTGCAATAATAGTCAAGCACCTAAAGTCCTTCAGCCCTATCCTAAAGCATGGACCAAACTACAAGGACAAAAAGTTTGCAAGGGACAATGGTGTCACTTATAAGAGTAACTGCAGTTCCTGGGACAAGCTTACCATGACTACTTGTGGTCCCAGGGTCATCTTTTGCAATGCTATCACTGACGTGGGAACTTAATCGAACTGTTGGCTTATTTTAGCAATTCAGTAAGAGCTCACTGTTTTCTTTATTCTATAAGCAGCTGGATGCCCTTTCTTCTTCAGTGCTGGCTCCCTTCAGCTGAACTACCCATTTTCCCCTCAGTACTTGGATTAGTTTTGTTTCTACCATCTCTAAGTCAAAGATCCCCTCTAACATCATAAACTTTTTACCTACCTAGTTCAGTCACAGTCTTCAGATAGCTTCCTTGACAAATAGATAGATATTTAATATTTGTGTCAAAATATACACTAAATGTTGGCAAATTTTGTTTTGCATCTATCTTGTTGACTTTTGCTGTGTTAATAGCAAGATGGGTCGGAAGCAGAAGTAACAACTTAAGCTCTCTGTACCTCTTGTCTTCTGCCAAAACAAGCTTCTTAGTACAATGCAATGAAACCAAAAAAGAATGCATTCCTAAGTAAAAGTGGTCAGGATGACTCAAACATGAAAATACAGTCATTTCACCCTTTGAATGCTGCTTAATTAAGTCAGTTTTCATTCTGATGATTCTCAGCTCAAAATTATTTTGTGGTGGAAGAAGTTTTAAATTTTTATTTTATTTTTAGATAAAATTACAAACAATATCTTAAAGGTTCTCTTTCTATATTTAAAAAGCAAAACTAGAGATCTCTGAATCTGACTTTTCTAAGAAGGCAAAGCATATTTTAGAAAGCCTAACTTCATGGGTTAACTTATTTTTAAATGCTGGTTTATTAGTTATGCCTTAGATAGAAATAATTTACTTTTAATACCAGATGAACATTAGACAGTATAATGCCTCCTTTGGGTATTTTTCTCTTGGTTTCTTCTCAGCATTATAATTTCTTAAGGTGAACTCCTCCAAAAAGTGGCAAATAGAGACAAGATATATCTTCATTACTCTCTATAATTATTTTACATAATCATTACTTTCAACTGCTAATACATTAAAGTGCTGAAATGCTATCTGAGTAGCATTTCAGTGTAGCTTTTTTTTAAAAGTAAAATAAATTCTGTTATCTGTATTCTGAAGATGAAACAGACCCAGACAACAAGTAATCTAGAAAACTGAAGCAAAAAATGTAAGTAAATAATCATCTGGTTTTCATTTTTGAGAAAAGGGAAACAAGATAGCATGGGATGCTGATAGTATTAAAGAACTCATTTTAAATACCTGAGTGTCTTAATTTGTTTTTCATGGCTATAACTGAATCCTACTGACACAGTTATTTATAAAAAATAGAGATTTTGCTCAGCTCAGTTTTGGATGCTACTGGGTTCAGGAACAAGATGATGACATCTGATGAGGGCCTCATGCTGCATCATAATGACATGGGGAGGAAGTGTACATGCTTATGTCTCTCTTCCTCTTTTTATATAGCCATTATTGGCTACCCTGGAGGTCCCACTCTGATGACATCATCTGATCTTCATTACCTCCAAAGGATCTCATCTCCAGACACCACTAAACATAAAATTTGGAAGAGCAAATTTCTGCACATGCAATGTAAGGACATACTGGAAACAGACTACATGGAAAACGAGAGCAGACGCCACTAAGAACTGATGTTGTGCCATCACCTGGCTGATTGGCATGAAGGTAGGCATCCACATAAAGAGACACACCTAAAGAAAGATGCCTGAGGATGGTCATACACGAAAACAGTCATATTGCCCACCCTTGTTCCTTCTACTTCTCCAACACATGTTCAAGAAACTTAAATATCCTACAATGAATATTACTGATTCGTTTTGAAAACTACCTTTGGTTTTCTGAAGAGAACACAGATTGCTTAAATTCTGGCAATGACCTGCCACTAGCAGTGGCAGCAGACAAAGGGAGGGCACATCACCCCTGCCTGTGCCAGCTCCCTCTCCCAACCCACCTCACTAAAGTCCAGCTTTGTGTCCTTGGAAGCAACTCTGCACCTGTTCATTCATAAAGTGGTACTGGAGGTTTCACTGACTCTACAATCTCCAAAACTCTCCAATATACACTCTGTGTGTGAGACATTCTGTGTCATTTTTAGGAGAAATGATGTCAATATCCTGAATCATCAGTGGTCTTGGCCACCAGCTCCACAAGCCCAGAAGCTCTAGAAGGACCCAGCCCCACTCAAGGTGGGAATGTTGATCCCAGGACTATCCAGACATGAAGGCCACCTGAGCACCTTTCTCATAATTACCTCTGGTTTCTAATTTACATTTTTACAGAAAAGAATTACAAAGTGAATGTTCCCAAAGGTCTACAAATGGTGAACAAATACATCTGCAATTTTATCCTCACTGATTACCACAGATAACAATTGAGTAGTGTTTTTTAATTAAGTGGACTAAAAGCCAAGCAGGCAATCAGCTGCACTGCACTGTTTATTGGAAGTCCAATTTCTTCTTCATTACCAGGGCAGCATGAGCATCCCAAGAAGATGATTACACAGAGGACACAATCTGTATCGCTTAGATGACAACTGAGAGGAAATGTCAATTCTGAAACTCCCTTGAACCAGAGGAAATTAGTCCTCTGCAGCCCTTTCTCTGAAGCAAAGTCACCACCAAACACTTGAGATGTAGTGGACAAAGAACAAAGATGAAGACTTGCTATGCACATGCACCAACTTCCCTCGATGTCATCATTATGTACTGCAAACAGGTATTGATGAAAATTTTGAAAAACTGAAACAGAGGCCCAACACTTTTCTTTAAAAATATACATATTAAACAAAATGTGAGAAGTATGTCTTTCACATGAGACTTCCTCAGAACACACCCATTTTGTTTTTGTTCCAAAATATATAAAGAAACTTTTCCAGACCCCATTTTAAGTACTTTTATGTATCACTTTTTTAACTTCATATTCTGTTTTCTGTTATTACACATGAAATATTCAAACCAAGTCTTAGTATAAGGGGATTGATAATGTAATATGTGCTTTACTGTAGCGAACTTAAAAAATAAAATCTTCTGTATGTTTGAGAGATGGCAACACATGAAGACAACACATAATGTGAAGTTACAGGCCCTGCGTCATTGTGCGAAAACAAGAATTTATAACAACTTTGCCATGGAACACATTAATCCATGTGAAGTATCAGTACACAGGGAAATTTTCTTCTATTCTTATGTCACACAAACAACCCAGAGAACTATGTTGATAAAAATGCAAATGTGAACCCAGCTTTCATCAAATGCATTTTAAAACAAGAATAAGAACATGAGAAAAAGAATTTAGAATACAGACTAGCACTATCTTTGGGAGGATATCCTAAAGATATCTACCACTGCAACAGAGTTATTATCACCTAAATTCACCTCCAGCAATCAGTGAGTCTAATTGCATGCCTAATTATAAAAGTTATCTTTTCATATACCAGCTTTAAGGAATTTAAATATGTATCCCTCCATAATAACCAAAGAGAAAGCAGCTCTTCTTATAAGGCCGAAGAGTGTGATCAGGGCTAAAGGAGAGCTGTAGGATAGGCAGCCTCGACTCAAGGCTATCTTTAGCTTCCAGAACACTATGCAGTAATGCCCGATCCAAGTGAGAATGCTTAGATCATTCCTTGGTATCCTTCTCTGTTCTTCAATCTGTTCCTCAACCTGAGGGACGATGCAAACAGAAAACTGGCATGATGGAACCTATCACCTTGGGTGCCAGAGGGAAGCTCCTGGGAGGGGCCACTGTAAGCTGTACAGAACACCTTCACTCCTGCCTTCACACACAGGCTGTGAATCTTCATGTGCACAAAGCAGGTGAAATAGTAGAAGGCACACTCTGCCCTCATTATCTGTGTTCTGGTCAATCTCGGTCATGCAGCCATTTAAAACTTAGGTCCTGCTCTGGGGACCTGAGTCTGGTTAGAAACAGATCTCTTGCACACACTTTCTTTGCCCATAGCATGGAATGAACCTTGTCTCCCACCAAAGCAGCATGGGACATGCCTCAGGCTGCTGCCCAAGACCACCCCGATTGCTATCTCTCCTGTCACTTTTCTCTGGATAAGTCTTGGTAGGCTGTTGACAGCTGATAACAAGGCACATATCCTTTCTGCTGCAGCTTTTTCTTAACAGGCAAGATTTTACGAGCATACTTTAGGGTATCAACAGTACCTATACCTTTAAATAAAAACAGCCAAAACCATACATAGTGCCACTCATGGGAATTGCAAACTATGTGCACCTTACGTACACATGTGTGCAAATGCACAGGAAAAGGCTGGACCCTTACCAGCTTCCAGTTCTGTAGAACGACAGGACTGTCAGAAATAATAGTTTGGGAAGTGACTGGTGAGTGATGGCCTTGGGTAGCTCTAGGGGAGAGAGGCTGGATTTAGACATATCCTGGCAGACTAGATAGGGGCTGGGAGAGGCACAAGGAAATGAGAAACAGAAACAATTTTAAGCTTCCTGTGTGGGCAGCTATAAGCATAAGAGTAGCCGTCATCTGAGGCAGGAGTAGGAGAGAGACAAGGAGTTTGCAAGCACTCTAAACAGTAAGAATGTATCTATACAATGCTTATAATGAAAGTGCTAATGTAGAAGGACATGATAGTGACTTTAATTTTACTTAAATTAAAAATTATATCCTATGTGCCTCCTTACCCACATTACCTAAGTTGAAAGGAAACTAAATTGTCAATACACTACAAATATCTAAAAGATAGGAGTGTCTAGACTTTGAATATTTCTGGGTCTGATGCTAACTTAACACTACAGTGAAAATCTGGAAGGCTGGCTGTGGTATATTACATGCCCAGCCTAGCCTCTGAGACTCCACAAGGTACAGGCTGTGTCTTGTGACCATAATTTACAACATTCGATGGACGCAGGTGGCAACGGTATTAGCAGGCACAGTTATTAAGAGGCACAGGAATTACTAGACCCATTTGTAGGTAAAGAAATTGGTTACATCTCGAAGTAATTGGTTCACAGTGACAGAAGTAGAAAGTCAATTTAGCCTTTTTTACTGAATAAGGATGCATCTAGGAAAATCAAAATGAAAAGACTTAAGAGTTTTCAAATCTATGAAGTAGTGGGCAATCTCTAGAGACCATATCAAATATGTGGCAAGTAACTGCTGTGAAGTGTTGCCATACATTTGAATTTCTGTCCACCACTTATTCTTCATTGGATACTGAAGGCAAAAAAGGCAATTTTTGTTATTTGTGGAGTTCTTTTTGATACCTGAAATCAAACTGAGAGCTCATGCTTACCAAGCAGGCACTGTGCTGCTTGCTGGTCCAGGAAGGGCAATTTTAGTAACACATAAGGTAGAATGAGTGCTAGGATCACACACTAGGTGAACCCTCAGCACTGTGGACATTCACCAGGAATTTTAGGTCCAGATAGCAGTAATTTGCTCTTTCTTCCTGAGTTTGGTGAGCAGACATGGTGTTTCTACAGAACCTTTACCTTACAAAATGATTTATCCAAAGTAATGTTATCCAGAAATTGTTGAGTTTTAAAAATCACATCATAATTTCCAGTATTTCCTATGTCCTGTTTCATTTTTGTTGTTTCTGAGGGAACTTCAGTCTAAATTTTAAGAACATTTTGTCTTAATTTTGATTAGAGGAGTTTGAGTTATAGTCAAGAAGGGAGGTGACTGGAGTGGTATTTGCAGCCCTCCAATGCTTTCATGAGATTAAGGCAGCATTTAAAATCCTATGCTTTGGCATACATTAAAGGCTGAGTATCCACTATCCTAAATACTTGGGCCAGAAGCACTCTGGATTCCTCACATTTGCAGTATTTGCACATGTATAAAGAGATGTTTTAAGGATGGGTCACAAGTCTATACAAACAGTTTGAAGGTAATCTTACACATTAAGTAATTATTTTATGAAACAGACGTTTGTATACACTGACACATCAGAAAGCACAATGTCACCATCTCAGTCAGCCATGCAGACAATCTGTGTGGGGCACCACCATTATTCCTGACTCTGAATTTAAGTGCTAGCAGTAGGTAACCACTTTCTTGTGCTTATTCACATATTAGTACCGAAGACAATAAAACATGACATACCATTAATGCAGTGAAAAAGAAATGTGTCAGGGCAAGGAAGGCAGGGTCACAGCATCTGGGACACCTGCACCACTATAAGGCAGCAGCAACAGTGGCAGCCTCTGGGCTCCACCTACAAGGAGGTGCTCTGCTCCAAAGGTCAAAGCACACAGGATTTTAAGAGGGAAGAAACAGAAGCAACAGCTGAAGGACCAGGAAGCAGTCCTTCAGAAATGGAAACATTTTTCTGGATAGTGGTTTAAATGTTTCCTCCAGAATCATCTGCTCCCCAACAAGGGGTTTGCTCTTTCTGATTTTATGACCTGATTTCATTTCTTTTTGCTAGGAATGCATGTTGACCCAGTTTAATAAGCACCTCCACAAATTTTCATCTCACCTAATGGCTTTCTCTCTACAAGGTACATGCCATGGTTGTCATAACTATTATCTGATCACCTTGATTCAGAACCATTTGGGCTATTTCACTATCAGCCAATGAAAGAACGACTAGAGTCCCCCTACCAACCCTAAAATCTTTCGCTTCTCACAGCTTGCCAATAGACTCTCAAGCATATTTTTGCACTCGACATCCAAAATCTTTCAAAATGAACCATTGTTCTTCACCACCACTGCACACAGCCACAGGCCAGACATACACAAGTAAGTCTTTAGTCACTGTGTCCCAAGCACTGGCACAACAGAAAGCATCCTCTACGCTAAGCTCCTGCTGAAAACCCTCCACACACATGCATCCACTCATTGTTGCCAGCATGTTTTTTAATAAAGTAATTTTGTACTGACTCTTCAACTATGGATATTGGGTTGCATGGGTGACTCACAATGTCACCTTTTCAGGGAAGCATATAGCAGAAACCTTTATAAAATGAGAATTTCGGCTGAAGAGCATAACAGTAGTCAAAGAATAACTTTGTAGTTATCGTCCTGTCCAGTTTCTCGGTGGTGTGCACAAGCTCTTGGTACAAAATGCTTAGGAAGCCCACTGGTAATGATGTCACTGATGAACCCCGCCTGTTAGTGCCATGATAGACTGGTAAGGAATCTGTTTCTTTAAAACAGTGAAGATGCCACCTTTTGTTATTCCTCAGTAAATCACAGCATAGGTATTCAGTCTTTGGCCCTTAAGCATCAGAGAGGTTATCGTTTCAGCTGTGTTCAACGTCCATCTAGGCCAAAACTGCTAAGAGAGTAATGTTGCATCACTATCGCAGATTGGCTGTGGTGTCAGATCTTCATGAGCAATGACCGAGGCAGACCTGTCAGTGGATTTCCCCACTGCTTTGTGATCTGCAAATGCTTTCTCACAACAAATCTGTAAAAGTTTCTTTATTCCCGATACGAGTTTTGCTATGCTGCCCAGGCTGGCCTCAAGTGATTCCATCACTTGGCCTCCTAAGGTACATGGGACTGCAGGTACGCGAACCACACCCAGCTGCGAGGCTTTGTAATTGAATTTGTGCCTGTTTCCTATTGCACACGTACAATTCCATTCAATTTCAGTTTTTCATCATAGAGCTTTGTTTGTTTCAAGACCCACATGTCACCAAATGGCATGATTTCACGGTGATGCGGAGGGACCCACTAGTTCAACATACAATCCAGATCTTCATTTTCATCTTTATGCAGTTTGTCTAGTTTTCCTTAACTTTGTTCATCATTTCCTGCAGAGAAAAACAGCTTAGCTCCCTGCTTGTTCACTCAGATAGGGCAGTCGTTCCAACAGATGTTATCTTTTTCTGTAAAGCATTTGTGTTTATACTGTTGTAGAGTCTCTCTGACAGCTTGGTTTGCTATGCTACAGGTAAAAAAATGCCTTTGATTTTTCTTGATTCTGTTAAAAAATTGATTCAGATACTTCTCACAATATCTGTGCATCACACAGACAAGCAAAAACTGCTAAGTGAGTAATGTACATAGGTTCTGATCTCCCAGGGGCCCACATTGGAGAGGCTGCCCCTGGTAAACATGGCCTGCACTCTGACAGGACAAAAAAAATAAAAAAGGATATAAAGGAAAGATCATTTTGTATTTATATATACAAAATAGGATAAATTTACAGCTACTTTCACTTAATTCAATGAGAAGAAGCAGGAATACTAACAGTGTTTGGAAAGAATATCCTGACTGCTTCTTGTACTATGGATAACCACTAAGAAGATAACAATGTACTGTGTATTGATTATTAAAACTGTCCTATTAATCAGCTGTGAAACTGTCTCATTCATATTTATTTCTCAATACATATAAAAAACTAAAATAAAATAAAATTATGGAAAAAAGATAAAAGAAAAATAAATAAATGTTGAACCTCAACATATGCCCCCCACTACCCTGCACCAGCGGGACCTACTACTAGTCCCAGCCCAGGCACAGCGCTGGTGACACCCTCTTCCACCCTCTTGGGACGCTCCCCGCCACTCAGCAACACCTCCCCTATCCCACCCGCTGAGTAGGAATTTCTGCCACCTTCTGGGAACCCCCAGACTGAGTCCTAGCCCAGGCCCAGGGAGTGTGTGGGAGAGCTGCCTCTCCCCCCGACTCCACCTTGTCCCCACCAGGCTCAGCTCAGGTCGGGCATACGGGCCTGGGGTGAAATCCTGCAGCTGCAATCCCTGCAGAGAGTGTAGAGGATAGAACCACCCAGCTAGTCCAGGAGCAAAAAATCTTGCCAGAGGGGCACAACAGGCTCACCCCCAAGGGCAGCAGCAGGAAGGAGCTGAGTACAGCAGCCAGACCCAAGCCAGGCACAGCTGGATAAATCAAAACTTTGTAGATCTACACTGGAACTTCAGTACGTGCTAAGGTTATAACTACAACGAAAATCTAAAACAAAGGTCAGAAGACTGCACTACACAAAATGACGAGAAGAAACAAAATGCTGCCTCAGAACCCAAGCCCACCCGTAACAAGTGCAGAGGACACTAACACGGAACAAATTGGTAATCACACAGCTGAAAGCAATGAAGCAACGGCTTCTGAAATAAAGAAACAGCTGCAGAAAGGTATAGAGGAACTCAGATTGGAAATAAAAAAGAAATCCCTGAATTAATAACATCTGCAGTAAAGAATCAAATACAGAAATGTATGGAGGAAACCCAATGCCCACCGAGAACAAGGGCAGAGGACACTAGCTCAGCTGAAATGCATGAATTAATAGCGTCAATAGTAAATAAGAAACAGCACAAAGTAATAGAGGAACTCAGAGCGCAATTCTTTTCTGAAATAAAAAAAGAATTCTCAGGACTTGTAGCATTTGAAGTAAAGAAGCAACTACAGAAACATAGGGAGGAAACCCAATCTGAAAAAAACACTGCAGTAAAAGAATTTATAACTGCTTCTAAAGAAGACAATGATAAAAAAAAAAATAGAGATTAGAAAAATGACGGATTCCTTGAATGAGCAACACAGAAAAGAAATAGATTGCATGAAGCAGTCAAAGAGATATAGAGGAAATTAAAATCTCAATCACAAGCTTGCAAAACCGTTTAAATGAAAGTGAAGACAGAGTTTCAGATCTTAAAAATGCTGGTGCAGCTAGTGAAAAGGTAAGAAACAATCTCTTAAAAAGAACTAGTATGCAGGAAAGAATAATCCATCACCTGCAAGATGATGCAAAGGTGAACAATGTGAGACTAATAGGGATCAATGAGAAAGAAGGAGTCAATACAAATGACATTTAAAAAGTATGGGCAGAAGTAATAGCAGAAAACTTCCCAAATATGAGGAAATGATCTAACATTCAGGTAACTGAAGCATACAGAAAGCCAAGTAACCTCAATCCAATGAAAAACACACTGAGACATATAATAGTCAAGATCCCAGAAATTCAGCACAAGAATAATATACTGAAAGCCGCTAGAGAAAAGAAGCAGATCACATACAAAGGAAAACCCATCAGAATTACGGCCGACTTCTCTTCACAAACCATG
>NW_004524709.1:6818270-6842612 GCF_000260255.1 Octodon degus | reverse complement strand
CAAGCAATGGCCGTGACTCATCCACATGGCTGACACTGACAAAGGTTCTACAATCTGAGGTACAGGATCTCAGGATAAATCCTGAGGGTATTTCACTGACCTTATCAGACCCAAAAGCTACAACTCTTGTTGTATAGGTCCTGCTTTACCTTGGTCTTAACCATCCAGCAGAAAAGTA
The DNA here is from genome assembly GCF_000260255.1 of Octodon degus. Classification (NCBI taxonomy): domain Eukaryota; kingdom Metazoa; phylum Chordata; class Mammalia; order Rodentia; family Octodontidae; genus Octodon; species Octodon degus. The sequence goes on along the minus strand of NW_004524709.1, from coordinate 6,842,434 downwards.
TAAAAACAAAATATAAGAAGTAAAGCCATGTTGTTATGTTGAGCTATAAGCAGAAGACTCAATACTATTATGGACTACTGGACTCTTTTAGAAGATTTTGCTGAGTTTACATACCTATAATATTCAAATAACGGAACTTAACAAAAAAACTGTATACAGATGAATGTCCATTTTGTATCTGTGTATTCAAAGTGGTTAGGACAGATATATAGTTACATTCTCTTAATGAATAGAGTGACTTGTTCTAATGGTGTTTGTAAATAGGATTTCAAGTCCGCATCTTGCACAGCAATTAACCACTAGGAAGAATGTATGCAATGTGTTAATTATTGAAACTGTCCTACCAATTTGATTTGAAACTGTGTCATTGCTATTTATCAATAAAATTATGGGAAAAAAAAGAAACAACATACAAAAAATAAATAAAGTTCTTTATGAATTCTAAAAAAAAAAAAAAACCTGGCTTGCACAGCTGACTGCCCTCTATAAGTGTGCTTGAGTGGGGGGCGACAGGTGCGCACACCAAAGCTAAAATGGCTGCTGTACTTCTCCCTTTGGGGATGCTGAATAAAATGTTTTGTTCTCGAGTTCTGACATATTAGGTCAAAACAAAAAAACCATATACAGATGAATGTCCATTTGCAAACTGACATATTAGGTCAGATAGGAAATCTTCTATTTGTGGTATCATATTTGCATTTAAAAAACTTTCAAAACATAAAGTAGTTTGAATTTTGTATTTTCAGATTAGGGGTGCTTAAACTGAGTATGAATAGTGTTTAAAAATTACTAATACCTGGCTAAAACTATGAAATCAACAGGGAAGTAGTAAGCAAGGCTTACAATGAAATTGGTCTTATTTTTATAGCCTTTTCTTATTGTACCCAATAGCATACTATCACTAAATTTCACCAATGTGGCTATGAAACTCAAGTACTAAGTTAGAAGCTGTGGACATGTAACACCAGTTAGTAGGTACAGACACACGTACATGAACTCCCATTTACGGACCACATGAGCTACAGAAGCAGCAGTCCCTCTGACAGGCCAGGGAAGGTAATTTTATTTATGTCTGTAGTTCACTGATATATTCTCCAATTATATGGATGATTAATACACTTTCCCTCTTGATTAAAATAAGTAGAATCATGGCAGAAGGGAATAGAATAAGGCAGAGTAGGCAATTGATTCCTTCAAGAAAATGAATGTCTTGATTAAAAAAAAAATGGTTTTGATGAATCACCAAGGGAAGACCATTTTATCAGAGTCTGAAAACAGAGTATACAACAAAGATTATAGAACATGGGTGTGGAAAACTGAAAAGGACACAAGCTGGAAAGCAGCAAAAGAGGAAAGAAAGGAACAAGAGGTCTTAAGGCACATTATCAACGGTACAAGTACCTGTGGCAGAGGCAATACTCTGTGGTCCCCACATTAGGGTAGAAGTGGAGATGATGCATATCTATATGGAAGAATATTATGTGGGCATGAATAAAGGTACAAGATTTAAGCTCTGTAGAGTTCTATCAGGCTATAGTCTCTATTTCTTAAATACTCATAAAAACAAGATTTACCAATAAAACATGCCATCTTTTATTTCTCTGTTTTGAGGATGACTATGAAAATATTGCCAAGAGCCTTGGTATGGGGACTCATTTCCGACATCAGGGCCAATGCTGAATCCTAATCACCTAATGGCTTCCAAAACCACTCAGGAAAAACATAAAGGGACTGTAGACAATCAGGACCAAGGCAACCTTCCCTTGGGCCCTCACAAACAGAAAGTAGGTGGGACTGGTGAGGAATGCAGGCCTTCCAGCACTCTGCACAGCAAAGCATCTGTAGTCCAGGTGACTATGGTCACTAAGCAGAGAGTGACCCTTGGCACTGAGAAAGGAGGATGTGCCACAGAAGGATCAGCTATGAGAGGTCATTTTGCTTAATCTGTAGCCACTGAACAAAATCCTACATAATCCTAAGGAAAAATGTAAAGTGAAATCAGGTCTACACTGCATCACTTGGATTTTCATGGGAAGCAGTTCAGTCTCAGTTTATAGGCAGGCATCGATTTAAAACAAACAAACTTAAGGTATTTCCTATCAGTTAAGACAAGCAAGTAAAAAAATCTCTGCTGTACAACCCACACCTACTCGTTCCTAACCACTCAATGTCAACTGGCTGGAAACATGGATTCTGTCTAATCTCTATTTCCAGAGACTACAGGAGATGTGCCTGTGGGAGCTGATGATAAACGGTAGCCTGCCAAGAAGATAAACGCGTGACAGCGTCCATTTAGTGCTGTATGTTTGTATCACTTTTACATTATTCTCTCCTTCCCACGGATAATTTCCATCTACAAAACTTATGATAGCTCCTTTCCAGTGGCTGCAGCTTCTTGCTGCAGTGGTCCCCGAGCACCCAGGAAACACAGTCAGCACAGGACAATGCCGTTGTGGCATGCAGGGGGACCTGGCAGAAACCAGAGGTTTGAGTGTGAGTGACAGTGTCCAAGAAGACATCTACTATGTTCACTCCTTCAACAGCAAGGGATGAAGTTTGTTACAAATGAAGAGAAGGAATAGAATTCCAGAGGCTTATTAAATCTTTGCAGTAAAACTTGCTCAGGATTAGAAGGTAATATCGTGATTGTTCCAGTCACAAACCTTTTCCATCTCAACTCATCATCTTTAATAGCAGTTCAACTTCAGGAAAAGAAAAAAAAAAAAAAAAAAAAAAAAAAAAGCGGGATTGACACAAGCTAGAGGACAATATGCCAAGGAAGACATTTGGCAAAAATTCACCCAAGATGGTAACATTTAAGAGGGTACTCAAAATACATGGTAAATGTTTAACTTTATTTTTTTTTTAATTTTTTTTAAAATTTGTGTGTGTGTGTGTGGCCAGCTCAGCCCACCAGGGGGCGGGGCTGGCTGACATGTGGTGCTAGGGGATTGAACCGCGGTCCCTGGGCTTTGCTAAGCTTGTTCTAAGTAGGTGCTTTAGACCACTGAGCCATCTCACCAGCCCCAATGTTTAACTTTAAAAAAAAAATTATTATAGTAAAATGTACACTGCCATAATCTCCCTCAAAACATCCCCTACCTTCAATATACTGCTCCCACCACACTCGGCGCTTTGTGAAACAATCCTCTTTCATGTCTTTATAAGGAGTGATAAAAAATGTGGTAAACACTGCTGCTGAATACCATACAACAAAAAAGCAGGCTTGTGGAAATGTGGTCCATCCTCATCTACCTTATCCACCACACCTGGCACCATGCAACTCCTGACAGACTTAATTTGTGGTTCAACTAAAATTGAAAGTGGCTTCTGCTACTATACAGATTTTCAATTTCTTAGCCATTTCTGGCCAATAATATATTAGCACTACTATCTAAAAGCATCCATTTTTCTGTCTAAGGAAACTTCTAGTGCATATTTTTGAGTAGCTCATATCTTTTTTTATATAGAGCAGAACTTGTGTACTTTGTATTTGAAGTTTTCTATGTCATCCATTCTTATAATGAAGTACACCATGAAATAAACCTAGTAAGAGATGGAACCCCAAAATACAGAAAAATAAGACCTGTTACAAATGTCAAATATTTTTATGATGTAGCCAAGTTTTTCTTACATTACTATTGATATCTGAGAGGTGAAAGGATTGACAGCCAACTGCATCCAATGACAGTGATCAAGACAGCCTTCCTTGTATCTACCTTTGAGACTATGTACTATGTTCAAAACTTTTCACCTCATTCTGGCAAAATAACACCTCTGCATCCCATAACCATTTCCCACCATGCTGTTCTTGGGCAGGCTAGAGTAAACTATGACCAAGAATACTGTGAAGAACATCGAATTTGGCAAAAGCACCTCTGGAGGCCGGACACTCAGGCTGGGAGGTACCTGGTCATCACAGACCTGAAAGCCCCTTGGACCTAAAAGCCCCTTTAAATTCTATCATACTGCTCAAAAGCTCAGAAAGCAGTGTTTTTTAAGGTTCAGCATCCAGAGGGCAAATACTGAAGAGGACAAAAAATTCATGTCAAAGGGTATATGCTGTGTTACAAAAATCTCACCTCATCCAATATTACTCTGTTTCATCCCCAAAGTAAGCCTGAAGCTGAGAAGGAAATGAACATCACTAATTTGTAAGGATAAAATATTACTGTTATTCACACTCTCAGATGAGAGTTTTACCAGCCCAGGAGTTATAATGAACCTGTATAAAGTATGTCTTCCTAACTAAATTATTTAGATGATTCAAAGAAATCTACACATCTAAGAGAAAAAATAAACTCATCTTGAGAAGATTAGGTCATGATTCTTACACTAAGCATCAACTCTTAAGATTTCCATGTTGCATAACTGCGGAACATGGATAGCTTAACTCTAGGCCATCTACTTTCACTGACATGACCCAGTACCTGCGGATGGCCACAGTGAGGGCCTCTGGAGAGCTGGCACATGGACAGATGACCTCCTGCCGAAGGCCTTTACTCTGGAAGACATTGAGAAACGCATCACAAGAAGAAATAGACCCTAGAGGGAGAGAGGGACAATGATCAGACAGTGGCAGCACAGTACCCTATGATATAAAACAGTTTTGAAGTCAGGATTTGAGCACAAATGGAGTTAGGCAGCATGGAGAGATAATTTAGTTAATACAATTTATTATTTATTTTAATATGAAAGATCATATTCTCAAATTTACAGGACTCAAAAATTTTAAAAAAGGAGCTTCTACACTTAAGACATACTATAGATATATTGTGTGACTGATAAAATTATGTTACTGAATTTTCTGGAACCATTTTTATGATTTAAGTTTCAAGAAATGCAGAAATCTAAACTAAATAAATAAAATTTCACTCTGTATTAACTCGAAGGAGAATAAGGTACTATAACTATTAGGAAGATTTTAAAACCCTACTTTTCAATACAGATTTACTTTGGTTTATACAAGATATATTATTCTGTAGAGAAATAGATTAAAAAACAATTATCTATTGAATTATCTCACACTGATACAATTATTTTACAAATGAAAGAGTCATTTATACAATTAAATTATGTTTCTAAGCTCATTTTGGTGTATCAGGCATTAAGGAAGGGTGGAAGGGCATGCTGCCATAGGTTATAAATACCTATGCTGCACAGTTGACAAACGTGGCCAGAAACATCCTTTCCATTTATTTCATTCATTTGCTTAGCTTCTGGCTTTACATACCCTTCATAAAAACAGGCTAGGTAGCTTCTTGTTTCAGTTGATTATAGTATTTCTTTTTTTTAGGGAAGGATCTACAGGGTGTTCAGGGTCTCACTACTAGATCTGACTCATAGTGATCCACCTGTTTATAGCCTCCCAAGAGCAGGGATTATAGGCGGGCACCACCACGCCCAATTTCAATTGCTGTCTCTGTGTGCCCCAGGGGCGGGGCCAGCATGGCAGACCCAGGGATCGAAGCCCTGGCCCCTGCACCTGATTACAGTATTTCTTAAGGTGTGTTAACAATATTCTGTAAAAGTGCTAGACTGTTTCACCTCGGTATATTTTGTTACAGGATCTGATAATGATGTTCCAACAAAAATGACAGATTAATTTACTAACCAATAAAACTATCATTAGACCTTAAAATAATAAGGTAGGAGTCACTTCATTTCATCCTCATAAAAATTTATGATTTGGGTACTATCTTATAGCTGGTAAAATAATACTAGAAAAGAAAGCTGCTGCATAGAACTATGCTGTCTTTCTTTACCTCAGGACTACAGTCTACAAACACCTAGTTTTTAATCATTCTGCTACTTTACCTTTAGGCTACAGTGAATAATACCAGTTGATTATTTCAAGGCAACTTTTTACTGCAATTAAGATTACAAAAAGACATCAAAGCACAAAGAATGACACCTGGAAAACAAGGAGATCTATGCTTGCTTTTCTTTCAAGTTATATTGGACTTGTCACTTACAGGGATTTGCTCCATCAGCCACTATTAACATTCGGAGAGAGGAGAGATTGACGTCTCTTTGATCTCTGTGGGCTACCAGTGCCCAGTGCATATCCCTTGATTTCACACAAGCCACCTTTGCTACAAAGAAAAGCACAAGTTAACACATGTCACCATCAAACTGTCCAATACTGAAAAGGAGAGGTCATCGTGATTCATGGGGAATGGCAAACCATCTTCATTTGTCACAAAAAGTCCAAAGAGCCGCAGGGGAGACCAACCTTTGTACTGGCAGACTTTCTGGATCCAGGAAAGGGGGTTCACCTTCATCAGCGAGTAAGGGATACTGATCACATGCATCATGTTCATGACACTCTGAAACCAACAAATACACACAAGAGGTAAGTAAGGCAGCTTAAATATTACATGAGATCTTAAGAGTAAAGGAAAAAAGACTGAAAACTATCATGATTTGAAACAGATGAAAATTTTAAGTAGATCCAAAATGCCTTAAATAAGGTGAAATTCTCCAGTAGAAGTGCCCCTAACTGGCACTGTCATCTCTCACCAACTGACATTATCAATGATTAGACAAATCTCTCTACAACCTGTGCAGGACTTTTATCTTCAAAGGCAAGTTTGTGGAAATCCTTCCCCCTTGTAGAATAATAGAACAGTAGATCCCTTAAATATTCATAAGTTCTGACTCAGAAAATAAGCACTTCCTAGCAAGATTAGATGTAGAGAAAAGTGACCCAAGCATGAATAAGACATTAATAACATAACTCTAAAATCTCAAAAGCCAAAAGTGGAGGAAGAAAGTGAACTCCACATGACTCTTTAGAAGGCTGGTTCTATAACTCTCACCTTGATAGGTGGCTCCAGGACTCAAGCAAGTAGCTAGTAAAAACAACTGCTCCACTGGGCTGTTGAAAGCTACCTCAGCCAGCAACTTAGGGCCCCTAAAATAGATTTTCTTCTTCCTATTATGGGACAAAGGAACCTACCTATGCCACTCCACACAAAAACCAAAATTTGAGTGCTGACACTGAACACATCTGCCAAACACAAAGACACACAGCAAGGCACGTAGGGCTTACTTACCGTTAGGATGCCGTGCCATAGTCCAACATCCTTCTTGAAGTCTAGCACATTCACAATGGTTTCAGCTGCATAAGAAAAAGAGGCATGACATTGCAATGAAGACCTAATACCACCTTAGGGAGTAATCCTGGGTCTTGGAAGAATACTATTTCAATTCATTGTCATAGAAATTCTGTAGCCATCAGTCAGACCACTGGAAAGTGCTATCCAGACCTAGTGAATAAGTGAATATTCTAACACAGAAGTGAACAGAAACAGCTACTCATACTATGTCTTAGAAACAGATCTTTTCCTTATTTATTTTTTCCCTCCTTTCCCTGGTGCTTTCTCTTCCAAACAGAATTCATTTCCCCACTGCGTCTCTCCCAGAAAGAGAAGGACATGGTGCTATCAGCTTGCCTTGCATGGGAAGGAGGAAGTTCATTTTCAACAATACCTGAGTCTACAAATGTTTGACTGAGAACAGTGGGGCTTCAAAGGTGGGGCTGGGACAATAAAGCAAGTGAGATTTGCAGAGCCAGTGATTGAACATTCCAGGATTATTTGGAGCATGTCTTTAGAGAGCAGGTCCTATTGTGGCTATGCCCCTGCAGAGGAACATGGGTGACAGCCAGAGGGTACAAGGCATTTGTTTCAACCCGTCCTTCTCTGGGTCCAAATGACAGTTGTTACCATGGTTACTTATGCTCACTCTACCTTTCCGCCTGCCCCTTGGGGAGAAAACCATCAGTTCACCAGTTTTCTTCACCGTGGAAGTCCATATAATAGAGGCTAGAAAACCTACCCCCCAGAGATTCTCATGCATTGGGCAGGAGTAGGGCAAAGTACGGGCATCTTTTAAGCTTTCAAAGATATCCTTATGTACAGCCAGGAAGGAATGTTCATTGTTATGGACCATGAACTGTCACAGACCAAATTATGTACTCTTCATGTGAATGTGTGTGGCAACAGAGCTTAAAAAAATTTTTTTTTATTATTATTTTTAAACAAGGCTTTTAAAAGGGTAACTAATATCAAATAAGATTCTAAAAGTGGAGCTGTAGTCAGCACCCTTGTAGAAGGGGAGAGCAACCTCTCTCCCAGGCACACACACAAGAAAAGGGGAGGTGAGTGCAAAGTAAAGGAGCCAGCACCCTGCAGGGAACCAGCTCTGTCAGCCTGTGGTTTTGACCTTCAGTCACAGGACTATGTCTGGGGTGCGGCCAGCCAGTCTGGTAGAACTGTTGGATAATGGCTAATAGCCAGCAATTAAGTAACATTTAGCTGAACAACACATTCAATAACTTGTGCAGTTATTAGGGGAAAAGCCAAGAGAGGTCTCCAGCATGCACCCCAGCCAACAGGCTATCTCAGAGAACCAAGGTGCCTGGGAGGGTTGGTCTGGTCCACACCTTCTGTGTAACTGCATGCCTGTGTGAGCGCTTGGCAGTGTGTCAGCAGTGCGATCCTTGTCACAGTCACACCCAGCACGCTTCCATCCTTACACGTCTTGTACTGAAATGAGAAAGAGTGCACGGCAAAGTCATTCTGACAGAGTCTGGGTCCCCATCCATCAGCCTCTTAAAGTGTTTAACTCGCTTTTTTTTTTTTTTTTTTTAAGAGTAGGGATTGAACCCAAGGGCTCTGCACGGAGTTCCATGTCCAGCCCTTTATACATTTTTAGATAAAGTACTGCTGTACGTCCAAGTGGGGCTTGAACTTGCAGTCCCCCCCCCCAGAGAGCTGCAAAGGCAGACACACACCAGCGAGCCTGGAGAGCCTGGAGGCTCGCGCTCTTGGGGACGCTCTGCGTCTCGTTCTTCTGGCACTGATGTCACGATGAGAAATACATGTCACTTCCAAAGAACAAGCCTCGGCCCAGAGGAGGGAGACAGACTCACCTCAATGTAAGCAGTGTCATTATTTGCATCTTTGATGTGAGGGAACCAATCTCGAGGAGGTTTAGACAGGTGTTTAGATTCCGTAACAAACCACAGAAGCTTTGGCCAACCTTGGAAATAAATGATAAATTCCTTCAAGGAGTACCCAGAAAAGACTGCAGATTTTCTCTTTCCCCCCACCTGACGCACTTTCAAACAATACCTCATGCTGGAAGAAATCCCTGGTGTTTCTCTGTCCTCAAATCCACAACATCAACAAAAGCACCCCCCAGCCACCAGCAGTCCTATCTTGTCACCCAGAGCTAAGGTCACACGGGTCATCAGAGAAACTGACACATGAGCAAATCTCTTTGCTGGAGCGGACCCTGCTTTCCCCAGGTGAGGAGCAGTCTTGGAAAGGACAGTAAGGCCTTGGGAAGTGCAGAGGCTCCCGGCACTTGGCGTACCTTTGAACTGCGGGATCTCTCCTGTTGGGCTTTTCGGCAGCCCTTTGTGGCAAGCATCACTAGTCAAGGCTACAGTAACTCCACAGCTGCCAAGCAAGAAACCTATCTGCTGACTCCCCGCATCCTGAGAGAGGGCGACAAAGACAGAAGAGTTAAAAAGCTGAGATATGGTTCCACTCTTGGCAAAACCCCTGCCTAACCTGAGACACTATGGATGTGAACTACCCTTCCTAAGGCCCTTTTTGCTTTTCTGAACACCAGAGATTCCGGGCAAGGGCTTGGGAGTCAGCACAAGTAGGTTCAAACACCAGCCTTGCCACTTGCAATCTGTGCCCCCCTGAGCAAGTTAGTTTTCTTGCTTGAACTCAGTTTCCTGAGATGCTCCAGTGGCACAACTGGTTAGTACACAGTACTTATAGAACTCAGTTTACTCATCTGCAAAATGGAGAAGGGGTAGCCATTCCCCACAAGTGCCTTTCATGAGACAAATGAGAGGAGTGTATGCAAAGTGTGCAGCACCTGGGTGGCACTTGGCTGGTCTCATTCCAAGTTTGCCATTGCCAGACGCGGTGCACACCAGTAAGCCCTGTACTGCGGAGGCTGAGGCAGGAAGATGCCAAGGTTAAGGCACATCTGGGCAACTGTGTGAGGCTCTGACTCAAAATAAAAAGGCATGCTGGGGTAGCTCAGTTGTATAGTTGGGTTCCACCCAAAGTGCTAGAAAAAAAAGAAAAGTTTATCGTATTTGCCTCTGATCCTTCTTTAACTATATAACTATGATTGTAAGACATAATTACTGTGGAAAACAGAAAGGATCTAAAAATATCTTGGATTGAACGTATTAAGAGCAAGTACCTAAGTTTTAAATACCCAAGACCAGAAATGTAGCTAATACAACAGATGGAGCAGGTGCAGGAGACACAGCCATTTTCAATCAAAGGAACGAAGGCCCAGGCCACTTCTACCCTGTGCACATGACATCTCCACGAACTAACAAGAAGCCTCGGGCTCCAGAACTTTGACTCCGCCGACAGAAAGTTCAGGAAGCTGCCCCACAGCCCTGAATCTGGACTGTCACGCCTGAGCAGAAACCACAGGTGAGGCTTTGCAGGCTGCAGCAGCCACAGGGACTGCCACCTGAGCCAGTCTGATTACCTACTTTCTTCAGCTACTCACAGAAAGCAGCCCAGTCAGTTCAACTCAGTTCCTTTATTTCCTTGGTCATATCAGCTCTGCTCCTTGTAAATGTTTAGTTCACAAAATAAAATGAAAGCTCCAAAGTAGGTGACATGCCTAGAACTAAAAACATCAGTAGTGCATGAGTCACTGTGCACTCCTCAGATAGCTCTCATGAGCCCCAGCACAACCTGGGCCTGGCTTGAGGACTTCATTGGGCCATGTCTTGCCACCAGAAAACCACAGAACAACAGATAGTGCTTGCACCTGCACAAATTAAGTAGCATCAAAACTTTAAAGCTATAGTCTTTCAGGTGCTCAGTTCACGCTTTTCTTAGTGCAGAATCATGATGGGCATACATCCCTTTACATAGAATTTTACAAAGCAATAGCACCCAGTAAGGAGGCCTGAGCCTCAGCAGAGGGGGACAGCCCCACTTCTGGAAACATTCCTTTAGCGCTTTTCCCTCTGGCAATACATTCTTAGGTGAAGCTGCAATCAGGTATGGTAATGTGAAACTGATTACCACATTAGCAAAGCTGCCACTCCACAGAGGTGAAGGAGACAGGTGGGACTCCATGGGCATCAGCAGCAGGAGGGGGCTCTCTCCTGATATGTGAACAGCACACTGAGTCAGCAGGTATGCATTGCAGCTGTCTCCCAGCAGGGAAATGTTGGGGTCAGAAGGACAGCTGTGCACAGCATCCACAGAGACATGGGCCAGAGGGCGAACCACTCTGACCTTGGGCCTCCTGGCCACAAATCCTACCATTCTTAGACCTTGTCTTAACATGGGTACATAATTTAACGCACCATGTAATAAATGCAGGCACATAAAAGACTCCTAAAATATAAGAGTTTAGAAACTATGTGGATTGGAGAGGGAGCAGAAAGCTGCTACACACACAGCACAATGTGTGGTCCTCAAACCTGCTCCTCTTCTGCCTCTAAACAACCCTTCCCAAGGACCACTGGCAGGAAGACCTCTGTGCCCAGCCCTGGGCAGCCCTGTCAGGGCCAACACTTAACCATGGCAAATGCTATGTCCCTGCACCACAGTCAGTCCCACCTGGAGTCTTGCACACATAGCCCTCAGCAAAGACAGAAATGAGCCATCTGGCCCAGGCACACCAGCACCAAATCCAAAGGGAAGGGAGTTCTTCATGGGCCTCACAGATTCTGCACATGGCCCTGAGGTCAGGAGTCCAGGCTACATTCCAGGCCAGCACCAGTAACTTCCCACAATCCACAGGGTCCCTCTGCTGTCCCTGGCAAGGTTGCTGCTGCCTCCCTTTGGCTGGATCTTTAGCCCAATCTCAGAAAGAAAGTCAATAAAAAAGAGTCTTCCAAAAACCTGCACTCTGACCATGACATCTTTTTCCATGTGCTTTCTCCTTAAAATTAGGCATATTCGTGGTAGGCAGTTTCTTTCTCAGATATATGCTAACACAGTATACGCTCCCACATACCCTGAGGGAGGCGTGGCCAAGCGTATGCACCCACCACCTCCTCAGAAATACTGTCGCCAAAGATGGTGGACGACCAACCTTCTATCACAAAGTCTTATTAATGACTCATTTTGTCTATTGAAGAAAACCTTGAGTTCAAACCTTTCTCGATCTTTCTCCAACTAGCTTTGCCACTTTCTAGCTATGTCCTTTCATACAGCTGCTCTCACAGTACAGCCTCAGAGCTCACTGGACTAGACAGGCCAGTGCAGGTATGTCACCAGATGATCACCCACCCTACTCCTGCCCAAGCCACTCAAAAAGCACCAGTCATTCACAGGAGGATTCTCTAAGAAGGCAGCATAAGCTCAGGAAACATCACCTGCCATGAACGCATTTCAGATTTGCAGCCCTACAACTACCAGTGTTTATTCAGTTCATTCTTTGCCTACTCAAATTGCTGGCTCAACAGTTTGTTGGCGCTCAGGAGATGATGTTAGATAATAATGGAAGGGAGAGATGAACTTTAAAAGCATTACTCTGCAGAATCAACACAAAATACCACAGACAGATAAGTTTAAAGATAATTATGGTAATGCAACCAGAGGAACGAGGAAACTGGCAAAACAAAATTTCCTTACCAGTAACAAGAAACTTAGGAATTACTGTATTTTGCCAATCAATCTTAAGTATAATAATGACATTGTTGAGACACACAAAGATAAGAGAAAAGGAATAAGAAACCTTATGTGCCCATCATTCAGCATCAACTATTACTATTCAGCTAGTCTGACCTTCTTATCTTCGATACACATGTATGGAAAGACCGACAGACAAGTATCCACACCTAGGAAGTGCCCCCCACATGAGCCAATGTGGTGTGGTCAATAAACATGGTGATTGTCTTGCTTACTTTTCTATCACTGCTGGGACAAAATACCTGACACCCAAGATTAAAGAAGGAAATGTTTATTTAGCTCATCTTGTAGAGGTTTCAGTCCATAATCAGCTGTTTCCAAGGTAGAGTGGTACATGCTACAGGGTAGTAGTTTATGGGGGCAGAAAACAGCAAAACAGCAAGAGCAAAAAGGGAGAGCAAATCTCTTTCCCTGCCTTAAATTGCATTCACACTATGTGCCCCAGGGCGGGTGTAAGCTCTCATACTAATAATCCCAGAATTAAATCTTGAATCAATCACAAACTCTGTAAGACCACCTTGCCCCATGACTGCATGAGGGCTTGTGGGGGGACATCTAGATGCAAACCATAACAGAGACTATTTAAATTTTAACATTTAGCACAATAAAAGACACACTGCCATTCATCTCCCTTAAAATATTCGCTCCTGTCTCAACATTCTAATCCCACTGTTTTTGTCACTTTTTTTTTTTTTTTTTGTCACTTTTGAAGCATTTCAGTAAATCCTCTTTATTGAGCGTCTCCAGGGCCTTTGTTGTGGCTGCCCTAATGTCCTGAATTGATCTGAAATGCTTATTAATTCCCAGATCATTCTGACTTTGGGAAAGAGGAAGAAGTTGCATGGGGCCAGACCTGGAAAATAAGGTGGATGAAGACACCAGGTAATGTTTTTATGAGCCTACTGTCCACAGGACCAAACTGGGCAGGAGTGTTTGCTGTATTTTTTTAAAATCCCACACCATGAAGATAACTTCAAAAGGGCTTCAGAAAGTGGCAAAACAATGGGGTGTTCCAAGCAAAGAGGCATATTTTAAGGAGGTTTAGGGGCAATGTGTCCTTTTAATTGTAATACATTATTTTAAACATTTAAGTGTATCTCCCTGGCCTCCGTGTGTCTTTTGATCACACTGCACACACTTACACACACACACACACACACACACACAATGAGACACCCAGCCACGTGTACACAAGCTACAGAAATCAGTGCACATACAAGTGCATTCAGACATACGGCATACTTGTGTACCACACACTTCTGAACAGAGACAAGAACAACCCCTCCCACACTGGCGGCAGTGCCCTCCATGCACATTCCACTCTTCAGCAGCTTCATCCCTCCTCCCTGCTTCACAGATTTCCTTTATCAAAATGCCACCGTGAGCATTCACATAAAGTCATAAGCATGTACCAAGACATTCACATCACTCCTTTTAGAGGTCTCACTTACTATTTATTATTATTACTATTACTATTTTATAATACTAAGGATTGAACCGAGAGCCTTAGCATAGAGCTACATCTGCAACTCTTCTCATTTTTTCCTATTTTGAAGTAGGATCTCATAAGTTGCTAATTTGCCACTCTCCTGCCTCAGCCCAGAGTTCTGGGATTATACACATGAGTCACCTCTGCCTGACAGAGGCTGCACTGTAATTGAACATTTCAAACCTTTACTGATGCCAATAAAAAATGCCTTAAAATTCTAAGAAGCAATGGGTCATTTCCGGAATGAAGAAGAGACCCGCTCTGCATGTCTCTGCAGAATGCAGGAGACTTTCTGCAGCTGCTTGAGTTGGAATAGAAAGCTTGGGATAGTTAGGACAGCTTGGGGTGATCCCCAGTCCCTCTGGCTAAGAGGACCAATACTGCACAGTCCAACCCCTTACCCTGCCACCTTCATTCCCTAGAATCCTAACATGTGACTCATTTGTTCACTTTAGGAAAGGTTCCCAGTTGTCCCTGAAAGCTGTCTGTTTTCTGCAGCATTTGCCTAGCCCAAGTTACCAGCAAGCAAAGTCAACTCAGGATGTATATTCCCTCAGGAAATATTCTGGCAAAGAGAGGATGCAGAAGGAAATCCAACACTTTTCTTCAGGCAAAGCTCATTTTCTATGATACTTTGGTAACTAAGATCAAGGCTACCAAATGGGGTCTGTCACTGTATCCTGAGAGGGGAGCAAGCTGTGCAGCAGGTGGCTCTTCAGTGGTTTCCCATGGACTGAGGCATGCAAGGCGTCTGCCATACACCTAAGCTTTCCCTCCTCTGCCCTGTTTCTCCAGTGCCTTCTGAGCACACAGTGCTTTATGAGCCATCTCATGTTCCAGGCCAATCTCATTCTATGCAGAGTAACTCCAATGATTCCTCTGTAAGTACATAAGGCTGTTAGTGAGAAGGTGACTATCAGGTCCTTACATGGCAGAGTAAAGCCTTGCCCTCCCTCAGACGTCACTGCTATACTTTCATGCTTATATACTGTTAGGAGGTGTCTGGTGCATTTCAAATGGACCACTTACATTTCTACCAAATAGGACCCCAAAGGTCCTTCTTTGTTATCCCTTAGCATCTTAAAAATAGGTTACAGTGAAACACTTCATGGCGCAGATAGTGCCTACTTGAATTTTTATATGTCTGCCTTGGTGGTTTTGAAATTATGCATTACATTTCAGGTAACAGTAGTGCAGTCTGCCATCTGAGACCAGTGCGCATATGTTCATTGGAAGGTCCCCACCTGCTTCATTCAAATGGATGTTCTATGTGAACTGGCCTGGTTTGTAATATGCTAGGCTATGCCCTAAAAATAGATCGGTCTAAACTATGTAATGAGAAAAGGTTTGTAATTGTTACTAATAATCACTGTATTACAGTTTAAATCTAAAATGTGTGCAGAAGTCTAACACGTCCAGAGGTGAGGCTCTCCAGAGTGGACTGAAGCATGGGGTGCTGTACACATCAGTGGGTTCACCCACTGATGGGTTCACAGCTGAATGTGCTACTAGGAGGTGAGGGCTGGTAGGGGTGCATCACTGGGACAGCCCATGAAGGGTGGATGCCCTGGCTCCCGCCTTCTCTCTGCCTCCTGGCTGCTACAGGTGAACTGCTTTCCCCTACTGGCCTCTACTGTGCCATTTTGCCCTAGAGAAGCCAATCCTGGATTGAAACCTCTGAAAATGTGAGCCAAGTAAACTGTGCATACTTTAAGATGCAGGTGTTTGCTATTTTGTCCCAGTGGTGGGCACATGACTAGTATGGATGGTAAATGTTACATCCCTAATTACTGAGCTTCTGACTGAGAACTAGCCCCACGGGCACATTAGCCCACACTGCCACCCAAACGATCCCTTTACCATTACTTGAGCCTCTGTCTCTAAACCTTGAGCAGCTCCTTTATTTCTAGAAGGTCTCTGCCCATGGAAATACAAGAAGACAAGGATCATGTATTTCAGAATTAAGGCAATAATAGTGCTGAAAGAACAGCCACTGACAATCACAGAACTTGGGAAGATTGAGAAGGATTTTATGAAGTGTCTACTGCACATGTAGAGTGGTGGTACAAACCCCCCTAGAAACTAGGGGTGAGGGCTTACAGCCCTGCCTGACATTTGCCCATGCTTATAAAACCAAGAAGAAAGTGCTTTGGCTTTGTATGTAAGAAATTAAAACGACAACCTCTTTGTCTCCATTTGCAAAAGGATTCTCATGTTCTCTCCCTTCTCATATAAGAGCTGAGTTTGAAATATGAGTAGATAGCCCATGATAGGCCTTGAAGAGTGGCCCATGATGCTCTCTGCAAGGCAGCAGAACATTCCTTAAGCTGTGAATCAATACCTTTTAATTTTAGTGAAGTCACAAAAACAGATGGGAGTGTCTTTGGGAATTCTTAGTGGCTACATGGAATTACTGTGTTTCAAAGGAGAAAGAGTCATTCCAGTTTGCCTTCCAGATGCACTAAACGAAGCCAGGATGACATAAGGGCAGCAGTGGCCAAGGGTACATTCAGCTCAGGTGTGTCCCTGGCTGTGGCTCCCTCTCCTCCTATAGCTCCAATGGCCCTGCCACATTGAGCGCCACATCCAGCACCTCCATGTGGCCCTCTGCTTGCCTTTCTCCCAGATACTGTAGGCCTGCTGCACAAAAAAATGAGCAAATCACCCCATGGGCTGAGTGCTGCAGATCAGCAAGAAGTATATGATTCTACTTAGTTTCTTTACTCTGCATTCTGTGGTAGCAGTAAATTAAGGTTAGTTATTCTGATTACAGAACAAGACCTGACGAATCCCAGGGAAACCTGGGACATAATAACATCAAGATATCTGAAAAACAATACCACCACTCACGACAAAACAGATTAAAAACACTATTATCATTTCTCTGACTTTGTAGGTTTTCTGATACCATGTAGCATGACCCCCTCCCATAGAACCGGGGATTGAATATAGAGCCTCTGTAATGAACTACATTCCAGTCCTTTCATTTATTTCAACAGTTTTCACAAAATTTCTGTTATCCAAAGTGAGCTCAAACTACAATCCTGCCTCAGCCTCCTGAGTGCTGAGATTACAAGCATGTGCTATCATGCCCGCAGCACTGAACACTGTTAACATAAGAATAGCTACCATAGCATTCTGCTAACAAGTATGGCTTACACTACACCTCTGGGAAAAAGCGCACTAGGCAGTTAAGTGATGCTGTGGCGTAACTAATTCCCTCTATAGAGAAAACAGATGGAAAACTTTTTGGAGCCTCAGAAACTGTGAGGATATGTCAGCACATCTTGATTAACATCCAGCTAAGATCAAAAGTCATTTTAGAAACTTGACTGAACAATGTTTCTGCCATGGTACTGAAGATTGAACCTACAGCCTTCACACTGAACTATATCCACAGCCCTTTTCAACATTCTGAGACAGGGTACTGCTAAATCACTAAGTTTCCCCAGCTGGGCTTAAATCTGCAATTCTCCTCCTTCAGTCTCCCAGAGTGCTGGGATTGCAGGTAGGTACCACCACACTCAGCTTCACCTTTATATTCCTACCCAACAGAACATTCAATTGCCACTGAAACATTCAATATTCAACATTCAAGAGTTCCTTATCTCAAACAATGAATGAATGTCAAACGTTTTACCTTTCTCGTGAGTGGCACTTCGATGGGTACAGGGACCACCTCAGCTAGCAGGCAGCCGTAGAAAGCAACCATAAAAGCAGCAGGGTCATTGTTGGGGAACACAAGTGCCACCTGGAAGAAGGGCCAGACAGAGAAAGGAATTCCAAGATTAACAGAGTCTCCCACTTTCTACAACCCTAGGAAGAATTCTTCTTTCCTCGGAGGACAAGATTAAACTCTAAAGAAGGAAGGATTCTGTAATAAAAACGGACTGCTCTACATAAAATGCATCTTAGTAAGAGGTATTTAGTAAATACCTTCCACTTTGTATGAATGACAATAACAGGGCCAGCCAGATAGCTTGGCAAACTAAGCACCCTGCTTAGGCGAGTCCAAGATGTGTAGTGAGACCCTGTACCAAATACATTAAAGAAAAAGACAATAACAGCTGTCATCTATAACTCTTACCTGAGTACAACAACTTTTATTTTTGCATGTTACCTTTCAAATCCATACTTAAATGAAATTATGGTGTACAAAGTAATTTTAATTTTCTACTATTTTCAATGAACTCTAAAAATAGTTCCTTATAATTGGATACAGTCATCTCAACTGTGATTAAATGGATGTATGATTACTCTACAGGCTGCTGAGCTAAGTGTCTGGCAGCTAGACCAAGTCAGCGCTTAATTCAGATCCCAGGGCACTTCTGAGCTCTTGCACTTTACATGAAATTTTGGCCTCTATTGATATTGACTTTAGTTTTCTCACATGAAAAACTAGAACAATGATAAAAACTGTATCTTCAAATTGTGTTAAATTTCAAATGAGAAAATGCATGTAAAGAACTTAACGTGATACCTGACACATCTCATGCATGAATGCTAACTACTAGTAGAAATACAGGTTATTAGTTATAGCAGTATCAGTCAACTAATGTTGTGTGTGCACAGGTTTTGGTCACTACCGTTGCAATTTTTCAATGAATAACTGCCTGTATGTGGCTTCCAGCCATCCATCCTCCATAAAGTTCAACCAATTTCAGAATGATCACGGAAAATATATATTGTCAAATAATGGATATCATTGCTCAATGAACCCTAACAGTCCTTAGAAGTAGTATATCTTAATGATGATCACTTTTCCATGTAATTGTTTAGTCTCTATAGCAAAACTCTCTTATTACCCTTACCTATCAGTGTTTTGGTATGTTCCATATTATTTGAATGCATTTTTAATCTGTTTGACAACATTCTCTTTTACATTTATTTAATCCAATTTCCCCATAACTTTTTAATTAACTTAGACTTAATTTTAGTAGCCATGCATTCTGAGAAATGTGTTAGGCAATTTTATCATTATGAAAATATTGCAGAAAATGCTTACACAAAATAAGATGGCTACAACTTTACCAGGCAATATAATCTTAGGAGATCATTGTGACACAGGCTGTTACTGACTGAAATGTTAGGTGGCTCATGAATGTATTTTGGAGTATAGTTAATTTATAGGGTGTTCCACTTGCTCTCCTGTGACCCCAGTCAATGCTCTATCTTAAGTAAAGCTTTCTATGCCTCGGTGTTAGAAAGCTACCTTCATCATATGTAGACTATCCTATTTCTGGATCCCACTGTGCTTACCTGGAGTTCCTCTCACACGTTGCTGTAGGCATTAGTGTCATTCTTATGAACACTTAAGTTAAACATGTTTTCATAAGCACATCAATCCCTTGATTTAGAACCTAGGTATCATTTTTGCTCTACTTTATTCTGGAATTCCAGTTATTTACCTTAAAAACGTTCTAATTAGAAGTTATTTTTAATTAATTTTATTGAAAAACAAATAGCAATGAAACAGTTTCAAAACCGATTAGCAGGACAGTTTCAATAATTAATACTTATATATTGTTGTCTTTGTAGTGTTTATAGTATAAAAACAAAAAACAGAAAAACAAGACCTACATCTGTCCAGAGACTTTCTGTAATGATCTGCTCCTTTTCCTGCACTATGAGATTCTTTTAATGCAACTCAAGATTTTCATTTGCTTTTATAGTAGCTGCATCACTTTCTTATCCTTTGTTCAGCTGGCTATATAATAAAAGGTTTGTTGCCTTTTTTAAAAAAAGAAGTTATTAATTTGAGTATATATCTCAATATCTAAGCAAGCAGGTGGCATATAATTACAATGGTAGCTGAGAAGGAAGTAGGCTGTACCCTAAATTTGGTCATACTGGCAAGTTAGCAATCTAGAATAACTGAAGAAACAAAATTAAATAAAATTATGAATTTTATGATGTCTTTTCCATATGACCTTCTTGTAGTTTATATCAACCAGATAGGGTAGAGAAGGAAGAAAAAGATTTATTTATGCATAGAAACCTGTCAATGAATTTTAAAGACTCCTTGAGTTTTGCACTAGCTACAAATGGTCTACCTTCATTTGACTGAGTGCTGACAATGTTCTTCAGATTGTGATCTGACAAAGAAACAATAGTCAATTAAAAGTTGGCAGGTTCCACTGCAATACGACTTCTTCCCCAGAAAGTAGACCAAAACCCTTGAGGAAGCTGACAAAACCATAGCAGAGAATGCACAGGACAAAGTTTCATTCAGAACTGGTGGTTGCACCCAATCATAAAGCAGTGAACACAGGCTTGTTAGTCCTCCCAGGAAACAATTCTGGAGCCTGAAGTCCTCATCAAGGTCAGACAAAGGAGAAAAAAAAGTGACATTTCCAGAGCCAGCCTGCGGAGCAATCCTCTCCCAAGAAGTGATTCAGGTAAGGCTCCTATCCTAGCAATCTGCGTCTGCTTAAAGGATGACTGATTTCATCCAGGATTTAGAATGTCCCCAGTTTACCACTATCTAAAAGATCATGATGAAAGGGCTGTATTACAGAACTTTGCAGAATTGTACTTAAATAAGATTAAATGTCATATTACAAAGTATAGTGGGTAAAAGCAGAATATAAAATTGTACACTACTGCATGCTCTCAACAATATAAAAGTAATGGATAGAAAAGGGTCAAATACCTAAAGGGTCTTTCAGAATCAAAATTAATTTTTATTAAGGGAAACTTTTATTTACTTTATTAAGTTTTCTTTTAATACCTGAATCAGATCCTGTTGCAGTGATAAAGCACACAAATGCTTCTTTACAAAAGTTTTTATTCATTCAATTCTCTATGTACTCTTTTATTGTAGCTAATTATCTAGAGCGCTTACACACACACACACACACACACACACACACACACACACACACACACACACGAAATTAGGACCTGAAAAGTCCACACTCCTGATTATGTGCAAGCCTTTAACACCCAGCTGACACCCATCTTCTCTCTAAACTTGCCTTCCAAGACGCTCCGTATACCTAGCTCTACCATCCAAGTGAGTGTTCTCTTTCTTCCTTTGCACACCACAGACCTTCCTTTTTGAGCTTCTCTTCACACTATTTCTGGTACCTGACCAAAAAAGCAACAGAATGACTTTTTTCTCCAAGAGGACTTCTCTGTTATTTTATGTATGTATGTATGTATGTATGTACATATGTATGTATTTTTCAGACCGGCCTTGCTATACAGTTCAGGCTGCCCTTGAGCTCACTTTATAGCCTAAGTTGGTCTGAAACTCACAGCAATCCTCCTGTCTCAGCTTCCCAAGTGCTGGGATTATTGTGTGTGCCACCACGCCAGGCTTGTTCAGGACAACTTGAACTTTCTTTTTTTTTTTTTTTTTTTTTGGTACTAGGGATGAAATTCAGAACCTTGCACTTGCCAGGCAGGAACTTATTATGCTGCTGAGCTATCTCCCCAGCTACCAGAAGACTTCTCCAATCCTATATACACCTCAAACGAAAACAACCTCTTTCTCCTCAAATAATTCAATCATATCTTTAACTATCTTTTGGGAATCTTTATCATTTTTATTTTTTTATTTTTTGTATTTCTGGAGATGAGAGTCTCAACTATGTTGTCCACACTGGCCTTGAACTCATCCTCCAGCCTCAGGTTCCCTCCTTGTAGCTGAGATTACATGTGTGTGCTATGATACTTGATTAACTTCTGGTTTAAATAAAAGCAAATTACCAAGGTGTCTTTTTTATTTTTTAAATTCCAAGCTTCTTAAATCATATGAGATACATCTTTTTATTTTGTGTCTGCCACTACAAAACTTTGAAACATGGCTTAATGAAGGCATTTCAGATGCCTTTGTTGAAGTTCCACAAGGTATTCTCCACAGAGAGAGCAGTCAGCCACAGGAAAAGTAATTTTACTTTTTATACTAAAACTGCAGGCTCATTATTGTTTTTTTTTTATAAATATTTATTTATTTTTATTTATTACATTTATTGTGTGTGTGTGTGTGGCCAGCTCAGCCCACCAGGGGGCGGGGCTGGCTGGCATGTGGTGCTGGAGGATTGAACCGTGGTCCTTGTGCTTTGCCAAGCTTGTTTCAAGTAGGTGCTTTAGACCACTGAGCCATCTCTCCAGCCCCGCAGGCTCATTATTGTGAGGAAAATATTTTATTGAAAATTGATTTTCAAAGAGGATAGAGAAACCTGTTCACTAGAAGAGGAGGTTTGTATCACTTGATTTCTCTAACATACGTGCTTCTGTAACAAAGAGTAGTACCCATGTGCCAGATATCATCCACATGAATAGTGTTTAAAGAAAAACTTCTAAAAGTAGCTCCTGAAGCCAAACCAATAATCTGTGTACATACCTTCTTTTATTAAAATTGTGTCTCTACCTCCCCAGTGACATCTTAGCTGAACACAAAGGACTTAAACTTCAAAAACTG
This sequence comes from Octodon degus, assembly GCF_000260255.1. Lineage (NCBI taxonomy): Eukaryota > Metazoa > Chordata > Mammalia > Rodentia > Octodontidae > Octodon > Octodon degus. The sequence goes on along the minus strand of NW_004524709.1, from coordinate 6,819,810 downwards.
AGGGGTTTATACTATGAAAGAATTTAAGAAATCACTAAGATTGTGAACCAAAATATGCATAAGGGTCATATTACATTATAATCAACTTTTATGGCACTAAAATATATGTAACAACATTATGATTTTAGCTGCTTTAGGGGTACAGTTGAATGGCATTAGGTACAGTCACACTATTGTAGGTTCATCAATAGGATCCATCTTTTTAAATTTATGTATTTGATACAGGCTCTTACTACACAGCTTGGACTCCTAGTGATCCTCCTGTTTTCAGCCTCCCCAGCACTGGGATTACAGGCATTCGCCACAGCGCCCAGACTCAGTCAACACCTCAGTGCACCTGTGGACAGGGCCAGCACTGCATGCAGTACCAGGGATCAAACCCTGGTCCCTGCACTTGCCTAGGCAGGTGCTTAGTCTGCTCAGCTATCTTGCTAGCTCTAAAAGGATCCATTTTAAGACTTCATTACCTTCCCAAATTGAAACTCTGGGCACCCAGCGGAAGGAAAAAGGCGCCCAAATTGAAACTCTGTCTTCATTAAGCAGTAACTCCTATTCCTCCTCCTCCAGCCCACGGCAACCTTTTTTTTCTCTGACAACCTCATTTAAGTAAAGTCACACAATACTTGTATTTGTGTGTGTGATTAGTGCTCTTATCTGTCTTCAAGGTTCATCCATGTAGCATATGGAAAGAAATTTCTGTTCTTTTAAAATTAAATGATTTTCTATTGAATGTAGGTATCACAGTTAGTTTTTTCAACTCATCTATCAAGAAATATTAAAATTCCTTCCACATTTTTGCTTTTACAGACAAGGCTGCTATGAACAAACATACAGATATCTGTTTGAGTGCTTATTTCAATTATCTTCAATCTATACCCAGAGGTGGCACTGGTGGGTGAAGCAGAAATTCCATGCTTAATTTTCTGAGGAGCCACTAACTATCTTTCACATGTGGCTGCACCTTTGGAAGCCACCACCAATGGGAGAAGATTCCAACTTCTCACATCTTTCACAAAGCTTGGTACTTTTTCCAAGTTTTGGGTTTTTGAAAAGATCCAATTCTTTTTATCTGATGTGATATTTTATTGTAATTTTTATTTGGAATTCTCAAATCAGAAATGATGAGCTTATTTTCATTTGCTTACAGCATTTTTAAATCTTTAGAAAAATATCTATTCAAGCCTTTTGCCTATTTTTTAATGGAAGAAGAGTAAAACAAAATTCTGCAACAAAATAAGACAATAACAATAGTTATTACAATGCATATTGTTATCTTTGAAGATTTTTTTTTAAATACAAGATTTTTTTAATTGGAATTTTTTGGTGTGGTTCATTTGTAGAATTCTTTATATTTTCCATTTTAACTTGTTATCAAATACTCGATTTGCAAACATTTTCTCCCAGTAGGTTGCCTTTTTAGTCCACTTGAGGGTGGGGAAGATGGCTCAGTGGAATAAGCGCTTCCCTGACAAGCTCAAGGACCTGAGTTCAATCTCCGGTTCCGCAAAAAAAAAAAAAAAAAAAAGGCTGCAAAATGAAA
>NW_004524709.1:6811653-6818170 GCF_000260255.1 Octodon degus | reverse complement strand
GAAAGGAAAAAAAAGCCTTTAGTCCACTTGATAATGCCTTTTAGTGCACAGAAGTGTTTAATTTTGAGTAAATCCAATTTGGTTTTTTTGTTGTCTTTGCCTTTAGTATCTTATCCAAATCACCACAGCCAAATCCATCACCATGATGTTTTTTTCTCTATTTTCTTCTGAGCACTTTATCATGTTAGCCTTTATATTTTAGGCAATTGGACAATTTGTGAGTTTTAAAAACAATGTTAGTTAAGGGTCCATTTCACTCCTATGCACAGGGATATCCAAATTTTTCAGTCCTGCTTGCTGAAGGGACTCCTTTTCCTATTGAATATGTCAGGACCCTCTTGAAATAATTTGACTTTCTGTTTTCTCTATTCTGTTCCATTCATTGCTATGTCTGTGTTTAAGTAGTACTCTGTTATTGTGATGATTACAGCTTTGTAGAAAATTTTGTCATTCACAAGTATTACACCTAAAACTTTTGAAAGCTAAGGACTAAATTTATTCAATAAAAAATTGAAACAAACTACAGTCTACCACAATATTGTGAAGCTGTCGCAATCTTGAAAATTTTTATAACAGAATAACATCTTTAAAACATCTCTTAGGTAAAGCAAAGTTCATATTTTTGTTGAGTTTTGGCATCCTAATGATGTTTTTATATAATTCCTCAGCAGTCCTAAGGCATATCTATACACCTAAAATACCTAGCAATACATAGAAAAACTGCAATATTTTTAAAGGCAAAAAACTGGGTTCTATGCAAAGTTCCACATCTACATGAGGTGTAAGAGTCTGCCCAGGTATAACAATGAAATGACAATACTAATACCTGTCCTCTAAATCTGCCTGGTTGCTCTAAGAATAAAATGAAAATGTGTGTTTCAATAGAAAGCCACAGCTTATACTACAAAAGTGAACACTGGGGAAAAAAAAACATACTGACAGTTTGCTTCAGGATAGTCTGTCTCCTAATGTAAAACACATTTCAAATGTAATTGCCCTGCCTCCCATGGTCAGCGACACAAGTGCATTTCAAATGAGGAGACTGTATATGACAGTGATTAACAGCATGGGCAGCTAAGGCTGACAGGATGCATATGAGTGCCTGTACCTTCACCTGGTAGATATTTACCCTCTTGCCTGAGGGAACTTGTGTATAAGATCAGAGAAAACCTACATGATTCACTGAGTTGTTGTGAAAATTAAATGACATTCTGCATGAAGTTGATTCTGGTTCTCCGTAAACATGAAAAGCTGTACACAGTAGTAACAGTAGGAGAATGAGCTTACTATTCATTCCAGAAGATATCTTTTTATGAGAGGCTACGATTTACAGATCCAATAATTTAAACTGCACGTACCCTGTCTCCAGGCCGCACCATAGGTTCTTGCTTTGTACCTAATTTATGCAGGATGTTGTAAGCAACCTTCATACTTCTTGTCCACAGTTTGCCTGTCAATACAAAATATAAAAATACCATTACCATTTAGACATGTATTTTCAGTTCTGCTCAAATGCGCACACTGAACGATCTCAGGAGTAGTCCCCAACTGAAAGTCTAATGTATGGAACCATTTTGCTTTCACTACCTGGAGTCTGCAAGTTACTAAGAGGGGACTGTCACAGAAAAGCACAACAGATGGGCAAGACTAGATACCGGAAATAAAGACAGAGAAGTAACAAGTTTTAAAAATGAAACTTTGTGACAGAAATCAAAGAAAAGATAAAACCCTTCTGCTTTGTGTATTACCTGGAAAGGCACTAAGAGGCCACGTGGTCCCAAGGATCTTATCCAATTACTAACAATACACAGCCATAGGAACAGGGCTGCCACAGGAATGGGGAAAGTCTTTAGAATCCTCTCTCAAAGATGAAGTTTACTTAAAATTCTTTTCATTTTAAGCTTGCAACTGATTTTACCTTCCTAGAATCAAGATAAGGGACAGGTACCAACAACTCTGACTCTTCAAGAGGAGTGTGAATATCTCAGTGAGGTTTCAATACCAAGCAAAATTTCATTTAGAGTTAGAGAAGATGTGAGGAATATTTCTAGAGCGTAAGCTACACGAGGGGTACCATGATAGTACCACTGTTGTATGTTGTACCTAATGACATGTATCTTTCATTAATGGGCCCTGTCTTATAAGACTGTAATGAGCACAAAAACAGCTATTATACGTTACTTAAAAAAAAAAAAAAAAGCAAAAAACAAAACAAAACAAAAACCAATCCCTAGTCATCTCCAGAGCCTCAAGTTTTTCAACTTCGAATTTCCCTAATCATGGGGTTTTGGAGCTGTGAAAGTGGGATTCATGGGTTTAGATAAAGATAATCATAGCATTTGAATAATCTTTAACTTTTGAACTCTTGAAAAAATTGTCACAAAGATTAAAAAATAACTTCTTTAAAACTTTAAAGTTTTTCACCTAAATTTTTAAAGAGCTATTTTTAAAAAGCAAGCTCTGAAGGACACATATATTTTCAATTCTTGACCTTGTTCTATTCCCCACCCCCTCCTCCACCAAACTCTTCAGCATTATCTAGGTGATGGAACAGTCTGAGATGGAATAGAAATGATTACAATCCAAATGGCATTCTTGAACACAAAGGCTTCTTACCATCTAGTCTCAGAGACCCAGATGCTAAGGGACTAGATTTTTTTAAATACAAGAATACAACAAGAATATTTTTATTTTTACTTTAATATTTTCCTATTGCAATACAAAAGCTAAACCAAATAACATTTTTGGATTACAAAACATTTTTAATCTTAAAAATCTTTAATTTCTTCTATTTAATATTTAAATTATAGCTATCCAAGTTAGTGTTACTCTTCACCAATCACAGGATTCATCAACCTGAATCTTAGCAAAAAGAATGTTGAGTATACTCTTAATTCCTAAAACAATTTCTGATTCATAGTATGTACTCATTTTCTTGGTTTTATTAATTTTATAAACAAACTTTAATAGAGTTTAACATTATGGGAAGCATTTTACCATAATTCTTGAGCACTTAATTACTAGATGTAAGACTTTATTCATGTCTCCTCTCATCATTTTTAAAGCCTCATCTCAATACTATAGTCTCAAGATTGACTCCCCTTCAAGTTCACTGAACATTAAGATTATAAACAGCCATCAGTACACCAGAAATATATCTGTGATTAGAGGCACTTCTTCCCCCAAATATTATATGCCTTCAGATTTCTTTAATATGAACAATATTAGGGAACTACTACAGTTGAAAAATTAGAATTTGTTGTAATTGGAAAAAAATCAATGTTATAAATGATACATCAATTACATCAATTAGCACCACTACAGTTTATCCAAGTTTCAACTTAATTCTCAGCTGAAAATCTTAAGTCTGTATCATAAACATACACAACAGAATTGTAGTTTCAATAGTCACTAAGAGTAAAATAAACCTTCTGCAAAATTCTTGAAATGTACTTAATATTTTACACGTTGCATTTTTCACAGACAAAAGAGTAAATTCTTGATTAGAGAAGACATAACAGTTGTTTATTGATAAAGATGTGAAAAAGGATAAAGTACTATTTCCTGTACATGAATTTTAACTTCCCTTGGATTTGAATCAGCAATGTATGTGCTAAGGCGCAGCAGGTGGGTAACAGGGGAGGGACTCAGAGCTAGGATAGGACACAGAAGCCATAAATTGCAGTGGGAGCTAGAGAAGATACGTCATTAGGTACCCAACATGCTAAAAAAGTTGCAGAAAGACAAGTGCTTTTCTATTTCAGGCATCTATATTCTTTGAAACAGACAGAATAAAAGTTTAAAGTATTTAAAAAAAAGAAATAAGGAAAGATCAGAAGATGAGTGTGAGCATTTGCTTGGCAGAAAGACAAAAGAAATTTATAGATACTAAATTAAAAAAGAGGAGACAGAAGACACTTTGAAGTTTCTTCTAGGTAAAACACTGTAAAGATAAACTAATGGTATAGCATAGTTTATTTTTATTTATTTTTTTATTTATTTATTTTTATTAAGATAATGAATTTCATCAATACTCTTTGCTAGGCTATTTTACAGTTAAGTGGATCGAGCAAGTATAAAGTCTTACATAAGTTTATTCATGTCTTTCATTTTTCATTTGTTTTTTATATTAAAGATTTTAAACTTCTCAGCCGCGAATTCTGTTTCCCTAAGACTAGGGAGAAAGCAAAATTTTGGGTAAACTACAAAAGTTTAAAATAATATAGCTTTTCAATTAAACCAAATTACTCAGCATTAGAACAATTCAAATTCTATGATGATTTTTTTTGTGACTCTCTTCAGCAATGTCCAATCATTGGTTTCTCTTACACTTTCCCATAGTATTGTACCAGTAAAACTCATTTTATGCTCTGATAAGCTATACTTTTTTATCTGGAAATGTGTTACTTTCTTATAACCCTTTAACTAGTAAAAACTAAGACTGACTAGCAGCAGATAATACTGAAGATTAAAATATAATAAAATAAAATTGGTATTTATGTTTTCTTTTTAAAAATATATTTAGTACAGGGTCTCACTGCACAGATTGTACTCACAGTGATCCTCCTGTTTTCAGCCTCCCAAGTGCTGAAATTACAGGCATGCACCATCACACTCAGTCTCAGTCACCATCTCAGCATATGGCATGCCAGGGATCAAATCCTGGTGCCTGCGCTCTGCGTAAGCAGATGCTTTAGTCTGCTGAGCTATCTGGCTGGCCCTTAAAATTAATTTTTATATTAGCCATCAATAATTGTATGTATCGTTCTTGGATGAATCCAAAATTTCACATGTAATACTTGATTTGTGTCTTACACCTCCAATTTATATTAATTTTGTAAGAAATATAAGAAAGCAAACATTACTCTGTTCAACACCCATCAGAAGAGCAGCAATATTCTTTCAGTCATGATTATAAGTACACTGAGAACCAAGTCTTACTTCTCTGTCAGTGAACAGCATCTAGTTGATCTACCTTGATGGATGCTTATTAGTTCTTCTTTGAGTAAAACATATTTCCAAGACTATAACTGAAGAAGGAACTAAAGCTTATACCTAATCATACACCACATTATCCAATTATTTAAAACTACCCAATGAAACCATAACAATAAAAGAGTTGTGAAACATATGTTCTCCAATTCAACATGCTCCTCAACTGAGATCCAATTTTTATCCATGTAACACATAGGACTACAGCCACTGCCTTGAGGGGCACTAATCGCAAAATAATGGGCTTTACTTAGGTGGCATGAATTAATATAACAAGACCCTGTACAATCTGTACATCCTATCCTAAATACAAAAAGAAAGAAAGAAAGAAAGAAAGAAAGAAAGAAAGAAAGAAAGAAAGAAAGCAAGCAAGCAAGCAAGCAAGCTGAAATTGTGTTCTGTGTGGCCTCTTGTCTGCTGGACAAAAGAAGGGCATCTCATTGGTACATGTAACTAACTACCAGCAAAAAGTCTATTGACTGCATTAATTGTACTGAATAAAAAATTACAGAAAACCTATTTCTCTGGCTTTCTGAAAAAGTACTGGAGAGATTTTGTTTATTTAAAAAACAGTGCTGATAACCCCCAGACCCAGTCCTAGCCCAGGTCCAGTGAGTGTGTGGGAGACCTTCTGGCTACCCTGCGGCGGCAGGACCAACTCCGGACCCCAGCCAAGGCGCAGCATGGGTGACACCGTCTTCCACCCCCTTGACACCCCCTTCCACCGCCCTCACCACTCCGCAGCACCTCACACACCCGGCCTGCCCAGTAGGAATTTCTGCCATGTTCCGGGAACACACAGACCCAGTCCTAGCCCAGACCCAGTGAGTGTGTGGGAGAGCTGCCTCTCCCCTCTACTCCACCTTGTGCCCTCCAGGCTCAGCTCAGGCCTGGCAAACAGGCCTGAGGTGTAATCCTGCAGCTGCAATCCCTATAGAGAGGGAAGAGGATAGAACCATCCAGCTAGATCAGGAGCAGAATATCTTGCCACTGGGGCACAACAGGTTCACCCTCAAGGGCAGCAGCGGGAAGGAGCTGAGCACAGCAGCCAGACCCAAGCCAGACACAGCTGGATAAATCCAGACTTTGTAGATCTGCACCTGAACTTCAGTACGTACTAAGATTATAACTACAACGAAGATCAACAACAAAGGTAAGAAGACAGTGCTACACAAAATGACGAGAAGGAACAAAATGCTACCTCAGAACAAAACACCACCCTTAAAAAGTTCAGAGGACACTAACACAGAACAGAGTGGGAATCACACAGCTGAAAGTAATGAAGCAACGGCTTCTGAAATAAAGAAACAGCTGCAGAAAGGTATAGAGGAACTCAGATTGGAAGTAAAAAAAGAAATCCCTGAATTAATAACATCTGCAATAAAGAATCAAATGCAGAAACATATGGAGGAAACACAGTGCCCACCCAGAACAAGTGTGAAGGACACTAGCTTGGCTCAAATGCATGAAATAATACCATCAATAGTAAATAAGCGGGGCTGGGGAGATGGCTCAGTGGAATAAG
>NW_004524709.1:6790259-6805838 GCF_000260255.1 Octodon degus | reverse complement strand
GTTTGTAAATAGGATATCAAGTCCACATCTTGTACAGCAATTAACCACCAACAAGAATGTATGCAGTGTGTTAATTATTGAAACTGTCCTACCGATCTGATTTGAAACTTTCATTGTTATTTATCAATAAAATTATGGCAAAAAAAGGACTTTATGATAAATCTGCTCCAAATACTGTAAGTAACATATATAAATAGATACAAATAATGATTTCACCTGAAAGTTCCGAACAATAAAAAAGAATCCCCTGGCAATTCTACAGGTGACAACAATCATCTTAAAGAAAATTAAGAATATTAAGACTGAGTGAAAGAACACAGTAACACAGAAAAAGCACAGGAACTGAGAAGGAAAAGGATGGAGGCTGTGGCCGCTGGCTCTGCTTCCACACAGCTAAGAGGAAAGTCAGCTCAGTTGTCTGAAGCTTGGATTCCACATCTGCCAAGTGGGATATGGGACCTACTCTACTTATTTGAGTGTCATGCAGATAAAACCAATCTTTGTAAAGACTTTTCATAAATAACAAATTATTACACAAAAATAAATAAATAAATAAATGAATAAATAAATAATATAGTGCCACTCATACTTTTGAGTGACATAATCTTGAGTCCCATAATCCCAAAATTAAAATCCATAGTCTAAAATCTCAAAAGATCAAATCCTGCAAGATAGAAATTCTAATCCTGAAAATTTTCAAACTACAATAGCTATTGGAGAATTTTTTTTTTTAATGTATTTGGTACAGGGTCTCACTATGCAGATCAAACTCGTAGTGCTCTTGTTTTCAGCCTCCCTAGCACTGGGATTACAGGTGTGCACCACTACACCTGGGCTCCGTGTGCCCAGGAGCAGGGCTGGCACAGCATGTGGTGCCAGGAATCAAATCCTGGTCCCTGTGCTTGCCTAAGTAGGAGCTTAGTCTGCTGAGCTATCTTGCTGGCCCTTGGAGAAATTTTTCTTAAATGATTTATGCAAGAGGGACCAAAAACCAAATTCTAGGGAAGAGATGGCACAAAGAATAACCAGAAATATGGTCACGCATTATTTTGGGGGTCACGTTTCAGTTTCTAGAGGAGATTGGTGTGTGAGTAGACTAGGTGGTAGCAATCATCCTCAGTACAGGTGGTGCCATTCAATCAGCCAAGGATCTGGAAGACAATTTTCTCTGAGAGCTATGACAAAAGTTCCCTCTGCTACCTTGGACATGAGAACTCCAGTTTCATCAGCCCTTGGACTCCATGACAGAGACCAGTGGCTCCCTGGGATCTTTGGGCTTTTATAGTTTTCCATTACTTAAAACTATCAGCATTACATTTCACAAGTTGCTATGATATCTATCTATCTATCTATCTATCTATCTATCTATCCATTCAACATGATCTATCTATCTATCTATCTATCTCTCTATCTATCTATCTATCTATCTATCTATCTATCTATCTATCTCTTCAACACCATTTCCAATAATGGAGTTATAAATTGTGTAAAGACTGAGACAGTTCTAACTAATTTTCTTTCTTTTCAGATTTAACTTTAAAGTAAATTACTGCAACACTGACTCTGTAGTAAATAAAAATGTTGACATTTCCTCAAATGAAGAGAGGTCCTTTTTTGTATACCTGTATTTGTAATACAAAATGTCTCAAGATCTGTTTGTTTGGTGATACAAAACACAGTCATGACACATCATGGTTTTCTATTTATCTTGTTTGCTACAATATTGTTGATTACTCCAGTTTTAAAGCTGTGTACACAGAATTACAAATCATAATGGTGTCCATTTACATATTTTCCTTTTTGACCTATTTCTTTTTAAATATGGCTTAGGTACAGTAGTTAGAATTGTTAAACAAGTGTGGATCTCATGAATTCTATATGAGTGTTATGGTTTTTTTTTTGCAAAAGTGTTTACTACCTGTTGTGTAAAATAGCCTATGAAATACAGAAAAAGTACTATAGAGGTTCTGTTTTTATTTCTCAAATTCCCTTTGAAACAATAAATATTTTTTTAAAGAATTACAAAACCTTTTCCTGAGCCAGATGAGTGATATATGCCCATAATCCTAGCACTTAGGAGGATGAGGCAAGAGGACTGCTGCAAGTTGAAGGCTAGCCTGTACTATATGGCAAGACCTGTCCTAAAATTAAAAAAATAAAAATTTAAAAATTAAAAAAAATCCCAAAACCCAAAAACTTTTCCCAGAATTACATTTTAGGAATCTCTTTTAAAGTTGTAGTCCTACAGCCAGGGAGATAGCTCAGTAAAATAAGCATTTGCCTGGCAAGTCAGGTCCTGAGTTCAATCCCTGGTACCGCAAAAAAAACAAAACAATAAAGTTGTAGTCCCTAAGGATTTTGTTCTTTTCATTTCAACATTTTGAAGAACAGCATTTGAGACTGTGTCTTTCGAAATTATGACCCAACCCCATGTCAATGTGAAATATATATATATATATTTTTTTTTCTCAACCCATATTAAAAGTATTCAACAAAATCACACAGATACTCAAGAGGTAAAAATCTAACATCTTGGGGTTATGATTACTGCATTAATTATCAAATTATGCTTCTAAAGTTTAAAATTTAAATTTTCACACTCACAAAATAATTTTCTTAAAATATCCCTTTAGATGCCATCTATTCCTGTGCCAGAAACATATACAGCAAAACAAATATAAACTAGCCATCCCCAAAGAAATTTACCTTCTATACTTTCAATCGAGGAAATGTACAAGAACAAGCAAAATGAGAGATGAATAAGCCTTATAGAATTACCGTAGGTAAGGATGTACAGGGGCTTTCCATTTGTGTCCATAGTGGTCAGGCAGGGGGCCTTTGGGGAGATGGTCCCCCAGCGCTGAAGGGCAGCTTCCAAGGATGGTGGCCAGTTCGTTACCACGCCTAGCTGCTCCCCACGCATGGCCAGCATTTGGGCTCCCTCTGGCTTTGGTTGGTTTGGATCCGGTTGTTGAACTAAATACATTTGAATACAAAGGTTTTTCAAAAAATACAGCTATATTAGTATGATTAGCTTTATAAAGAAGCTAAGAGATTCCTACTTCATGGAATAAATTTATTAACTGACAGAAAAGAGATGCTCTTCTAAAATGATAATGTACTAGCCCTCATGGGTGTAACAGAAACCTTAAAATTTCCAAGGCAATATGGAATAGACAGCTCAGCAGGAAGTGAGTACATGTGCAGTGACAAGAGGCAAAACTATCTGGCTAGAGTACAGTACTTAAATATCCATTTAAAATTTTAGTTATACACATACAATTTGGACCTTAAAGAGCTCAAATTTTGTTAAATTACGCTTTGTTTTCAATTCCTGAGATGTTAATATAAACTTGCTACAACCACATTGAATAACGAGAGCATGGAATAAGTCTTTTCCTTTTCCAGAATAAAACTAAATGCATCATAATAAAATATAATCTTCCATGTTTTTTTAAATAGATGAAGTGAAATTATTACAGTATTTTTGCCATTTCTAGAAAAAGCTTTTCTTTCGTACTACATGCTCTATTTCTGTCTAAATCAATTAACTCTTACATTTTAACAAAAAAGAAGACAAGGACTTTGAATCTGATACAAAAGCAGATCTTCTATTTAACTTTAATGTGTCTGTGTTAAAAGGTCCACAGGCATTCCTGGACCAGGAACCAATACCCGTGCCTCCAAGGAGCAGGAAGAGGGTACAGAACTAGCCTCCATGTATTTTTGTTTTCTGTAGCCATCTTCACAAACTTGCTCAGAGAGAGAGGTACTGTTGTGAGCTAAGGGTTTGTATAATTTAATTTTGCATTTCTATAATCTTATGGCATTATGAAAAGGAGGTCAGGCTCCCAGAACAAAATCGCATTATTCTGAGGGAAACAGTTTTGGTGCTGTACCCAAACAGTTTTGGTGTTGTACAGGGCTTGGTGAACCTTTCAAGTACTCATTCTGTAATAAAATTTTCAGTCATTTTTCTAGATTTCTATCGAACAATGAAGATGAAGGTTACTGCTCTTAAAATAATGGGCTTATAAATAATATAAAAACAACCCTCTTTTTAATTTTTTTGTTTTAATGTATTTGGTACAGGGTCTCACTACACAGCTTGGACTCATAGTGATCCTCCTGTTTTCAGCCTTCCCAACATTGGGATTACAGGCATATGCTTCTACACCCAACCTTCCATGCTGGCTCAGCATACCTGTGGGGAAGTGCCAGTGTAGCATGTGGTGCCAGGATGGAACCCAGGTCCCTGTGCTTGCTTAAGTGGGTACTTAGTCTGCTGAGTTATCTAGCTGGACCTTAACAATCCTCTTTTTATGGGGCCATAGTGACATCAAAAAAGAAACAGCAGTAAGAAAGTGTTCTTTTACCTTCTAACAATTCTTCAAAGTCATCAACAAAGAACTCTCGTAATGGTGGTCGTTTAGGTCGTTTGAGGGTATTGACAAGCTGCTGAATTTTTGCTGATACTCGGCTACTTACCGGTACTCCTGAAAGATAGGAACCATGGGGTAGATGGACTAACCATCACAGTTGAAACAAGAAAACATTGAAACAGGACAAAACTTAAGAAAAACTTTCTAAGAAACAAATAATTTGAACAGGCAGTCTCAAAAATATTATATGAGTATCATCAGAATTGTGACATTAAGTTTTCTGTAGTTTCAAACTACATAAAAATATACCATCCAGAAAGCTCACTAGATAAATATATTATTTTTCCATTAAGTATCCCAATTTAGGGGGCCTGCCCCTTAGCTCAGTTCCTTAAGTGGCTGCTTCAACAAAGCAGTCTGGCTCAGGTTGCTGTGGTTCAATCCCCACAACTCAAGCCAGCCAAACCTGCACTGAAGGCATTCGGAGAAAAAAAAAAGTATCCCAATTTAATTTGGTTCAGATGAATCAAACGTCATTTCTCAAGAATGCCAGTAGTTCTCAAGCTTAAGTTTAGGATAGACAAATCTTTCCTGGACCACCCCAGAGCTAGACTGAATAGGTCTCAGGTAAACCTTGAACCTGCTTGCTGAATTCTGTTCTGCAAGCACTCCCATATGATTGTGATGTGGGAGCATTTCATACTAGGAAATACTCAACCACACAATATATACAGCCCACCAGACTAACATGTATACACTTCAGGCAAATAAAAAGTGTGATGTCTTTTCAACAGATGGTGTTACCCTCATTTGGGGGACCCTAGAGGATGCTGTATATTGCAGAAAAACCCACTATACTCCCAGTGTTCAGAGAAGAAATTGAAATTGTGTGTGAAGCAAACTCAATGACCAAGGTTACCTAAGCAGCACTTCGCCATACTAATAAATGCCTGGAAGCTGATGGCCACTGCTCTGAGCACCTCTTATGACAGCAGAGGCTAAAGGCAACGTATTAATCTCATGATGTTTCAATAAATTTAGTACTAAAATATTTTTTTCCTGAAGTATGTATACTCTTTGTTTACTCTATAATTCAGAATTTGCCTATAGAACAAAAGCAAAGGTGATGGATTTCAATGATGATAACCTTACTAAATTGATGACAAGAACAACAATAATGAACTATCTAGTAAATAGTGAGTTTTTCAGAGAACTACAGCAAACTAAAAAGCAGCTTGGAATCTCAGTGGAAAGGGGAATGACTTCACATGCATTAATGGAAAAGCACACAAACTTGGGACTTTGGGCCCCTGGGCTGAACAAGGCCTGCTGTCTGTGAGAGACTGGAACTGGTCTCCTATTTAATTGTGAATCACACAGGTACCACAACTGCATGAACTCAGTGAGATGGATAGCACCTCAAGAATATTTTGTCCACCTTTCAAAGACAAAAAAAAAGTCTTTATTGCTGAATTCTGCTCTAACTTTGATGACGCTGGGCAAGACTGAGACTTTAGCAAAGAAGAATTAAGAATTTCTGTAACTCTTGATCAACCTGGAGAAAATCTATATTTCTTGTGTCTACATGCTAATGAAGGAGGTTTGTTGAGATTCATAAAGATTCTGATAAATTAGGTTCAATAAGTGGTATATCTATAAGAAACATCCAATCACAGGCATAGAAAAGCACATCAGCAGAAAGAAGTGCCATAAGACATACCATCCCCCGTTTCCATGAGCTCGGCATTGCCATACTTTGGTGCTGTCCGGGACGTTGTCGAGCCCTGTGGCCTTTCCACTTGTATTGAGTGCTCTGAGGTGTATGTGGTTACATCAGGAGGTGCAGAATGGTTTTCTGCAAAGAAGCACACGAGATTTTCTGGTGGTTTTGATGATTATTCTGGAAGATAAACAAGGGCCTCAAAACTGACACTGGCTAGGAAGAGACCTGACAAACACACATTCATTCTGTTGCAAACCATGGAAAGCTGGCAACAAAATATCTCTACACAGTAATGGTCTTTCAGGTAGTTTATATTATTCTCAATGAAACAAAGTCAAGTAGAGCTTCAGATACACTTCTGCAGCATAAGTTAAATCAACAAATCACTGTAAGATTTTAACTAAAATAATGTTCTAAAATAGCCAGCAGTCAATCGATCAAAAGCTATGCATTTTCTCTTGAAGAGGGTAGTTTTTCTTATCTGTGAGAACAGAGGCAGTAAAGAGTTCAAGCTTTAACAATCAGCAAGACTGAGATTTAAATGACAGCCGTGCAAATTCCTAGAGGTCTTCAGAAATATCTTAACCTCTCTGTGCCTCGGTTTATTTAGCCATCAAGTGGGAACAATAATAGTTATAATGTTTGAGGGAAGTTGGATTAAATGCAACACATAAAAAACTCCTAAGACATTCTGTGATAAATGGTGAGACATCAGAAACTGTAATTATTATTTTAGCATGAATAATATGAAGCCATCAATCAACATGCCTACAACTAATGTGTTTAAATGCTACGTTATGGCCAATGAAATGTACAGTAGTTTTCCTCTTGTAGCACTGATTGGTAGTAGCAAGGTCAAGTACTTAAATGGTTAACTGGTAGAGAACATTTTTTTTTGGGGGGGGCAGAACCAGGGATTGAACTCAGGCCCTTGCGCTTGCCAGGGAAGCACTCATTCCACTGAGCCATCTCCCTGGCCCCTAGAGAGAGAACACATTTTTTATGTTTAGTAAATAACCCATTAAGGAGATCAGGACTAATAGAGACTATGAATACATTTTATACAGCATGATTTCATTAATTTTAATTGACCAATCATTATACAGAAACTGATACAAGAGCATCTCCTTCTATCATTCAGAAGCAGATAACTTTATGTTGCTTGACATGATATTCTTACTGAAAAGTGTTCCTTCTCCACCCACTTCAGCACTGCACTTAGCAGTCACTTTATATAGTCAGATCAACAAAAGGCAGAAAAATATGATAGAGGGGAGGGGGGCTATGAAAAGGAAACTGGCTTATAGTCAGAGCTGAAGAAAGAAGGCCGAGACATTCTCCTTCAAATTCAGTGGAGAATATGTGCATCAGGAAACAAACTGGGGTTCTATGCATGTCTGAATGATTGTAAAATTTTTGAGTATTATTCTTGGGTTTACTATTAAATGCTAGCAAGGAGACAAATTTACAAATATAAAATCTTTGAATGAAGATCAACTGTCAACAGAAATGAGCATGTGTACATGACACCATTCTTTATGAGCAGGACTCAGTGAAAAGCAGTAGCTAGTATTCCTAGGTAAGTTCCAACCCATAGTGACTAACCCATTCAATCTCACTAAAACAGTTTTGGGTTAAATAGTTCCACATATTTGGATCTAGACAGTGTGAAGGAACATGCACAGTGAGCCCCCCTTGGACCAGATCCTTAACCAAATCGCTATGCTTCTAGCTGCTGTTCTGGAAAGTGAAGATAATACCTACTTTATACACACCAGTACAGCAGGAGTTCAGCAAATAAAGAGAAACAAAAGCATTAAAACTGCCATTATCAGTTACCCACACATGTAGCAGATGAAGAGACTGCATGCCAGGGTGCAATGGGTCTGAGCCCTGGGAAGTTTTTGCAGAGCAGTAATGCAAAAACTGTCCAGTGCATCTCTTTCTCAAGAGTTTTCACTCTCTTCAGAGCTCAATTTTATTCCCTCAAATTCACAGGTTAAAACCCCTAAACCTGGGACTTCAGAATATGACTGCATATTTGGAGGCAGAGAATTTTAAAGTAACTAAGGTAAAAAAGAAGCTGTTGGGGTGAACTGTGACCCACTGAGGCTTGTTTCTTTCCAAAAAGGGATCAGGCCATAGTCACACAACAGCAAGCCGTGTGAAGACACCAAGAAGTCGGTGACCTCCAACCTATGGAGAAAGGTCTTGAGCAACCAACCCCAGCAAGCCCTAGCTTCAGACTTCCAGCCTCCAGAACTGTGAGAACACTGCTGTCTGCTGCTTAAACCTGTAGTCTGCAGTATTTTGTTCTGACAGCCCAGGCAAACTAACTTATAGCCTTAATGGCAATTCCTTTGACCCAGCCAGAGAAGGAGTTCCTGCATCAGTTCTTGTGAGACGAGCTGGATGGCACCCAGCAGAGATGCAGGAGCACAGAGCAGGGAGCTCCACTGGGCCTCTGTGACGAGTGGGAGAGGGAAGGAAGAGCGCCATTCAAAAGTCGCTTCTAACATTTCAGACTCTATACTTATCCTCCTCATCACACCCCATCTGTATTTCTGCCAAACAGCCTCGAGTTCACATTCCAACTGATCTAATTCTCTAGAACTCCATCTCCACACAGCCAAGTAATACATACTCTAAGGCCACACATTTCAAATGAAAACACAGTAGATGCTAATGTATGAGGCACAAAATTTGCAATTAGCCACCTAAAGTGTAAGCTCCCTATATTTTGACTCAATTCAAGCCAGGCAGTACTTAAACATACTTCTCCAATATGAATGTCCAATCGGGCTTTGTGGTAGGCAGCTTTTCCACTTCAAAGCTACAGAACATTACGATTTCAATACATCTGGTGATTTAAAAAAAAATAGGAATGGTGGCAGCTGGATGACTTCAAAGTATTTTCCAAATTAATTTATATGTCACCTTGCCTCCCTCTCCTTTTCAAACTCCTTGCATATGCCAACACTAAATCTAGCAGCTGGCTTCTGCTAGGAGGGCGGAGAAATTCTGCCACTGCAATGATATACTATGCCATTGTGGTAGAAATCACAAATCTGGGCATTGCTCAATGCTCTTCCCATCAAGTTTACAGGGCTTTTAAAAGCAAAAAAAAAAAAAAAAAAAAAAAATGATGGCCATCCTTCAGTCCTTCAGCAGAGGGTACCTGTGCTGTGAATCAGGCCCCTCATTTTCTGTAAGGCCCATACCTCTGCTTCCCCCAACATTCTGAGAACTTCTCTAAATGGAGGCTCTGTCTCAGCTTCCCTGGCACCATTACAACCCTCAGGCATTGACATGAGTGACTTCAGAATATGGAAGAGTATGGGAGGAAGTCAGCGGGCAAATGTCCTAAATACTGTCATTTTCTTGACAGTATCTACAAGTTATTCCAACACCATCCCCACCAGCATTTCTCACTATGCCCTGACATGCATACCACTTACGGGATTTCAGTCTGTTGCTCAGGCCAACACGACCTGCCCCTTCTACTTTTACCTTGCCTGACCAATTCCTGGGCACTGGTTTATCCTCCCCTGTTAAAGACCCTGGATAATCCCCTGGTTGCCTTGACTCAATCCTTTCCTCATGACCTGCTCCTGAAGGTCTCTGCTCATTCCAATTTCCTGCTGGATAGAGTGACAGAATGTTTTCCTTAGATGCTAAATCTACAGCCCAGCCAGCCTCTATCCTCTATACTCAACAAATGTCAGAGGAATAGTTTAAAGTGTGAAACACAAATGAGTATGGTAACAGATACTGGAGAAGAAGAGATAAAATGCTATCAGGTTAAATAGTAGTATTCTTTAATTCTGTCTAACTGGAATTCCCAAGTGGCCAATGGTGACAGACTCCATTATAAGTCATGTTAATTATTTTTTTAATTCCTAAATAAATTCTAAATGAAGAGAAATACAGTAGAAAATCTGGCTTTAATATATAGAAAATAATGTACTTGCAGTCTACTAACTGACAAGAAATAATGAATAAAGCTCTCAAAGGAACTTTATTCCTTTATTGCCTTTTATATACTAGTAACATACTGGGGGCTGGGGAGTTAGCTCAATGGTCTAAACACAAGGACCTGGGTTAGATCCCAAGTACCACACGCCATGCCAGCCCCAGAACCCTGGGTGTGCTGTGCCAGCCAACAAAACTGGGCATGGTGGCACATGCCTGTAGTCTCAGCATTGGGGAGCCCGAGACAGGAGGATCACTACAAGTCTAAGCTGTACAGTGAGACCCTGCACCAAATAAATAAAAAACATTTGTGTGAAAATTAAAAGAAAGAAACATCCTTTCTGCTGTCTACTGAGGGGGCAGTTGCTGCTTTTCTAAACCAATTTTGCATGCTTATATCTGGTAATCTAAAAAACTAATTCGAACAACATTATGCAATACAGCAACAGTGAAATCCTACTGTTTTGTTTGGTGAAGTTCTGTACCATTTCTATTTTTTAAAAAACTTTTGTATTCTCTTCAGATAATTAAAAAAAAAAAAGAACATCCAATCCCTGGTTTCCTAGGGTAACTCAATTACCACTGTTCATAGACAGCTGAGAAGAAATATGTGCCCACCTATACAGGGGTTCCAGTGAGACAGCCCCATGAGACCACTGTGCCTGCCAGCTACTACAGATTCCTGGCAGGTTAAAGACTATGCCTATATGCAGTGATGTTAATTAAACAAGGCTCCTTGGTGAAATGTGGAGCTAGGCACAGTAGCACAGCAGAATCTGCCTACTTCACAATTCAGATTGCTCACTGGTTCACCTCTTGGGAAGTAGGAGACTACAAAGCTGCAGGGGGATTCAGACCCAGGCCATTCACTTGTACATAAGCAAGAGATGGGCAAACCTCCTTTGTGTCAAGTGTGAATCTTCTCCTCAGTGAACATGTCCGCATCTGATGGATCTAGACAAAGGAAGATTCATGGACAAAAAGTCCAGGATGGCACAGGAAGGAAAGGGCCATCACTTGTGATGTCAGAGCATCTAACTATCCCCAAGCCTCCTCTGCTACTCATGATCCAGATGCTGTCTTCACTTGCAATTTGTCAGAACAAAAGTTTTTTCCTTCTTAGTCTCATTGCAGCAGAGTCTCTTTGTTGGCTCTAATGGAAATGCTTTAGTTGGTGTATAAATTAACTACAAGAATGATACATCTGCTATATCCAAGCAAATGAGTCACTTTTCACTAACCTTTGGGAGACAGACCAGTACTGTTAAGTTTAACCTTGTGTTCTGTTTCACATTGTCTGTCTGTCTCTCTCTCTCTCTCTTCCTCCCTCCCTCCCTCTCCCATTCTCTGTGTGTGTCTTATACCACTAACAGTGATTCACAGTTCCTTTTCCAACTTGCAGACAACTTGCCTTTATGCTAAAACCAAGAGATGGCTAGAAAAAGCCATTTTGGTTGTACACTGAAACATCCCCCTTAGAGTTCTGAGAGAGCCAGGGTTGGCTTGCACACTATCTCAGTTTCCCAGACCTTGAATTGTTCTTTCCCTTATTTATTCCATGAAAATCCCATAAAGATGTGACAAATGTGAGGAAGTGTATTTTAATACTGGAACCAAACCCTTAAGCTTTTAACAATAGCTCCTTGATGTTTATATCTACAAATTGAAATTTATAATGAGAGGTTCCAACTGGGAAGCATATGCAGACCAAAGACCTTCGGAGATTGTGACAGAGATGCTGCAATCTTAATTTTTTAATGGAAAATTTTGTTGTGCTTTTGTCTAAAACAGAGCCTTCTTTTTTTAATAAGCTGGGCCATTATTAAAATTATTCAAGGTAGATAGTACTGAGTAAAGGGCAGAGGTTCCTCAATCCTCTTGCTCAACTGCTTGCCTTTTGGCAACATACTAAACATTCTGAGTCTCAGCTTGCTTAGTCAAAAAATAAGAATACTGAGCTGGCCAGATAGCTCAGTGGATTAAAGTGTCTGCTTAGGTGGAGAGCAGTGGATGGGGTTTGATCCTTGCCCCTAGGTGTACTGAGAAGGTGACTGAGACTGGGTATGGTGGCACGCACCTGTAACCCCAGCACTTGGGAGGCTGAAAACTGGAGGATCACTATGACATGCCCAATCTGTATAGTGAGACCCTGTAACTCTGTACTAACTACAGTTTAAAAAAAAAAAAAAAAGCTATTTATTCCTCACTGTGGCTTGGGAAATGAAATGACACAGCCTCCTAACATCCTACAACCATCAGGCAATTAATGCTAAGACTTTTGGGGGAACAGGCCTGGCTGGGGGCTTTTCTCTGCCTTTCTGTGAAACTTGAACATGAAGGTACAAATGACTGCATTACTTTTTTTCGAGTTAAATGCATTTCAACACTAGGGGAGAAAAGATGTAAATTAATAGATTCTACTGTTAGATAAAGGTGTAAGCAAGCAGATCTATAGGCATTCTTGCAAAAAGAGAGTCAAAGTCTCCCTCAGAGGGGTATGGAGTGGGTAAAGGGTTAATATACTTTTGGATACAATAAACACTGGAGTTTTTTGAAGTTAAAATCAATAGATCAGTTTTAAAAGGTGAAAATCACAAAAGCCCTTTTGAGATAAAAAGCCCCAGCCAGGCCTACATTTTTACAATTCCGATGGGGAAATTAAACACAGGACAGCTTGAAAGGAAGAGCAATGTGGGGCCAGAGTGATGGTGAGAGTCTTGGTGACAGACAAAAAGGCCTGCGCCTGGCTAGGGAGCACAGAGCAAAATAATGGAGGACTGCTAAGACCCCTGTGATCTACCAAGGCTTGTGGCTGAGGAAATGATGACAGTTAAGGTCTGAACTCACCCGGGTACAATGGAGCCTCAATCTCAGAAAACAGGTCTGACAGGACAGCCATGGAGGTCTTGGCAGACAAGCTGACCTCTGAGCACAGGCTGGGGCTGATGTGCAGATGCTCAACAGGCACTAGGAACAGGAAGCACCAGGACAGACTCATGGCAGGACACAGAAATGGGTGGCTGCCATGACATGTGGCCTTCTAAACTGGGGCGGGGGCTAGGGGGTAGCATAGTCAGTCATACAGTCAGGTACAACAAACTAGGGCAGAAGCTCCATAGCCATACCATGCATGTCATTGCTAGGAGACTGCATCCTGCCTAGTGTTAGCTTGTGAAAGAGCTACTGACTTTCCGCTAACCTTTTCAATAGAGTGGTTTAAAACCCAAACTTGTCAGCTAACTATAGATACATTCTTTTTTTTTTTTTTTTTTTTTTACGGAACCAGGGATTGAACTCGGGCCCTTGCACTTGTCAGGAAAGCGCTTATTCTACTGAGCTATCTCCTTGGCCCCCTGCTAACTATAGGCAATATCTGTCTGCCACCTATTTTTATAAATAAAGTTTTATTTATGCCTATTGTTTGCCTATTATCTATGGACCACTTTTGTGTGATGACAGCAAAGATGAAGAACTCCTACAGGGTCCATATGGACCACATGAAATGAAGCCTGAAATATCTTCTCTCTAGCCCTTTATAAGCAAAGCATTCTGAGCTGCTTTCTAAAATTATAAACCTCTAGCTGCAAGAATGCCCTAGCTAAGAGAGGCAGGCCCTAGCAGGAGATCCCAGCCCTAAGTAGCCAAGTTTTGCCAACATCACCAACTTCAGTCTGTGGGGGATCTTTTGAGACTGCTTGTCAATGTTTCAACACTTTGGGTAATTACACATGCATAAAAAAGGATAATGTATCACAATGGAGATATCAGTTGAATGCAGCCATTCAAACCCTGCATAAATGTACCAGTCAAGTGGAATCTAGAATCCAAGTGTGCAACTGCCACACTATTCTAATTATGTAACAGGTATGCAGCAGGCACAGATGTAAAGAATCTGATGAGAATATGGTAGCTAATATAAAAAGCAAACATTGTAAAACAACACTAATGTCGGACAAATTCGAAAATGCTCTTGAAGTGGTAATTACTACTATGATTATCTGGCTGATGAAAATACATCCCCCAACGCATACTGTGACAATGTCACCAGGTGAATTCACGAACAAAAGATTATGGAAATCTTAATGATATGTTTAGAGGAAAAAAAAAAAACAGCTTACATAAAAGTCTAACTTCCTACATATACAAAGTTTGATCCTAAACAGTAACAATAATGTTATCTATTCGGCTTTGTCCTTTTTTTGGTCTTTTTTGGTTTTTTTGAGAAACGATTTGTCTATGCAGTTCTGGCTGGCCTTGAGTTCACTTTGTAGCCCAGGCAGACCTCAAACTCACAGCAATCCTTCTGCCTCAGTCCTGGGGTAACGGGTGCACCGCCACACCAGCCTGTTCTCATTTCTTAGTTTAGAAATGTATTAATAAATACTGTATCAATATCTCCATTCCTCTTAGCTAAATTTCTATAATATTTTACTGAGCACACTTTAATACATGTGTACCTCCTAAAGTTTAAGAGCACTCCATTAAATCTCCTGGTTATACTGCTCAACTTTTTTTTAAAATTTTTTTTATTTATTTGAGAGAGAGAGAGAGAGAGAGAGAGAGAGAGAGAGAGAGAGAGAGGGGTATGTGTGTGTGGCCAGCTCAGCCCACCAGGGGGCGGGGCTGGCTGGCATGTGGTGCTGGGGGATTGAACCGCGGTCCCTGATGCTTTGCCAAGCTTGTTCTAAGTAGGTGCTTTAGACCACTGAGCCATCTCTCCAGCCCCCTGCTCAACTTTTGATACTGATAAAATATTTTGGAATATGAAGCTCTGTATTTCTATTTGGCTCACAGTTCTTCATCAGTTTATTTGGACAATAATAAAAATACTGCTCCTCAGCACAGCGGGCAGATCTGCAACGCAGCCCGACTGAACTGCCCTAAGGAGGTAGCAGAAGGGCAGGGCTCACGTTCCGCAATGAGCAGTGTACGTCTTCTCAGGCCTCAGCATCCTGGGATGCAGCTTCCCCTGACGGTGCTCTCAAGTACGGCAGTCACACACAGACCTTGCCAGAGGCACAGCAGGCCCAAGCAGAGAAAAGGAAACTGAGTAGCCCAGAATGGGATTTTACACCCTTGGCCAAACCAGCTTGGCTACTGACCTACGAGGGAGATATCCCTGCTTAACTGTTGGCATAAAGGAATATGTGGAAAAATCTACAAAAGACTTGAAAGAATTGCCTGCTAAAAAGAACATGCTGTGTTCAACTCCTTAGCTTTTCTTCTCTGTGCACCAACGTCTCTCTAGAGTCTCCAGGTAAGGGACCAGAAAATGGGGCTCAACTGTTTATTTTGCCCTGAGCTATCAAACACCCGGGCACTTGCACATCCATGCTATTATCTTGTTCCTAGGCTTTTGATAATCTCAACCAAAGCTCAAATGCTGCCAACTCTGATATTTTATTTCTCTTATTTTGCTACAGGAATAAAGTATTCTAATAGTCCTCATCAGGTTTCATTATTTTGCCATGATTTTCTCTCAAAAAAAAAAAAAAAAAAAAA
>NW_004524709.1:6771260-6789472 GCF_000260255.1 Octodon degus | reverse complement strand
AAAAAAAAAACGGGAGGATCATTACGAGTAGGATCTATGAAGTAAGGCCCTGTAGGCCCTGAACTAAAGACATTTAAAAAAAAAAGAAAAAAATATGTAATGGTGACACATTTCTGTTCAGTGTTTAACTCTCTGTGATTTCAAAAAGAGGTTATTAGTACACAGAAAGCCAGACACATGGCCCTGAAAATATGTTCACCTGAAAAAGTACCACTTCTCATTTGGATATTGCTTTAAAACTTATTACGAATATTCCTCACAACTGTTTTGAATGGTATAGATATAAGAAACTTTTCCCCATTATTTCCCACTACAAAACAAGAACAGAAGTGACTTCGCGATCTCAGTTCTTGTTAATGGAAGAAGTGAGCACTGATCCAACTTTTCTTGCAACAGACAAACTGTCTCATTCTGGATACAAGAAAGGCTGATGCTTTTAAGCTTCATTCGGTGAGTGTGAATGAGGCTAAGATTTCAAATGTCAGTTAGAAACTATTTCATCCATCAAATAGTTAAGGATCTAGAACTAAGCACTGGGCATCTGAGATGGCTTTGGAGTTTTTAACTCACTCATCGTATTTACTATTCACAACATGGAGCAGAGCAGCTATGGCTAGACCATCTCCACCTGTGTCTCATCTTCCCGTAATGATAACAACACAGTCTGCAGCAGCCTCTTGAGCCTGAACTTTGTTCTTCGTTGCTATTTTTAATAAGAATACAGTGAACACTAATCTATGCAAGTTAATTTACTTTATGAAAAACTTTTATTATTGAAATGATTAAACATCTTAAATCCACAGTGAAAAATGGGCAACAACCGAGAAGTGTTCTACTGCTTCCTGAACTTCGATCCTGCCCAGGCACAGTAAGTGAGAGGCACACAGCCCCAGTGGAGGTGAATGACCTATCACAGGACCCATATTTCCTTCAGTCACTTACTCACCCAACGGACTCCAGCTCTTTTTTGTCTGATAACTCTTTGTCATCTCCTTCTCTCCACTATTAGCAAACATCTCAAGCCTACCCTTCCTAATTTTGTGCTTTTTCTAATCTAGATGCTCTGCTTTATTATAAAAACTATACAGCAAGAAGCATGAAGCATCTAATACATCTAAATAATTATAACTGAAACAGTAAGGCTCAAAATTTCCTCAATTAAGTCCCAAAGCAATGCAATACACTTTAAAATTCCCTTTTCCAGGGCTGGCCAAATAGCTCAGTGGATTAAAGAGGCGCAAGCAGGCGCAGGGGCCAGAGGTTTCATCCCTGGGCCTGCTGTGCTGGCCCCACCCCAGAGCACATTGAAACAGCAACTGGGACTGGGCGTGGTGGCCCGCGCCTGTAATCCCAGCTCTTGGGAGGCTGTAAACAGGAGGATCACTACAAGTCCGATCTAGTAGTGAGACCCTGAACACCCTGTAGACCTTTCCCTAAAATTAAAAAAAAAAAAAATCATATATCAGCACTATTAAAACATTAGAAACACAGTTTTTGCATAAGCGAGACAGAAACACAGAAGTAGCTGCAAACCTTTATGTACAAATAACACATAAAATTCCAGCTGTGAAAGAGGCAGGGTGAGTAAAGGGCAATAAAGCAAGAGCTTCATTAAACAGTAATGCCAAATCACCCAAGAATCAGTGGGGCTATGGACTGCGTCCATCACGTAGGTCCCATTGTCAGGAAACAAACAAAACATGCAACTATGTACTCAGTGCTTGGATACTAACAGTGAAAGCAGACATGGGGAAAGATACAGACCCCAGCCACCAAGGGTACTCACCTATGTGTGTCTGGGCCATGACGTCAGCCAGCCTGTGGGCAGCCCCACTGCCTCCGCTTTGTGTGGAAGAGGAGGAGGTGGTGGACGTGGTGGAGCCATGAATGGCCTGGCTGATCCAGTGCTCCATATTGATGCTGCCTTGGCTGGAGGTGGGGGTTCCCTGTGAATCGCCCTGCACAGAGCCTTCATCTTCTGAGCCAGAAGAAGTATCTACATGGAAAGAGATGAGATTTGCTAGCGACTACAGTGAAGAAATACCCCAAGTCATGTGCGTCTATCCATAGTGGTTGAAATTCAAATATAAAGAGAAAATTGTGCAAATAATCAGTAGAAAAAAAAGACGTTACATAGTAGAGAACAGTCATTTAGTAAATAATGACTTATTTGCAGATAAAATGCAGGTTAGAGGCAATAGAAGTTCTGACAGGGCCGTACTCTTCCCAAATACTTCAAGGGCACAGCCCTTGCCTACTTGCATCTTTGGCCCACAGTCCCTCCATCTTCAAACTACACCACTTCACCTCTGGCCCCAACCTCCTTTCTTTTTTTTTTTTTTTTCCACAAAGACCTTTATTTATTACAGTCTATCTGGTTAATCCAGTATAACTACTCCATCTCAAAAATTTTTTTAAAAATCATACCTGTAGAGTTCCTTTTATGAAATAGCATAACATTTTTAACAACTTATGAGAGAGTACATTATTCTTTCTATCACAACATACAATTCAGAAATAAAAAGACAACTACAGCTTATAAATAATATCTCTGTTAAGGAGATATATAAAGAACTTAACACCCAATAAAACAATGAACAAATCACTATATAAAACAGCCAAAATATCTGGATAAACTTTAAGGAATTCTTTTAAATGACTACTAAGCACATTTAAGGATATTTAACATAAGTTATTAAGGATATGAAAGTTAAAACGATAATGGCACACACTTTTATGGTTCAGATTTATAACGTCCTCCAAAACTCATGCATTCACAGGCACAGCAGTTAGAAAGTGAATGGATTGTGGTGGAGTGGGGATATCCTCAGAAGTGGGTGCATCCACTGGAGAGTTCAGAGCTGTGCGTGCTGTTAGGAGGCAGGATCTGGTCACAAGAGGAGAGTCCCTGGGAAGTGACCTGGAAGATTCAGCTCTCTTCTTGCTCTTCCCTTCCTCTCCGCTTCCTGTCTGCTAGGGAATCAGCAGCATCTTCTACCCAGGCCCTTCCACCATAAGGTTTCTGCACTGGAGCAGGACAAGCATGGACTGAAACTTATGAAACCTGAGCCAAAATGAATTTCAATTCCTTTAGGTTGTAGGGTTGGGCATTTTGTCCCAGTGATGAAAAGTGACACATACTATTTCACATTCACTAGAATGACTGTAATGAAAATACAGACAAAGCAGCTGGTGATGAGGTGAACAAACTGGAATGCCTATATATAGTTGGTGGTACTGTGAAACTGTCCAGTCATTCTGCACAACTTTACACTCTGGATAAATATGGCTAGTATTGTGCAGTCATTTTCTTGTCACTGTGACATAATACCAAACACCTACAATTCAAAGCAGGGCAGGTTTATTTTGGCTCACATTTTAGCAGTCTCAGTCGTTGTAAGGTCAGTGGCATGGTAGAATGGCCTGGGCTGAAGCAAGCTGCTCACACCTCAGGAGGCAGGAATCTGGGAAGGGGTTACACCCCACGAGGTCACACAATGCGTGTCCTGCCTCTTGGGGCCTGACCTCACATCCTGACATCACATTTAGCTACAGCACCCCCACGACACAATCACTTTTCAAAAGCCCCACCTATGAGTGAGTGCATAAGGCTTTGGGGGGAGTTCTAGATATAAACCACAGAAAGTACATGAAAGGCACATAAAAACTTTCAGTGAGACTCAGTAATACCCACTCCTTGAAATGTATCCATGATAAAGGAAATCAAATATATACACAAAGAACTACATAGAAATGTTGACATAAACATTATTCACAACAGTGCAAAACAAGGGAACAATGTGAACAGACATCCAGTGGTCAATGGAACAGCAAAATGCAGTATGCCATCTGACAGAACACAGCTCGACAAAAATAACGACTTCTGCCTACAACGTCATGAGTGAACCACAAAAATGTGAAGTTACAGAAGCAAGGTGCAATCACCCTAAAGGTATTCCACAGAATGTTCACAGTTTGGTTCTGCGAGTAACAGCTTCTAGGCTTTCATGTTCTCAATGTTTATTCACCCTTGTTTGTAAAGAATATGTTTACTGGAAATGAACTGATGGTTTTTATGTCCTTTCAGGACTTTAAAAATGTCTGAGCCTTGGTGGCACGTGTCTGTAATCCCAGCACTCTGGGAGGCTGAGGCAAGAGGATCACCAAGCCCAAGTTCAGGCTTGGCAGCACAAGGAGACTCTGGCTCAAACTTAACAACAACAACAAAGATGTTGAATTCCATCACCTCTAACCTGTATTTTATCTTCAAATAAGTAATTATTTACTGAAATGACTGCCCTCTTGTACATAAAATCTTTTTTTCTACTGATTATTTTCACAATGTCCTCTTTATTTTGGATTCCAACATTTCCACTACTATGGATGGAGACAAAATTCTCTTTACACTTGTGCTGCTTGGGTCCCACTGATCTTTACAATCCTCCTCTGCTCTTCATTGTTTTCTGCTGCATGAACTGCTGTTGTTTGCCTTGGAGCCAGCGGAATATGGACTGAACCCTCCAGTAACTGTGAGCTAAATAAACCTTTCCTTCCTTCATTTGAGTGTGTGGTATTTGTCCCAGCAATGAGTAAAAAGTAACTAAGACAGATGTCTACTTTGAAAACCTGCTTAATCTGCAGGTGAGGCTCACTGCTAACAAAGGGATGCAGTATGTACAGGTCTCCCCTGAAATTTAGCTCAGATTCATCCCCACCTGTTGGCCATAACTTGATGACCACTCAGGTTTCCTGCCCCGATGCTGCCTCCTGCCAGGGTTATTACTCCCACATGTTGGGATTCCCCGGTCCATTCATTTGTCTGTCCAATTTGGGGAACTACACTTGGTTGCGTAACCTTAGTTCTACCAAAGCTAAAATCTAATTCTTAGATCTAAGAGTTAGCAATTTTTAATTTATTTAGCTTTTCACTATTGTTTGGATGAAGCAGTTACTTCTAAGCTTCTTAAATAGGTAACTTGAAGCACTCTTATTTCTTTTATTTAAAAAATAAATGTCCTCTCTCTGCTCAGCTGAAACTTAAGTCCACTTTTTCCTTTAGTTCTTTTGTACAGTCTTGAGTACTTGTAATTGTATACTTAAAAGCTCTTGTCTTTTTTTTTATTTATTTTTATTACATTTTATTTATTGTGTGTGTGTGTGTGTGGCCAGCTCAGCCCACCAGGGGGCAGGGCTGGCTGGCATGTGGTGCTGGGGGATCGAACCGCGGTCCCTGTGCTTTGCCAAGCTTGTTTCAAGTAGGTGCTTTAGACCACTGAGCCATCTCTCCAGCCCCAAAAGCTCTTGTCTTATGCTGTATCAAACACAAACAGTATTTTCCAATCGAAACGTGATAACCAGATATGTACATTTTAAACCAGTTGGTAGCTAAATTTAAATATATAAATAAGTACATTAATTGTGGTGATCAAATTCAGGTTCTCAAATTTAGTATTGTATTGCTGGTGGTCTACACAGGGTAAAAACCTGCAGGTTTGCTTCATGCAATTAGATAGTCATTTGTAGTAAATATGTTAGTGGGAACCCCATTGTTACAACTAGAAGTTTGGGAAATTATTCCTGTAATTTTGTACATTAAAAATTAAAGAAAGCAGGAGTGATAGAATATGCTTGTAATCCCACCACTCCAGCTAAGGCAGGATGATCACAAGTTTCAACTTAGCACAAACAGCTTAGCCCTACCTGAAAATTAAAAAATATAAAAAAGGGTTGGGGATGTAGGTCAGTACAAGGACCCGGAGTTTAATATCCAACACCAGGAGAATAAAAGGTAGAGGAAAGTTTTTTCAACAGAAGGCTACAATAACAAACCACATTAACTCTTTTTTAGAAACTACAACACTGCTCAGCCACCAGTCATTTCTTGTGGCGCATATAAACTTAAGGGATTTTCTCTGCATAGGAGTAAATCTGAAATGAGTTCTAATAACTGAAGTGAAACTAAATTTTTTCAAATATAATAAAAAATGTAAAGTCCACTAAAAAGCACTAAACAGTCTGTGAATAAAAGATTTCTTTTATAATGAGGAGGACATCTACGTTTGCAAAAAATATCCTATGTAACAGGATCATTAGGACTCCTGATTGCAGTTTGCAAAATGTACTATATGGCATACATGCAAATGCTAAATAATCACAGGGAAACATTTCACTAAAATTTGTATTTCCAAAAATGTTCTTTGTTTTTCAAAGACAATTATACAGGGGCCAGGGAGATGGCTCAGTAGAATAAGCTCTTGTCTGGCAAGCACAAGGGCCTGAGTTCAATCCCTGGTTCCACAAAAAAAAAAAAAAAAAAAACCAAAGACAATTATACAACAAGGTTTGTTTCTCATCACAAACGTTTTGCCTTTCATCTATCTTGGGGAACCCAATAACAGTTCTCAGTGGATGGTTTCAAATCTGAGAAGAACATACACCCAACCACATTGCTACTTTCTTGTAAAGTCATCATTTCTACTATAAAAAATGGTTTAGAAAGGTACTCTAGGAGGCTCAGGCAAAAGGACTGAAATTTCTGACCCAGACAAGGTAAGTTAGTTAGACCCCTAGTCAGAGTGCGGAGGATATAGTTTATTGTAAAAGTCCTGGTTTCAACAGCTCATACTTTCAACTTGAAAAGTACATAAATTGTGATACTTAAGAGTTTGAAATATACTAATACATACCTGGTATATCATGCCACATCACTGGTTTAAAGTATGTCCTATTTCCCTCACTGTCTGCCAACACTCAGGGCTAAGCTTTAAAACACAAGAGAAACTGAGCATGGAAACACATGCCTGTAATCCAAGAATTAGGGAGGCTGAGGCAGAAGGACTGCAAAGTGTTCAGGGGAAATCTCAACTGCACACAGAATTCAAGGCCAGCCAGAACTACATGGCAAAACCCAGCTCAGAAAATGGGGGGCGGGGGGAGGGAAAGAAGAAGGGAGGGAGGGAGGGCGGGAAGGAGGGAGGGCAGGAAGGAGGGAGGGAGGAGATTCTAAATGGTGCTGTATATGTTCATTCATTCTTACTTTACCTTGTACAGGGAAAGGTAGCATTAAAAAGCTTAGAAGCATTTTAATCACTTTTAAGTAGCACACAAGGTAATTTAAACCTGCAGATCAGAAAGACGTGACAATGATACTGTGTCTCCCCTATGGTTTTAGGTGTTGAAATTAATTCTCACTCACAGGATTAAAAGGTAGAAAGTTAAACCAACTATGCCACTTAAAAGGTGGTTCCTCTGGAAAGTGATTAGCATTAAGTCATTAGGGTGGAGCCCCAGGATTAAGTACTGCTAACTTCACAACAGTGACAGAACCAGATGAGACACATTTACAGATATGTTCCCCCTTGCTATGTGATGTCCTCTGGACCAAGCCCAGAAGGAGGTTATGGCATAAAGTCTCAATTTGATTGGCTTTGGGATCTGCTCAGGGGACTGTGGAGCATCTGTCTGGGTGTGTCTTGGTGGGTTACGAAGGCATGGCCTTGAGGGTTATGTCTGATCTCTGCTCCTTTTCGGCAGTATTGCCCTGCTCTGGTTTCCAGTCACTATGAACTAAGTCTCTTCACTGGTCCATGGCCTGCCACCATGATGCTGCTGCCTTGAAACCTGCTGATCATGGACTACACTCCCTGAACTGTGAGCTGAGTGTGCTAAGGGAGGGGGTGGTGAGGGTGGGAGTGGTGTCTCAATGCCAGGAAGGCTAATAGAGAGGTCACATCAGTAATGGCCTTTGCTTTAGATGTCCAGAACTGCCAGCCAAAATAAGCCACTTTTCCTTATAATTTGTCCATACTATAATGCTGTGTTATTAGCAAAAGAAAGCAAACAAAACAGATAGGTGCAATGATGCAACAAAGACCTCAGAAACAAATCAATAAGAAAAAAAAGGTTTAATTCTTCAAGTTCCTAATAGGTACCTGAATAATTTCACTTTATCTTTCATTGTAGTTTTGAATATCATGATACAATTTATAAATATTTGTATACAGTGAAATAGAGAGCTTTATAATTATATGGAATTAAAAATGAAATAAAAGCAGCATTATATAACTGCTATAGCTCCAGTTTGGCCCCCAGGGACAACGTGTTGGAAGACTGGTCCTCACTAGTATCAGAAGGTGGAGGAACTTTTAAAAAAGCAGGGTCTGGGGCTGGTGAGATGGCTCAGTGGTCTAAAGCACCTACTTAGAACAAGCTAAGCTAAGCAAAGCACAGGGACCGCGGTTCAATCCCCAGCACCACATGCCAGCCAGCCCTGCCCCCTGGTGGGCTGAGCTGGCCACACACACACTAAATAAATAAATAAATAAATAAATATTAAAAAAAAAAAAGCAGGGTCTAAGGCAAGGTAATTGGGGCATGTCCTATGTAGGAAAGAATTAAAGGAGTTCCAATGGGACCCAGCAGAGAGTTTTGTGGCTAAATCATTACAAAAAGGAAAATAGCCAGTACGCCCTCACCACAGACAGGACCATGAACCACACTCTTTATCCTCAAGAACTGCAAGCTACATAAATCTCTATTCTTTATACATATCCCAGCCTCTGGCATAGTGTTAAAGCAACAAGAACATAAATGGGCTATTACCTTCAACCATTCAGATCAGGGGTGGCAGGACTGCGGACCAACTCAGGACTACCATCTGTTTTTGTAAATACAGTTTCCAGTTGTGTTCTGCAAGACCCAACTCCATACACTCCCTGACCATCTAGCTACAATGGCAGAGTCAAGTACTTGTGAAAGAGACTTTCTGGCCTGCAGGCAGTAATCACTTTAAAAGTCTAGTTTAATGACCCTGATTCAAGTAACTGTCTATATTGTCCAATCTGATATAATACCACAATGTATTCATATTATATAGAGTCAAAAATAAAGTCTATACCAGTCTAAGCAGAAGAAAAGGCCAACTTCAATTAAAAATATAGGGTTACAGCTGCTTTTCTATATGCAGAAATAGCATTTTCTAAGTCTTTAAAAGAACGTATATATGAGAGTCTTGATGCAAAGTCTAAAGTCCATATTTACATACATAGTAATGCTAATTTTCCCTCCCAGGTTAACTGGAATTTCTGTTCACAAAAGCATGATTTATACCACCACTGATGTGAAAGCTGAAAAGAGGGCATTCTGCCGTGCAAGCAGCGAATCCCAAAGCATTTATCACATTTAAGAAGCAAAAACAGCAAGCACAGGGCTCACCTGGAGGTGTGTAGGCATCCATCGAGGTCTGTACAACCAGCGATCTACGTTTGGAGGGCATGGGCACTGCCATCTTCCTTTCTTTGTGTTTAGCAAGAGCTGCTTGAACAGCCTCTGTGTGAACATCTAGAAACCAAGAGAAAGCCCAGTTACTGCAGCGTTCGGTCAGCATCCTGAAGGAGCAAGCCTTTCCTCCTCCCCGCTTCCCCTGAGGTATAGTGCACCTTCCTACTAACGCAGATAAACAGATGGTGGGCAGGAAAGAAGTTGGACCTTCTGGCTTCAAAGTCCTTGTAGACTTTAAAATCCATTCATAAACATTTAATTGTTTGTTTTACTACCAAAGAATCTCTATAAATAACTAAATACTGGCTCTAATTTGCTCTGGCACTTTTCTTAAGGTGGACAGACTTTGATCTTTGGATACTTCTCCGGGTCACATGTTGAAGCCTTACAATTCATTCCAACATTCTGTTAAGGGAAAGACGTGCACCATACCACCTGTTAGTAATGGATAGATCCTACACTTACTGAGTGCTCATTTATGGGCCTGAAACTGCAGTCAAGCATATTATGGACATTAACCCATTATTTTAATTCCACATTTATTTACTGAATGTCTGCTCTGAAAGGTAGTATCCTCTGCCCTCAGGATGCAGTTGAGAAAGAGAGAGACACTGTGGCTCATTACTTGCTAAGAGATCAGGGATTGCCATCTGACAACAGAGAGAACTGAAGCAGGATGTGATACAGATGCACTGAGTGGCTAGTCTGAATCCTAAAGTCAGAGAGGAGCTCTCAGTGTGAGATCTGGAGTATGAATGAATGGCCATACACAGTCCAATTTCTATCTCAGTGGGGTCTTTCTGACAGCTGTGAAGAAGACTGCAGGAGCTGCTGGGTACCAGTTGGAAGCCGCAATCCAGACTAGATACCCCTCATGATATTATCCACCATTTTTAGGAGGGGGCACTTTGGTTATTCTCATTTCCTAAACCAGCAATCAAAGGTTATAAAACCTCTCCAAGTTATCAAATAGGTAAGCTATGTGGCTAGAAATTGAACCCAGGGGTGACTACCTCTAACGCCTTCACCTCCATCCACTTACCTCTTCCAAAACAGTAGTTAGTGCCCTTTATGAACTTCAAACATGTTACTCCTTCATGAAATCGTCCCCAAACCCTACCCCTTCTGGTACCAGAAAACCCAGTTTACATTTTAGAACAGGGTTCATTCAACTGCAGCCTCTGGGCCAAAATCAGCCTTCAACTATTTTTGGTAAAAATGTTTTACTGAGAGACAGCTACACCACTGATGTACCTGTGGTCCATGGCTTCTTTCCCAACATAAAAACAGAGCTGAGTATAGTGACACAGGCCACAAAAACCCAGAAATAAGAAAATATTCGTCATCTGGCCTTTGATAGAAAACATTTGCCACTCTCTGTTTCCAAGTATATTATATACCACTCATAGTTAACTCATTATATTGTTTTATATTGTTTAGCTTTGTAGTGCACTACTTCTTTTCTTCACAACTA
The DNA here is from genome assembly GCF_000260255.1 of Octodon degus. Lineage (NCBI taxonomy): Eukaryota > Metazoa > Chordata > Mammalia > Rodentia > Octodontidae > Octodon > Octodon degus. The sequence goes on along the minus strand of NW_004524709.1, from coordinate 6,778,719 downwards.
CACTCAGTACTTAAAGACAAAAATCTAGTTTTCTGTCCATATGTTCTTAATAAGTTCCTAGATCAAAAAATGAAAACTGACTAACATGGACTCACTGCCTAAAATTTAAGGTTTACCAAATGTGTTGAGAAGCAGTATTAACTTTCCACAAAGCAAGCACTTTAGGTTTTGTATACTCTTTCTAAAACTTTTTAGATATAACCTCATATTTACAGAAAATCTGCAATAGCACAAATGATTCTCACTTGACTTTTACTCAGATGCCTCAACTATTTATATTTTACCCCACTGCTTTCTCTCGACTCCTCCCTCCCTCTCCATGAAGTGTTTTCTAAATTATATGAAAAGGATATCATGTTCTTCTATATCTAAGTTTCGATGTACTTCCTAAAATCAAAGACATTCTCTTACATAACAAAAACCTTCCTCAAAATATGAAGTTTATTAACATATCAATACTTGATGGAAAATACCTGTTCCATGTTATGCCTAAGATGTTTGATATTCAGACAGATAGAGAAGTTAAATCCAACTGCATATGCAGTAGGGTAATAATAGGCTTCTCTTCTGGAGGGTTAACAGCCTAAGTTTGCAGACCAAAAATTAGAGAAATAGAAGGGCCAACATTTTGTCCCTAGCCTTTCAAGGTCAGTGAAGACTCAGGACATAGGAGAAACTATACTGTACATCACGTAACTCAGTTGTGTCCCAAATTTTCTGATCAAGGAGATTAAGGGGCCATAGAGGAAAGTGATCAGTGATGTAGAGTGCGCCTAAGGAGAGTCACCGGGAGAGAAAACATTCTCTCAGGCTTTTGCAGAGAGCAAATTGGTCAAGCAATGGCCGTGACTCATCCACGTGGCTGACACTGACAAAGGATCTGTAAACTGCTGTACAGGGTTACAGGATAAATCCTAAGGGGACTTGACTGGTCCTATCAGATACAAAAGTTACATTTCTTGTTATATAGGTCTTGCTTTATCTTGGTCTTAACCATCCAGCAGAAAAGTATAAAAATGAGGTATATAAAGTAAAGCCATATTAATATGTTGAGCTGTGAAAGGCTCAAGTCAACAACTTCTGCAGATAACCTACTACTATTGTGGACTGCTGGACTGTGTTGGATTGTTTTGCTGAATTCACACACCTATAGTATTTAGATGCCAATGGAATACCCATCTCTGACAGGACTAAACAAAAAAAGGGGATACAAAGGAAGGACCATTCTGTAGCTATATATACAGAATAGGAGACATATAAACCTACTTTTGCTTAAACCAATGAGAAGAAAGATTTGTACTAACAGTGCTTGGAAAGGATATCTTGTCTATATCTTATACTATGGATAACCACTAAGAAGATAACAATGTACAATGTATTAATTATGGAAAATGTCCTATTAATCAGTTTTGAAACAGTCTTTTTGCTATTTGTTTCTCAATAAAATAAAATTTAAAAAATATGAAGTTTAACAATGATCTACTACTGTTACCTAATCCAAAGTTTATATTCAATTAATGTTAATTGCCACCATCTCCATTATAATTATTTTCTTTTTGAATCCATGATCCAACCCAGCACAACTGATTGCTCCTATAACATGTTCTTTAACCTTCTTGAATCTGCAAGTAACTCAAATTTTCTAGAAATTAGAAATTTTAAAGAATTCGGTCATTACTCTGTACCCTGTCCTTCAATTTAGGATGTCTGCTGCTTCCTTGTAATCATATTCTGCTTAGGCACTGCAGCAGATACATTAGACATTCATCCTCTATGAATTATGTTAACTGATCGTTTAGTTAAAGTGGGTTCCTTTAGGTCTGTCTAGTGTGAAGATTGAGAAGCAATCTGGAAGATACTTTGACACTATATATATATATATATATATATATATATATATATAGTTTTCCAGTAGTTATTTAACCTGTCTACATTCTCAGATAAAAGGATATCATTTTAAGCAAAACAATATTAACCACAACTTTTAAAAATGCTTACATTTTTCTCCACTGAGAAAATTTGTTATTAGTCAAGGTTCTTTTGAAAAATTCACTATACAACTGTATCTTGTACACAATATTATTTATTATCAAATAACATTTTTTAAATGTTCTTAAGTAAGTTTTTCAAGATTCCTGGGGAGTGACTACTTTAAAGAGAAAAGTGGTTATGCGGCCTACCTCAGGATAAGAAATCAGACATCCAAACTATTGTTGTGAAATATGTGATTTTGTAATTGGAAAATTTGAGACTACTACATCACTGTGAGATTCTGTTACCTCAAGGGAGGATGAAATGGATACAGGGGGCACCAAGACAGGTTTGGATGGGAACCCCACAATCTTAAGTGGAGAGTCTCATAAATGGAAACATGGAGGAGTGCTCTAATTCACCCATGTTTTGTGAGCTTGAAGTCCACTCCAGATTACATTTAAGCTTCTCCCTGAGTTAAAATTATCTTTCCAATCAAGTTATATTTTTAACCTAAATCATTTTCAAAAGGATGAATACAGACAAGTGCATTTTAAACCACTGTGAAGTTTTTTCATAAAGCTGAAAGAGTTTAAAACTCGTTAGCACTATACATAAGTCTGCTAATTTTTTCCCCCATAAAAACCACAAAAAAAGAATACTTTAAATCATAAAGAGACTAGCGCGTCACTGCCAGGAGCTGCTCCTTTGGATAGAAGTAAAAGATGTGGAGGAGTTCACCTACAGCTAAGCTGCACGAGTCCATTAATATGAGGAAGAAATAAACACCGCTGTAGCTATGACAACATCAGATTGGACATCAAGCTGAGCAATGCATAAACTAATGCAGGAACTAAAAACAAAGCTATTTGCAAAAGTGAAACTCTATGTTTTACTTTAAAAACAATAGCACAGTAAATGTTTAAAGCATATATAAAACCCTCAACATTCTGTCAGATTATTGTATGTACTCAACAATATTGCTAAGAAAAAATGATATAATCACACTGCCCTCCCCAACCTGCAACCCAGGGTCTGATGCTGGCAGACCTTCAGCCTGTTAGCCCAATCAAAGTTAAGACAAAGATGTGGGAAAAGAATACTTCCTGTTGCTGAAGACTAACTTCTCAAGTGTGGAGTGTAATTATAGTGCAAAGCTGAGTAAGAATATATGAGTCAGATTTACCTCCACATGTTAAACTGATACAGTTAATAATACCAGTCAAACCTTAAATACACAACCCAAAGAGGAGTGTTGAATTATTACCACTTTCAAAACAGGATTAGATGACAATCTTTCTCTGTGGGAAGAGATGTTTTGAAATATGACAAAAACTGAGGAAGAACCAACCAAACCCATGTGGCCAACTCTTCTGATTATTCCAGTTTTGCTTCTTCCAATTATTCTTTAAAAAGCTGACATACTTTTTGGTCACAAACAGAAAGAAAACACCCAGTGTTGCTGCTGATGAGAGCTTCTAAGATGCCCAGATTTAAGCCTGCATGTCTAAAGGCCACAGGATCAATGCTGCAGGTGAATAAAGGAGAAGAGAATTGATCCTACAGATAAATGAGGGAGGGGAAAAGGGCAGGACGTGACCACAGGGCAAAGACAAACTGATGAAGTTTCTCTTCTGCAGGCACCAGCACCACATGGTCATGGCGAAAAGCACTGGGCAGCCTGAATATTTTGGATGTAGGAAAGAGACAGTATGGGAACAATATGCATACTTAGACAGGAGTACTAGATGAGAACAAAGGAAAAAAATGACAGTTCTTAGAACACACAGAAAACAGATCAATTCTAAAAGAGCCATAACATTAAGAACTTTCCAGAAAATATGGTAACTTGGGTAAACAGGTTGCTACAAAACAAATCTCTTTATTTTCATAAAATGAGCCTATGAATGAAATTTAGCAGCTGTGATGCATCAAAAACCCATTAAAGCCCTTGATTAAATGCCCCACAAAATCTTAATTACAAATGTTCTGGATACAATTTTTACCCAGGCACATCAATTAGAAACTAGACAAGAGGCTGTGAAAGGGAAATAATGAGAAATGGAAATCTCCTACTTGTGTAGATGCAGTGGGCAGGGCGACATCCATGTGAATGTCACAATCTCTTTTTATCAAGAGTCCACAAGATATTCACAGCACTTGCTGACCAGTGTCAAGAACTCCAATTACTGTGTGGAATACTACAACTAATTGAAAAGATAAAAATCCTACTAGAGGAGAACAACCAGGCTCTCCAGTTGGATGTTTATAGTGGTTTAAGATGGAGATCTGTTATTTCCCAGGTGTCAATACAGACAAATACCAAAAACTGGCCAAAGATGCTTCGACCTATGGAGAGGCTAATAAGTAGCAGTTTATTCTTTTGTATAAATGATAAATCATTTAGGTTTGAAATCTCAAACTGACAGTATATCTTATCAAATTAAAGAGAAAAGAAGAAACAGATAACCAAAGAAGAAGTAAATTAGAAAATGGTCCAGGAATTAAGTAGGTGCAGCCAGGCTCTGGGCTGCCAGAGGACAAGCACAGAGAGGGTGGGATACGATGTAGGTGCACTGACTGCACAGTGGAGCTTCAAGGAGCATGTGCTGCCTTCCAAGTGCAGGGAGGTGCTCTGTTAAAGCTGAGGGAGGTGCGAGAGCCGCTGGCAATCAAGTGCAGCACAGGCAGAAAAGCTGGACATCTAGCAGAGAACACCAGGGCCAAACTATAAGGCCTGTGCTCAAAAGCATCTCCTACAGCCTCCAGGAACAGTTTAACAAATATGTAAAAGGCCCAGAGAAGGTAACGAGGATGAATTCGGAAGTGAGCAGCAATAATTTGATAGCAGCCCATTTGGTGACACAAAGTAAATCTTTCTTGTTTGTCTCCCCTGTTATAATGGTTGATGAGTTATTCACTTCAGGCTTTTTGTTCTAATAATCCAAAAATATTCAGCTAGGAGAGAAAGGATTTAAGATCAGTTTCATATGGCACTGAATAAACAGATTGCTACTGTCAGTAAGTAATCTGTTCCAAACTTCTTATGTTTATAGTGTTGGACAAATTACGTTAAAAGATAATTCTTCAGCAGAATTTCAGAGAGTGCAGAAAATGACAATAAACCACTCAGCGTGTCATACACTGCTGGAGAAAATGAAACTATTATCTCCTTTTGTAAGAGATTATTAAAAGCTTAGTCCCACAGTGCAAGCATTATGTACCTATCCCTAGCATGTTTCAATTTTCTAGAAACATCTTTTTCTAGAACAATCAAGTGTGTACGAGTGATTTGTAAATCCACTCAGTCTCGTTTTCTTTTTCTGAGTGGAAAGACCGACCTCCCCCTTTCTTTGACTGGTGACAACTTACCCTCAGCTCCTTCAGATATACATTCCAAACTTTCCTTTCCATTTAATTCCATGAACTAAGATTCCATATTATAGACAGGATGCTCCAAAGGATTTAGCAACACAAAATGTATCCTTTTTCTAGGGAACAATGGGATACTGGATTAAGAGTCTACATCTGCCTCAGAATCCTGACTTTATCACTTACCACCTGCACTGACACGGAATAAAATTTTAGCCCCTCTAAGCTTCACCTGAATCACTGAAGAGGTGCCAAAAAGGATTATATAAAATACAAATCACTACATACCTGTCACATACCAGCACTCAATAAGATAGCTATTTTCACTAATTGTTGAAGTAATGTATTCATCACAGATTCTGCAAAACTGAAAAAACCCAAAGGGACTGAATTATTGAGTGCCCCCCCCCCTCAGGCGCTACACCCTAATTCCTGGGAGTGGTGCTACCCGGGGCAACGTTCTCTGCAGTCACTCAGGTGATGAGAGCTTATCCTGAGGTGATCATTCCCGCGTGGCCACACACTGTGGAGCACAGGAGAATCTCCTAACACCACGTCACACACCAGCGAAGAAGCAAGCACCAGCATTCATTCTCTCCTTATAGGAGCTGCTGAACAATACGACAGTGATGACCAGTAGCTTCTGATCTATACACTGAAGGTAAATTCTATCTCTCCATAAAATAATTACCGAGTTATATACCAGTCCTTTCTTTTCATGAGACATTCATCTTTTGACTGCCCATGAAGCCTATATATGGTCACTGGATAGATGTAAGTTGTTTAAGCACTAAATAGGCAACCCCAGTCTTCTCTTTGCTTTTAAAATACATCATAATTTGTTTCACTCTGAAAAGAATTTGCATTCTGAAAAAGACAACCAATGGGATGTTCAAGGAACAGAAATATAATAAATTGGAACACTTTCAGCTTCTGAGCAAAAACCGAAGCTTTCCCACCTCTTATTTTGGATGTCACTACTGCTGTTACTAGTATTCTAGAATGCTGCATATATCTATAGATTTAAATATTAAGCTGATAGTTTTTCTTCCCCTTCTCTCATCTACAATCCATTCTTTAAAGTTCCCACTATTCTCAGTTAGGGGTCCAGTGTCCCTAACACCAAGGACAGGAGTGAATCAACAAAGAGAATGTTTCTCTAAGGAGGAAATGTGGTGTGATGGTTGATATACTGTATCAACTCAGCAGTTTTATCTCCTGGGTGAAAAGAACAAGCACTTACTGCTCTAGGATACTGTTCATTGTTGTCAACTTGAGAAGTTTCGCAAGGGGTCAGGGTCCTTACTTTGTGTTTATCCTGAGCCTGTATAAGAGGAGGGCTTGAAGACTGTGTGAGTGTAGGCGGGTGGGCTGGAGCCAGCTTGCAACATAAGGGAGGAAAAGAGGCTTGCTGGCACATCTCCTTGTGCTCTTACTGCGTTCCTGGGGCTTCCTAATAACACAGCAGCTAAGACCACAAGTTCTATAGCCAGACTGCAAGGGTTCAAATCCCAGTTCCTCTATGTGCCCTTGGGCAAGTTACTTACCCTATCTGTGCCTCAGTTTCCTTAGATGCAATTAAGGAATAATAAGAGCACTTGCTCTAAATGGTGCTGTGAATATTTAATGAGTTAGTACATTAAAGGGCCCAGGGCAGACCCTAGCAAATGGTAAACACTCTGAACTTTTTAGATCTTAACCTGATACTAATTATCATATGTACAACCTAAACCTGAGAAAGGCCAAACACACACATCTTTCATTACTTTGATGTATCTGTTGTAATTAATGACAGTAGTGATGCTCAGTTATTAAATAATAACCATACCATATATTAGGGTTCACTTTTGGTATTGTACTTCCAGGAGGTTTCAACTAATACATAATTGACCTGCGCCCACAAGGCACTATCATATGTCATAGTTTTGTTAGCCTAAACCCCTCTGTGCGCTGTTCATTCATCTTCCTTCTCTCCTTCTAACCTGTCAGCCACTCATCTTTTTTACTATCATCTGTTTTGTCTTTCAGAACCTCATATAATTAGAACCACCTAGTATGTATAGACTTTTCAGACTGGCTTCTTTCATAAGTAATTAATATGAAGATTTTTTTTTTT
>NW_004524709.1:6744373-6771160 GCF_000260255.1 Octodon degus | reverse complement strand
AAAAAAAAAAAAAAAAAAAGGAACGCAAAACCAGAGAACAGTACTTAAACATCAAGAATGAAAACCAAGAAAGCATCCTCAAATGTTTCCATATGAAAATTCAAAAGACATGGAGAATGATCAACACCATAGAATATTTATTCTAGGAAACTTAATTGAGTATACACTAAAGAACCACATTAATAGCTAAGGCAATTAAAGATGCAAACAAATCAACAAAAAGGCTAGCCTCCGATTTCTACACAGCAATACCAAATGTGCAGTAATTTCTACAAGATATTTAAGGTTAAAAAAAAGTATGAGCCACAGATACCATTATGAGCCAAAAGCTGTCACTCAGTAAAAAGGTCACTGGACACAACATTCTAAAAACAGAACTCAAAGAATATTTTTCTCAAGAACTCTCTTTGAGAAAACTTAAGATGATGACTTTCAGCAAACCAATAAATGCCTGGAAAAACGATAACAAGGGGATTGGCAAGGAGTACTGAGTATTTTAAAGTTTAGAACTAAGATGAAAACAGACTAGGGTTGCAATTCAGGGGCAGTGGTGTTCCTGGGCTCAACCACACACACGCACCTACAGGCACACACAAAGACACAGACACGTTCACAGCCAGAGATGAAAATAGGACTAGAGGTGACAGTCACACACTGGACTATAAATATTTTATTCTTTATCAGGGTATATTATCAGCACAGAAATAAAATAATGAGGGAGAAATGAAAAAAGATCACAGCCAAAGAAGTTTGCAGCTTGCTTACTTCTAATGCTGGAAGTTAGGTATCACATTTAATAGTATAAAAGGAAAACAAAAAGGAAGATATTACTAATTAATAGCAGATAGTAAGGAAAGAGAGAAGAACAAAACAGGTTAATTTTGTCCCTGCTCATAGTAGAAAATAACAGAATGTCTTTTCTACCATGGCTCCTAAGCAAAGCTATAATCATAAAAGTGCCAGAATAAAATTACAAATCTTAAAATCAGAAAGTAAACATACTCATATATCATTAAAGGCAAAAATAGAAGTGGTAGAGATGCACCACAATGGTAGTGTCCTTACCTAGCATGCACAGGCTCTACGTTAGGTCCCTAGTACTGAAAAAACAAAAACATACCACATAACAATACAATACAATACAAGACAAGACAGAAAGAAAGAAACCAAGTAGAAAATGGAACAGAACTTCAGGCCTATCATAAGCCAACTAGCTTACTTTTTGAAGAAACATTTTCAAAATGAATCTTTTTTTTTTTTTTTTGCCTTCAAAGTCATTTGTAGTACTGGTGTCATCCCCTTTTTTTTTTTTTTTTTTTGCTGTACTGGGAACTGAACTCCAGACAAGTGCTTATTCTACTGAGCTATCTCCCCAGCCCTTAATTAATATGAATTTACATTGCTTTCATGTTTTTTTTCCTGGCCTAACAGCTCATTTCTTAGCACTATTATCCCACTGTTTGGATATATGAGTTTACTCATTCCCCTGATGTCTCTTCTTTGCTCCTGGGACAAAACACCTGGCACCCGCAACTTACAGCAGAGGTTTACTTTGGTTCGCAGTTTGCTGTAGAGAGGAAGTAGAGCACTCAAACATGGCCCTCCCAGTCACACCCACAGTGACCCGCCTCTCCTCACAAGGCCTACCTCCTACAGCAACTCAGCTATGGTGCTTCCGAAGCTCTGACATATAATCTTTAGGGCAACATCTGGTTAAAAATTGTAACACCTGTCAAAGGACAAGGTTGGTTGCTTATAATTTTAGCAATGGGTATGACCATGTTTTCAACTCCTTTAGGTAAATACCAAGGAGCATAGTTACTGAATCACACAAGAGCACATATAGTTTTATTAAAAAATGTCGAACTGTTTTTCTGAGTGTACCACTCTGTACTGTTGCCTAGAATAATCCTTCTTGCTCCACATCCTTGCCAGCATTTTGCTTTCCTTGTTTTTAGTTCTTTATAGTTCTAACAGCATTTTGTCATAGTGACTGGCATTTCCTTCATGACATGTGGAACATCTTTTCCTATGCTTATTTATGCTTGTAACTTATGGTTACTTTCTTACTCTGAAGTTTTTAAGAACAACAATTTGTTGTTCTCTTTATATTTTAATTTTTTTGGGGGGGCAGCGGAACCAGGGATTGAACTCAGGCCCTTGCACTTGCCAGGGAAGTGTTTATTCTACTGAGCCATCTCCCCAGCCCCTCTCTTTATATTTTAGATATAAGTAGTTTTCATCAGATATGCTTTACAAAGGTTTTCAGCTCCCATCTGGGTTAATGACATGTGAGTGAAAAATAATAGTTCATAAATTTGCTATACAAGAGCCATTGCAATTCTCAAAATATTTCCTCATCTCTCATCTCAAACACACATATCCCATTCTTCCCATTTTCTAAAACAGTTCTAGAAATCCTCTTTCATGCGTGTCTTTAATTGTACTGTCCTTGGTGCCTCATGTCTCAACTTAGCTTAACAGTTTACATTTCATGATCGTTTTGCTATCAGAGAAGAGCCTGAAGTCATATGGTACCAGAGCTGATGAATAAGGTGGATAAGGACACACAACAGTGTTTTTATATGTCTGCCTTTCCACTGGCTGGCCCCGAGCAGCTGCACTCACGGTACGTTTGATCACACCCTGTAAAGACACAAACGGGAAGTTCCAGAACTGCTTCACAAAATGTCAAGCACAATGGGAGACGTGTGTTTGAGGCAAGGGGAATATTCTGAAGGCCATTAATAGCAATATATCTTTTACTTGAATAATATGTTTAAGCTAAAATTCACTGTATATTTTGATTACCTGTTGCATCTTTTCATTTCTTATGTGAGTCTTTCTCAGAAGAAATGTTTCTGATTTTAATGAAGTCTAGCTTAACGATTTTTTTGTTTCATAGATTGAGCTCTTGGTGTTGCATTTCCAAATTGTCCCCAAGCTGAGGCTCAATTTGTTGTTCCTCTATGCTAATTTCTGAGAATTTTTTAATTTTGCATTTTCATTTTTACATGTTACATTTGTATGTGTTTTATGACCCAGAATGTTGTCTATCTCAGTGACTATTCTGTGTGAACTCAAGAATAGGTATTCTGCTGTTGATGAACTGCTCTACATATACCAGCTGAAATCTATTTGATTGACGGTGCTGTTCAGTTTATCTGCATCCTCACTGATTTTCTGCTGCTAAATCTGTCAATTATAGAAACTTACACTTTTGCTGAAGTTTTCTACCATCACAGACCTACTTCTGGATCATGTTTTATACATATTTGTCTTATGGTTTAATGTTCTGTTGGATGTATACTACCTTTAAGGATTCTTAGAAAAGCAATCCCTTTACCATTATGTTTTGCTTCTCTTTATGCCTCATAACTTTCTTTCTTCTCAAGTTTGGTAGGTTCTTTGATGAGTGTTACAATGGTAATATTTTCTATTCTTTTAATTTCATCTACATATGAATGCATATTAAAAGTAGATTTCTTATAAATATATAGTTGGGTCTTTCTTTTTAATTGTTAAAAATTGCTTATATGTTATATTTAGATCACTGAGGAATAAACTGTTGATACTTGGATTAATATCTACCCATTTATTAGTTTTATTTGTTCCATTTTTGTTCTCCTTTTTTACCATATTAAGTTTTTTTGAAATTTTTTTTATCATATTAAGTTTTATTTGAGCATTTTATATGATTATATTTTTTCATCTCTCACTGTATAAATTGCACTTCATTTTTACACTATTTCTTTACTGGTTACCCTGATTTGACAACACATACTTAAAATTAGACCAAGAGCACTTTCAAATCATATTACACTACCTCATGGATGGCGATAAGTACTTTGTAGCGCTCTGTTTTGAGACAGTGTCTCCCTGTGCAGTTTAGGCTGGTCTTACACTCACTAACTAGTCCAGACTGGCCACAAACTTGTGATGATCCTCCTGCGTCAGCTTCCCTTGTTCTGAAATTATAGGTATGTACCCTCACAACTGGCCTAATATGATATTTCATGATTCTGCTTCCTCTTTCCTACAACAATGCTGTCATTCATTTCACTAATACACATGATATAATCACCCAATATTCTGTATTTGCCACCCTGAACAGATATTTATTTGTTAGGACAAGAATAACAACAGATTCTATTTTTATTCTCATTAATTCCTTCACTAGCACGCTTCCTTTTCCTTACATAGAACACAATGTTTGACTTACTCATGCCTAGTCTAGAAATGATCAAGAATATTCTTCATTTCTACGGTTTTAAGTTTCTAGCATTGTCTGTTGACTTTTCATAGCATTTACATCTCTCTGCTAACATTATACATTTCCAACTCTTTGGTGAGAGCCCATCCTATGCTCTCAGTTCTTTGGTGGGTTTAGAAAGAGTTGGTTAAAACAAAAACAAAAGAAAGAGTTGGTTTTCAGTTTATTATTCTCCTTTATGACACTGACCATTATCACTTTCTATTAGTTCCTTACATACTGTAATGGAAACCAAAAATCTATGTATCCATGAGTTTGTTTTATTCTTTTAATGTTTTTTCATTCCTTTTAATTATATTCTCCTTTCTATAGATTTCTTTTTTCTTAGCTCTAAGGACTGAAACCAGGACCTCTGCACTAAGCTACACCCTAGTCTTCTTTCGACTTTGAAAAAGGTCGCAATAAGTTGCCCAAACTGGTCTCAGATTTGTGCTCTTTCTGAACACTGCAGAGTGCTAAGATTCTAAGTGTCCATTACATCTGGCTTTTCCTAACAATTTAAAAGCCTATTTTTTTTAGTTTCTAGGATCTCTACTTAATATAAATATTTTAGACTCATTTTCTATTCATTTCCAAGTAATATTTTTACTGCATACCATAAATTTTGGTTCATCATTTTTTCACACATGTAATAATGATACAAAACCCTAGGGCCAGGGAGAAAGTTCAGCAGCATAAGTGCCTGCCTGGCAAGCAAAAGGTCCGAGTTTGATTCCCAGTTCCACAAAAAAATGATGATGATGATGATGGTGGTGGTGGTGGTGGTGGTGGTGGCGGCGGCGATGATGATGATGATGATGATGATGATGATGATGATGATGATGATGATGATGATGATGATAGAGAACCTTTTAACCTGTTCTCGTTTTCAGCCAGGAATCCAATTCAATTAAAAAAAATCTAGGGGCTGGCGGGTCAGCTCAGTTATCTAAAGCACTTTCTTGAGCAAAATCAGTCAGTGGCAAGGACTGCAGTTCAATCTGAGCACCACACCTGCCCTTAAGGCAGCCTGAGCCAGCCCCACCCCCACCAAAAAAAAAAAACTGTTCCTGCTACATTTTCATTTCTAACATTTCCTCCATGAAATGGGGCACAGATATGGAGATTAACTTCACTTGCTTCAATGTTGGGCCAACAGACATTTATGCTCTTTTTACGTCATCTTGTGCATTCTCTCCACAGGTATAGCCTTAGCCCTTGAGCACCTTCACTGCAGTGGGACTGACTGCTGACTGGCAATGTTCACACCTGCATTGTTCAATATGGCACTTGCTCTCACAGGTCACTAGCTTATCAGAAGAACAGAGTTTTGTCTTCATTGATTTAACAGATGCCAAGTGGATACTGGCTACCACAGTGGACAACCCTCCCCAGGTGGAGCCTGTCATCATCACTGCAGATACTGAGCTAACGCTGCAGTCTACTTTCATTCCACCACATGGATTCATCTCTCCTAGTCTGTCCATCATATTCTACTGTAGAAAAGAAAATAACACTGTATCAGTTAAAAATCAATAATGAAGAAATTGATTTCAGAGAATAGAGGTCACAGGGTAGGAATCTCATTAAAGTTGGCAAATCCAGGTTGACTCAAGATAGATAAATCCCCCCAATCTATGAAATTAAACAATTATATCTTTAAATTTGTCTCAGCCATAGTGCACAGCAGAATGTTCAGTACACAAAACTACTGGAATGTTTGCTGAATGAGTAAGTACTAGGCCACAACCTATTCCCCAGAATTTGAACACTGCCAGACTCACACTTTAAGTCTCTACTGTCACAATGACATTAATTTAATGTATGGGTTTAGATGTCAAGGCCTCTACTTCCTATCTCTCAACCTTAAAAAAGACTTGAGTCTTAAATTCAAAGAATATTCTAAACTCCTAAACACTGCTGAAAACCTTAAACTTATGCTAATAGGGTTACTAGCATTTTTTATGTTTACTGTGTTAGGAAATAGACTGAAAGACTTAAAAACACAGTACTTCACAATCACATATCTACTGGCTGCCAAAGCAAAGCCAACATCACCTGTCATGCAGCCACATGAGTGTACCTTTTTTTTTCCAATGAGTGTACCTTATTGTACACTCATCAAGGAAACAGGATGCAAAGAAGGCCAACAACATGATAGGGTTATTTAGAATACGGTTGAAGCCCCAGACATTCTGGAAAGGTCTCAAGCTCCCTTAGGAACCTACAGGTTCTGAGGTTCCCCATCCTTGAGGAACAAGAAGGTTCACTGCAGTCTACTGCAAAGGAAAGCAGCACTCAGACAGGAGAACCTGATCATTAAAGTAGCAGGTACTGCTGTCCATGCACATAAAAAACACAAGCCATTAATTTAAACTGCATCTAAACTCAGAGAAAAAATAATTCTAACCATATTAGGAAATAGTATGTTACCTTTGAGTTTTAACATTCTTCTTTGTCATGATTGGTCTTGGCTTCAATAGATACAAAACATATCTCAAGATTTTTTAATGTTTTGGGGATGGGATGTTAAACACAGCCAGCAATTAAACTCTAAGTTAGACTTTATAAAGTAAAAGTAATAAATTGCCTAATATAATCTGCTGTATTATAGGCACCCAACACATGCCTATACATCTGTTTCTTTATTAACTTTCCAAACCAAATTTAAGTCCTCCAAAAAGATTACTAAAAACAAGAGATAGTCTACTACAAAGAATTCTAGTAACAGTTCATTACAATGAAAGGTCATGAGTTTAGAAATGAAATGGAAACACACAGCCAGGAGAGATTAAATTTGAGATTATGTGGCTGACTGGATTGTTAATTAGGTCAATTATCTAATAGATCATAGAACTGTTTCTTGGCTAACATAATTTGTTTACTAGAGCAACCAAAGTAGCTGTATAGCAAGATAAGTGGTCAGAGAGTTTCAGGAGCTGTTTCGATGAGTCACACATTTTTTTTTTCAAAATGTTAAGATTTTATTTACAAAGCTTTTTTGTTGTACAGAAAGTAAAAATACAGTTACAATCTCAATGTAACTGGTAGCCATAGATGGTTGACTCATTAATCACAGCTATCCATGCAACAGCAAGTCTTACACAAAAACCTAACAATGCTTACAATTTTGCTGGGGCAAAGTACTCAAGCTTAGTGGTGGATTACCAAGAAGAACTAAATGGAGGAAGGTGGAATGTCACAGGAACTATTCTTTGGCTTTTTGGGTGGGTGGGTGTCCTGGGGTTTGTATCACAGCTACCTTTTTTTTTCTTTTTTTTTCATAATTTTATTAAGAAACAAATAGCAATGAGACAGTTTCAAATCAAATTGGTAGGACAGTTTCAATACTAACACATTGCATACATTCTTCCTAGTGGTTAATTGCTGTACAAGATGCAGACTTGATCCTATTCACAAACACCATTAGAACAAATTCCTCTATTCATTAAGAGAATGTAACTATATTATCTATCCTAACCACATTGAATATACCGATACAAAATGGACATTCATCTGTATCCCCTTTTTTTGTTAAGTTCCATTATTTGAATATTATAGGTGTGTAAACTCAGCAAAATATTCTAAAAGAGTCCAGTAGCCCATAATAGTCAGGCTCAGGTTGCTGTGGTTGGAGTCACACATTTTTGATTCATACTTTCACACTGGCTCAAGGGAAAATAAACCAGAAAATAAACAGGCACTTGAATCTGTACACTGGAAACAGGCTAAAGGAATTTCCTCCTAACACAGATCTCACTTATAAATCTATGTATGAACATATACTTTATGGAAAGTATGTAATAAAATATGTAAGTTAAGAAAATTCACAACTAGACATTTGTGACAATAGTACATGTCCTAGAATACAGTGTTAAGGCTGTGAAGGAAACTCCAAAACTTACCAGGGCTCTTTTCACTTTGCTTTATTATAGCTGCCATGATACATGAAGGGGGTATTTTTGGGGTTGTTCATAGAAAATGAGACCCTCCCCAATTGAGATTTCAGAGGTATACGGAAGGGTCACATGAGTGGCCTTCTGTATGCAAATCAAAGTGATTATTACAAATGAAGAGTAGAAAGACATTTAAAACTGAAATAATATATGTGGAACACCTGCATCTTCCATTATATCTCTCAGGACACTTTAAGGAACATTTCTTCTTCTTTTTTTTACATAATTTTATTGAGAAGGAACATTTCTATAATATTTCATAGAATCCTCTACATAGTATGCTAATAACTGAGGCAAATTACATCTTCAACAGGAACCTTAATTCTCTAAAGACACAGAAGTTGGTACAGAGACCAGCACCTGTGAAGGGGTGTAGCTGAAGCATCCAGTACCCACCCTTGATGCCATTTCTCACCCAATGCCATGTGGACTTAGCACTCAGGGGTGACTGCTATTACAGCTTGCGTATTCCTTTATAATATGTTTGGGACCAGAACTGCTTCTGATTTTCCGGGCTTTTTTTTTTTTTTTCAGGATTTGCAATATTGGTACACACATAAGGAAATATCTTGGGAACAGACCCCAAATCTAAACAACAAATTCGTTTGTGTTTTATTTATATTCTGTACCCACGTTCACAAAGTAATTATATATAGCGTTTTTACTGCACAGGTGTTTAAGTGCAATCCATCATAACTACTCAGGTGTAGAATTTTCTACCTGTAGCATAATGTGAGTGCTCAAGTAGTTTCAGATTTTGGAGCATTTCAGACTAGGGATGCTCAACCTGTATCTTCTCAACATTCAAATCTAATAACACTGACTAATAGCTCTGTCTTTCAGATTCTTCCACTCCTGATCCACACTCCACAATGCTACTAAAGTCATCTTCAAACTCAAAATTGGCTCCCACACTGCTTTTATTTAAAATTTCAAGTGATTCCCTATTCCCTTAGGATGAAGTCCAGATTCCCAAACATGGTACACAAAATATTTTAAAATTTGCCCCCATCCCAGCCTAACCACTTGCCTATCACCAAATGTATTATGTGTCTTTCCTTTTTCTTTCTTCATAAAATAGAATGGTATGGCTTAGATGAATCGATCTTTCTCAGCTTCAGCTATGTGAAATAATGATGCAACATGCTTACTTTGAAACCTCAAAATCTGGGTAAAGTATTTTGAGAAACAAAGTGACGTACAAATGTAATTCATATCAGTTCCAACACATGTCTCCTAACCTTGTTACAGTAAGAGAACTTACGGGTAATCTCCAAGTAAAAAAATTAGTTACTGAAGTAGGAAAAAGCAATTTACGTTTACATGCTAGAAGAAAACTCTTAACAATTGATCATATCATGTTTTCTGTTGCTAAACTAATTTAAAAAAATTAATTTGGCCAAGCCCAGTTTATAATTTTCATAAAACTGAATTTCCAAGGCAGCATTCTTGTGGCTGGTGTCATAAAATACAAACAAAACAGTAAACATTAGACATATGAAAATTTAAGGATTCTGCATCATTCCTAAAAACAGTAATTAAAACAGAAGTCACTGAGGTTAAAAGAAAAAAATATATTAACAACAACAAAAAACTAATTATGTAATTGTGACACCTAGAAAAGCAAATTTTGACTCAAAAGGATTATTTCAGTTATTATGGCTTTCTAAATAATAGACAACACTGTCGCTCCAAACAAGAAAAGAGTTACTATTTACTTAAAGTGACAATCTGTCCTGGAGAGCTCTGCACAGTGCATGACACAGGACAGTGCTGACCTCACAGCTGCTGAGAAGAGGCACTGACCATTCAGCAGCAGACACAAGCCTCACAGCCCCAACCTGGTGCCTTACCTGACCGGTAGCGCTCATCTCGTGACCCTGAGGACCGTCGGCGATGGTATCGAGAAGCAGAGGAAGGAGTGACAGGAGTCCGGCGTTCTTGTGGCAAAGCTTGGTCCACCCCTGGATTTGAGGAAAAGAGCAAAATGAAGGTGAGGCTGGATCATTACCTACAGTTAGCCGATTCTGGAGAGTAAATCATTTGGTGGAATAAAGCCTGATTCAAGCCATTCCCACTGTAAACCTGAAGTTGCATGTGGGATGAAATGGGGTCCTCACAGGGTATGAGCAGAAGGTGAGCAGCATCCTAGTCTGGGGCAGAGGATTTCTCCCCATGTGGGAAGACTACTTCTGCCTGGCCACTGCAGCCTTTAGAAATAGCAGCACACACACCTGGTCACGAACATCCATTACATCACAGGACAAACAGTGAAGCCTGCACACAGAGTCAACACCTGACTTTTCTGTACAGTAAATATGCCGGGTATGAACTCAGAACTTTTAAACTTGCCAGGCGTGGTGCCATAAATCTATAATCTCAGCAGTTGGGAGGCTGAGGCAGCAGGACTGCCATAAGTTGGAGGCCTGCCTAGATACACCTAGTGAGTTTAAGACCAGCCTGAACTATACAGCAAGACTCAGTCTCAAAAAAGATTTTTATTTTATTTATTTTTCTGTATTTTAGGGAAGAGTCTGCAGATTGTTCAGGGTCTCACTAATAGATAGCACTTGTAGTGATTCTCCTGTTTACAGCCTCCCAAGTACTGGGATTACAGGCTCGCACCACCACGCCCAGTCTCAATCCCAGTCTCAGCGTGCCCCTGGGGTGGGGCCAGCACAGCAGGCCCAGGGATCAAACCCCTGGCCCCTGTGCCTGCTTGCAGGTGCCTTAATTCGCTGCGCTAAAGATTTTTAAACTATGTTTATCAGAAAAGTTAATGTTAAAATAAATCTTAAGAGTATTTTAGCAATATAATTCAGGTAACAAGGCAGTGATCTGTACATAACAACTTTCAGCTTTGCTCATTCCAAATCACTAACTCTCTGGAAATTTACATTGTTTGATGCTATGTACTTTAAGAAATATGTATCTGAGGAGTTTTGATGATTTCTCAAAAATCATCCTATCTTAGACAGTAAAATGATTCAAAGATTATTGGCTAAAAAGCTGACCCAAATCTGCCAATCATGATACCTACCATATTGAGATAACAAAGTAGAACAGGATACAATCGAGATAAAACTAAGCACCCTGGGAAAGATTTTATCATTACAGTTGAGAAATAAATCATTTCCACTGAGCATTACTTATTGTTATTTCTTTAGAAAAGGACCAGTTAACACTTGAAAAGAAGTCAGACATGAAAAAATTAAATGAACAAATCTTAGTCCCTCATTTTCTATGACAGGCTTCTGTGAAAGTTAATTGTGTGTTCTGTAGGCTCCCAATTCCTCTTATTTTAGTTTCTGCATGTGTAATGGTAGCATGTGTGTGGATCTCTCATGAGGCTCCGTAGCTTAGAACTGTGACAAGAGATTCTGTAGCTGTTTTGTTAGGCTTCATAAACAGCCTCTTGATCTAGAAAATATACTAAAATGCTCCAATTGTCAGTGACCAGACCTCTTCCAATTACTTTCTACAAATGATCTTTTCAAAATGATCTTTTCAAAAATTCCCTTTCATTTTTATCCAACTGATATAGACTTTTTGAAGCTTAACAGGTCTATATAAAACATCGTAGGTCCTGGTATTTTATGTTCACACTCATGAATCTAGGCAGACAACACACGGACTGCTTGACACCACCCATATTCGCCATAACTGCTGTTATCAGGCCTATGCCCAGCCTGAAAATCAGAGTCGGCAGCAAGCTCTAACACCTTCTTGTCTTTTGCTTTGTGATGATTCTGGAGTTAAAATTTATAGCTTTTTGTTTCTTTTGGTTTCCAACATGTTGGTTTCTGGTCCTTGCAAAATACTCCAAAGGGGGGAAAATCCCTTTCTCTTTCCTGTCTTTTTTTCATGTAAAAAATGACAACTTAGTGATATTTTTGTTCTGCTTTTGTTTTCACTAAATTTCTCCTGAACCCTCTTGTACTTTAAGCTTGGTCCCTAGCCTTGCTGGTTCACTATCAGGCAGGATTCGCCTCATCCTGAGTTTGGTTTTGCTCTTTATTGTGGAGGACCCCTTGTTTCTCTTTTCTTTTTTTTTTTTTTTTTTCTTCACCTCCCATCTCTTACAGATTGTGTCTTAGATGTCCCTGCAAAGCCTCACACAGTAGCGGGTGGGCTTCTAGAGTTTATGGTTGACTCACTGTCCAGTGCTGGGCTTATGGGTGTGTTACACCTACCCTGGGATGTGTAATTTGCATACAGTATAAGAGATGGAGAGGGGTTCCATCCCCAGTGTGTGGTGCCGGCCCCGCCCCTGGAGAACACAGAGACTGTGATAGAGGCTGGGTGTGCTGGCACACACTTATAATCCCAGTGCTTGGGAGGCTGAAAACAGGAGGATCACTGAGTCCAATCTGTGTAGTGAGACCCTGTACTAATACATTAAAAATGAAAGAGGGAGAAGCTTGCTCTCTATCACTACTCCTCCTTTTTTTGCTCTTGCTGCTTTTGTTCTTTTTCTCCATCATGAACTGCTGCCCTCTTCCATGTGTCACTCTGGCTTGGAACCAGCTGAGTATGGTCTGAAATCTCCTTGAATGCTGAGCTAAATAAATCTTTCCCTCCTTAATTTTGGGTATCAGATATTTTGCATCAGCAAGGAAAAGTTACCAGGACAACTTGGTACTACAGGAGTGGGCTTGTTGTTGTGATATACCTGACCATGTAATTCAAGAGCCTTTGAGGGCTGGCCAGATTGCTCAGTAGACTAAAGCACCTGCTTAGGCAGAGCACAGCAGCCAGCATTCAGTTCCTGGCTTGCCCTGCCAGCCCTGCCCCATGGGCTTGCTGAGATTGTGATTGAGACTGGGCATGGTGGTACATACCTACAATCCCAGTGCTTGGGAGTCTGAAAACAGGAGAATCACTAAGAGTCCGATCTATATAATGAGACCCTGTACTAAATATATTGAATACAAAACAAAACAAAAAACAAAAAAACTAGCCTTTGAAATTCGTTTGTGGGAAAAGTTGGGATTGGTTCTGAGATGTAGCCTGAAAGAATAGCACCAGAACACCCAAGGCTGTTCTGTCTGGGAGATTCTGGTCAAAAATCAGAAGACCAGAAGGCTAATAGAAATCCTGTCAGTAAAGACCAGGCTTGGAAAGGACTTCATTGGTTGTTGGACTCCAGGTAAGTTGTGTTATGGCTTGGCAAAACATTTGTCTACATATTGCTCATATCCAGAGACTTTGCCTGAGACTGAGATTAAGGGCAGTGGACTGATCAATCTGGCAAAGGAAATTTCAGGACAGTCTAATATACAGGCAGTGGCATGGCTATTGTTAAGGCCTTTAGCCAGATTTATGTCAAAAATCAAGAGCAAAGAGCCCAGCAGGACAATTTAAAAGTGTGAATTTGGCCAGAAAGGAAGCTTCAATAAAGCTGTGGACTGCAAAGAGAGAGCTGAGAAGATCTCAATTGCTGAGAAGAAACAGGAGAATATAAAGGCTGGCCTGAGAGCACCACAAGAAGCAACAGGACTCCACCTTGTGCAGCCTCAAAACTGCAAAACTGAAAGACTTTCCTTGGAGGAGAAAGCCACAGTGACAAGTTCCAGAATGGCAACAGCCACATCAGATTACAGAATGGCAGCAGCACTGAGAATTTGTTTCTCACAATCAGATTCAGTGTCCAGCGATCCAGGCACTCAACCCCTACAGTGAAGAAAGCAAGCCTAGCTACTACTCCAGCTGGCAGTAAACACTGCACAGCACTGGTTTTAGGTGCATGCAGAATGCAAGAGTTCTGAGGTTAAGAAGGCTTCCACCCAGATTTCAGAAGGCAGTTCAGGAAGCAAGGCAGCACGCCTCTGAGAGGGCAGTGTGTGAAGCTGTGAGTATGAGGCCAAAGGTGAAGCACTAGGGACCACAGAAGTTTGAAAAAGCCAGGAATGAAGATTTTCTAAGAAACACTGCAAGGAGGAAGCCAAGCAGGCCTAAATGAGAAGCAATGGGAGGTACAACCACCAGAAGTGCCCACAGGAACACACCACACAAGGCCTTTGGAGCCTACAGCTTATTGTGGATTGCACATGGAATTCCAGAACTTAGTGCTGGATTGTGGACTTTCTTTGGTCCCAATGCTTCATATGCTGCTGTTTGTACCTTTTGGAATGGTAATGTTTATCCTGTGCCATTGTATGTTAGAAGTGTTTAACTTTTCATTTATACAGGGGCTCACAGCTAAGAGTCTGCCTTACACCTTCGAGGTGACTGGGATTTGGACTTCTGAGAAATGCAGAAACTGTTAGGACTTCCAGCAATTCTTAGAGATGGCTAAAATGTCTTTCACATAAAGGAAGGTAAATGAGTCTTTTGGGAGCCAGGGGTGGAATGCTATGGTTTATTTCTACATGTCCCCTCAAATACCCATGCAGTCATGGGAACAGGCTTCTAGAGGTGTATGACACACTCACTGTCCAATGCTGGGATTATAGGTGTGAGTGTTACACCCACCCAGGGGCAGGTAGCTTGCACATAATATAAAGGCCTGCTATCTATGGCTGCTCCTCTCTTTTTTGCTCTTGCTGCTTCTGCTGCTTTCTGTGCCCATGAATCACTGCCCTCTGCCAGGTGTCATTCTGCCTTGGAGCCAGCCGAGTACAGACAAAAACCTCCACAAATTGTGAGCAAAAAAAAAGTTTCCTTCTTTAATTTTGGGCATTGAGTATTTTGTCTCAGCAATGAAAGAAAAATAACCAAGACCCCATCTTAGAGAGCAGCTTATTTAGAAAGGATAAAAGAATATTTGGAGTAGTACATTTGCTTCAATATGAAATCTAGGTAGATTATTTTTATTCATTTTTTCACATTTCCATTTTTGTTGAAAACTTATATGCTGCTTTGAGGGCATAATCTTTATGTAAAGTCTCATTTTCTCCTGTGTCGATTTTTACTACCCTTTGAATTACAGTGAAAGGATACCACTTAATTACAGGATGTCATAGCAGAGGCTCTCTTATGTCCTGAGTCCTCACTGACCTTGAAGGGTCAGGGACAAAATATTGGCTTTTTAGCCCATCTACCTGTCTAATTTTTGGCCTGCAAATTTTAGTTGTTAAACATCCAGAAGAGAAGCTTAATGATATTATTATCCATCATGGATATTCTAAAATTTAAATCCCTATAGACTGTTAAAAAAACAATTACACATTTTTTACACAGAAATTTAGAAATCAAACCATATACAACATCATAGGAGTACAATATGGGGCCACAGAGAAAAGTGATCTATGATGTATAGTGTGCCTAAGGAGAGTCACCTAGAGAAAAAAAATTCTCTCACGTTTTCGCAGAGAGCAAACTGGTCAAGCAAGGGCCATGACTCAACCAGATGCATGACACTGACAAAAGATCCACAAGGTGCTGTACATGGTTCCAGGGTAAATCCTGAGGGAATTTGACAGACCTTATCAAATAGCAAAAGTTACATTTTTAGTTACATAGGTCTTACTTTAACTTGGTCTTAAGCATCCAGCAGAAAAATGTAACCAAGAGGTATAAAAAGTAAAGCTATATTAATATGCTGAGCTGCAAAAGGCTCAAGTCAACAACTTCGGATAATTGCCAGATGTGCTGATAACTCACTACTATCATGGACTATTGGACTACGTTGGGTTATTTTGCCAGAGCCATTCTACAGAGCTATCTCCCTGAACCTGGATTATTTTGCTGAATTCAAGTACCTACAGTATTTGAACTGGCATGAAGTATGAAAAGGTCCTTTAAAGACTTCTCCAAATATAGCATCTCTAACAGCAACGGAACACCCATCTCTGACAAAACAAAACAAAAGAAGGGGATATAAAGGACTGTTTTGTTGTGAAAAAATGCATGTATATACAAGATAGTTAGGATAGGGGCTGGGGAGATGGCTCAGTGGAATAAGTGCTTCCCTGGCAAGTGAAAGGGCCTGAGTTCAAACCCCAGTTCCAAAAAAATAGTTAGGATATACAACTACTTTCTCTTACTTCAGTGAGGTTTATACTACTATTGTCCAGACAAGATATCATGTCTGCATCTTGTCCTCTGAGTAACTACTATGAAGATAACAATACACAATGTATTAATTACTGTCCTACTAACCTGTTTTGAAACTGTTTCATTGCTATTTTATCTTTTTTTCTCATTAAAATGAATAAAAAATAAAATAATTAAAAAATAAATAAATAAATTACACTGAAATAAGTACAAGCCAGTGATTTCTTTTTATGGTGAAGCACCATCACAGCCCCTTCTATTGGGTCCTCTATCTGGGCTGTTTTGTTGGCCCAAAGAAGAGACTTCTGGCTTGCTGGCTTGTGACCAAACACAGCCAGTGCCTGACAAGGGGTGGCAGCTGTTTGCACTCACCATGCGTGTGTGCTCTGATCAAATGCCTAGGAACCCCAAACTGCTGGTTTCAAGTCCCTTGAAAATGAACTCGTCCAGGAGAGGTAGGCAGAGGGAACCACTGCTTCTGCTTTGGGCTCTATGGTGGGTGAATCCATCAGCTTCTTTTCTGTACTTTGCTAAATGAGGGACCATTAATTCCTTTACATGTTATAAACATTTGCCATTGTGATTACCATTCTCTTTTTCTGTGGGTTTAGACTTTACAATGTTTACTGACATCTTAGTGCAGTTTGGGAAGAGACATAGATATATACGTACTTTTAAGCTGCTAAGATTCATCAGGTGCCTTTATTTTTTTAATATTTAGCCTTAAATCTTGGCATGCTTATACCAGTACTTGTCTGGTTGATTTAAATGTGCCTCTAGAAATTACACCTTCATCTTTCACCTCTGCTGGCAACCCACACAGATAGTTGTAGGCTAGTGCTTGTGTTACTCATGGATCTTCTAGGGCTGTCCTCAAAAGCTAATTTTGTATAAAAACATGATGAATGTTTCTCTTCATATGTTGAAATGCATAGATCACAATACAGTTTCTAAAAGGAAATTAATAAATCTGGACAAAATAACAACTTCAGCGGGCTTTCAACAGTAAGGCATTAAAAGAAATTACAAACTAGAATGTGCACATCTCATTTATTCTACCTGACATTATACCAATTGAGATTTGAAGGGGTTTAAAGTTATGGTCAGGCAAAAAAGACCACTGATTGAATATACAGCTCTCCATGTAATAGATTTTTTTTTTCCATTTTTTATGTATTTGGTATAGGGTCTCACTACACAACTCAAGACTCATAATGATCCTCCTTTTTCAGCCTCCCCAGTGGTAGGATTATAGGTATGTGCCACCACACTCAGACTCAGTCACAGACTCAGTCTGGAGCCCCGCAGGCTCCAAGTGGGGCCGGCATGGTATGCAGGACTGAGTATCGAACCTTGGTCCCCGCACTTGCCAAAGCAGGTACTTAGTCCACTGAGCTATCTTGTTGGCCCAGCTTTCCATTTGAATTTAGCTTGTTACCACAGGAAGACCTGGGTCACAGGAAGGTTGTCAACCTTGCCCTGCACGAAGAGAATTCTACATCTTTACTTTCTAAATTATGCTGCTGTACACATGCCTTCTCAGAAACTATGAACAATTAGTAAAATATGTTAACTATAGTGCAGTACTCACCACAGTGGAGAGCTCATATTCAAATTTAGATTTAGTTTTGGGATTGGGATTGAAAAACTATTTTCAGAAAATCCAGGGAACAGCCAAAAGCTTCAGAATTGAAAGTGTAGTCGAGGTTAAGAAAGATCAATGTGGTCCAGGGCAAGAAGGTATCCTGAGGGAGACATGACTGCCCCGCTAACATGTGATGATCAGGAAGACAAAACAGTTATTTTTGCTTAGGCAAAAACATGACAAGACTGAATACTTTATCTCACAAATACTAGGCACTCTACACACCAGATCAACTCTAGATCCTCTAAGAATTTAGGGCTGGGAATGGTGGCATGCACCTACTAATTCCAGCACTTCAGGAGGATAAGGGAGCAAGACTGCATATAGAAGCAAAACAGCACCATGGAGAGATCTGGTGTCAAAAGCCAGGGCCCTGGGACCTTGGCACTGGTCATTGTAACTTGGGCCAGTTTCTCAAGTTTTGCAAGGCTCAGTTCCCACTTACAAACAGAAACAAGAACAGGTAACATTATTCAGCACTAGTTTGAGAATTTTGTAAATACTCATTTAATTTCTTAACGAACACTCAATTAGATCTTATTTGTGGAAACATGGGAATAGAAGTGGGATTTAAACTCAGGTGGCCTGTACCACTCTTATGTGACATTTAAAGGTTCTTTTTATTCCTAACTTCCTTTTTTTAATTCATAACAGGGGTTCCTCTTACTACACCCAGACCTCCTCCACTGAGCACAGTATGTTCTGGACACCTTGCTGCACCACTCTCCAAAGAGAATGAAGCTCCAGGGTGGGCCTTCCTAGCACTGTTCTCAATTTAAATGCCAATAATGTTAGTGAGATTTCTATTTTCCCTGTACAATTACAGTGTGACTGTACAGAACTCCAAACCAGAGGTAGGCGACCATGGCACACCACATGAAAATAAGAAGGAAACTCAGCATAGGAAGAAATGAAACTCTCAAGACTCAGTTCTTTTTGTGCACACACACCCTGGAGTTTCCAAAGTCCTGCACATGGTCTTGGTATGTTTCATGTCCTGAAATGTCCCAATAATCTGTCACTCAGCACTTCCTCTTGCCCTACTCATCCAGAAGTGTAATAAAATTATAGTGGTTTCCATCTTGGCCTGCAAACCACGATATTGCGCTATTATCAGCTGGAATCCCATGGCTTCCGCCACCTCCTCTTTGTGCCTAGGTTTGACCTCTCCACTTCAGCCTAAGGAAGGCTCTGCTGACTTCATTAACTCTGTATCTTGGTGGACACAAAAGAAGGCCTCAAACTCTTCCTTCTGAACATAAGTCATTTCCAAACTTAGCTCACTTTGCTTTTTAGCTGTATCTTCCAAATTAAAGGGAAACTTGTCACTAATTTTGAGTTTCTGCCCTGATTATTCTCACATCTTTGATTGCTCTTCTGTATCTGCCAAATATGAAAATTTGTTGAAGCCCAAAAGAAGAAAAATCAAAGGAAGAATCCATTTTGTTAGATCTTACATCAAGTACTTCTACCACGTAATTAACAGATGACTCCCCCAAGAAAACTCCAAATTTAGTTCTGACACCTTAACAATCCACTAATTTCAGATAAATGCAGTAGATTATTTCATTAATACTACAGTAAGAGACAGTAGACAACAGACTAATCCTCAGGTTAACCCTAAGACTAAGTCACAGGGTGGGCCAAACATCTATCCCTCTAACATAATGTGTGGCAGGGCAGAAGGCCCTAGTACATTTGGTTATTTAGGGTATTAAATGTAGAGGGGGCAGGGGTGGAGGTGAAACCTGGATTTCCAAACTCAAATAATGGAAGAAGTACACTGATAATTTTGGTTTCTGAATATATTATTAAACAGAATCAAGAGGAGATGGGGAATTTTTTGAAAATCTTTTATTTACTTATTTATTTGGTACAGGGTCTTGCTATGTAGCTCGGATTTCTAGTGATCCTCCTGTCTCAGCCTCCTCAGTGCTGGGATTATAGGTGTGTACCACCACACCTGGTTTCAATGGCTGGCACATCATGCTCAGGGTTCCAGGGCTGGCATGGCATGTGGTACTGGGGATCGAACCCAGATCCTTGAACTTGCCAGACAGGCACTTAGGCTGCCTTGCTATCTTCCCAGTCAAAAAAATTGTTTAAATAGATGAAATTTAAGATAAGAAGACCTGATCCTAATTCACTTTCTATTCTCGTTAATTGCATACTGGATAAGTCACTTGCCTCTAACTTCAGATACCACAGGTGCAGATGAGGATATATGATTTGTAAAATGACAGTGCCCAGGGTACCCATGGGAGCTTCAGCCCCGCCTTGCCACCTCTATACTACAGGCTCTCCTCACAACTCTATGGAGGGTACCAGAGGCTGTCATGACCATGAAGCTTGCCTGAGACGCTTTGTGAAATTAGAGGGATTTTTCCATATTTCAGATCTGTCCAAAAACATTTTCTGAATCATGTCCCTTTCTCTTCTAACACCTACTTACAAATTCTGGTTCTGGCAGCAGCACTTACTCTTACAATACATGCAATCAAGAACTTCGCCAGAAAGTAAATAATACTTACTGTGTGAAGAGGAGATAAGAAATACACTACATTTACTTCATATTGACTTAGATGAGAACAGCACAAAACATAAGACTGAAATATAATCCTAAACACCGTAACGTCTATAACATCCACCCAACCACCTACCCCTGTTTCTCATATTGTTGTCACTTTTATATCATCTCTCATGAATTTAGGCCTTTGCCATAAAACACTAAAATCTGCTTAATAATCATTTTCCCATTATACTATTTTAACTTTATTAGAAACTCATGAAAAGAGAAATGTAAAAGATTTTAAAACTTGTGAAAAGTTTGACATTTGCACTGCATTTTACTATCCCAACCTCTGGTACATGTTCATCAGACAAACTGACAAGTACACTGTCAGGACTGAAGCTTCAAGTTCTATATTCTTATTCCTCAGAGCTTGCTAACTCGCTAACACTCTCTCTCTCTCTCTCTCTCTCTCTCTCTCTCTCTCACACACACACACACACACACTCAAACACACATACACACACACGTGCATGCATGCATGCATGCGCGCGCGCGCACACACACACACACACACACAGCTTCAAAATAACAGCATCCTCACTTTTAGGTGAATATATTTATATTGGCTCCACTCTAGGAATGTGATATGAAAATGAGCTTAGCTGGGTTTCCCCTCATCTACTATTTTCTATAACATGGAACCCAATTCATTAAATGCCATTAAAAGTAACAGGAAATTCATCTGATGAACAACCAAGAGCAGCTAACCAGCTAACTGTATGACTGATCATGAACACGACTCATCTGGAACACAGGTGACCTACCCTCTTTGGATAAAAAGCTGGTTTCCTCTAGTCAATTAAACTGCGAAGAACTCAAACTCAGGCTAACTTATGGCAGAGAACACTAACTTCACACATTTCTTTCCTTCTGGGATTTAACCTTGTACTTGTATCTTATCCTCATCCATTCTAGGCACAGCATGACTCCTCAGCTGAAGGAACTCATGTCACACTGGCCTACGTGTTCCTTAACTGCAGTTAGGAAGAGTTCACATGTGTCAGCAGGCATGGCTCCTGTGTCCACAGAGGAGCTGCACCTCAGCTAGGAGATGGGAATTTGGGGGCACAATGAAAACACAAAGCTAACTGAGTACCTGCCATTTGGGCACAGCTATTAATATGAAGAGTTGCAAGGGGCTAAAACTAGGCACAGATGAGTAAGCCAGCCAGTTCTATTTTCTACAGAAAAGAGAACTAATGGCACTTGGCTTACAGTTACATCCTCAAATATAATACAGTGTCTCACTCTGCATGTAACCAAAGTGCAAAATTCACAAATGTTATGTTCTGCCAACTATGGGCAATGTTCTCCCTCACAACACTCAAATCCTAGCAGGACAACTGAGCAGGAGACAAAGCTGTCTGCATATCAGCCACATGAAGTGGCCAAACAAGTCACTCCAAATCACAGAGTTCATGCCAGAACAGGTGATCTTTAGTTATAGCACCAAATACTGGCACTTTCAAGCTGAGCTAAGAAATTAGTGCAATTCAACTAATTACAATGTGCTAAGGTCCAAAATCAAATTATTCTTTGATACTTCTGTCAATAATTAGTGCTCATATGTTACCAGCTATCTTTTAAATTTGTCCAAATCAAAAATAAAAATAGAACTGTCATCATAGGTAAGAAGAGATGCCTGAAGTAGGTTTGTTTAAGGCATGCACAAATCCAGGCACTGAACCCTCTGGCACTGGTCTCAGCATGTCCAATTCTCTGAATGCTCTCTTGCTTTCATAGAGCCCACGTGATATGGGATACAATGGACATGGGTGGCAACGTGGGAGTCAGAAGCCAGCCTGCCCCATCCTCTAAACATGTACAAGTTATACAGCTGGCCGACAGGCTGATGAGATGAGCAGACATGCCATTCACCTGCTCAACAAACAGCTACTGAATGTCACTGTGAGTTGGAAGGAATGGGCAACACTAGAAATCTTCAGTTTATGTTCCACTGCAGTGGGTCTAGGGGTAGAACATCCGGTAACAACCATCCATCTAGTAACTATGGGAAATACACCAAGAAGTAAGACATCATGAAGACTGGGATCTGGGGCTGACTTTGATAAGTGGCATTTGGGCTAAGCATAAAATGTGGCAAAGGGCTTCAGTATGCGTGAATCTCTGAATGCAGGAAGCAGCACAGACATCTGGGAAAGCATGCTGCAGAAGAGCTGCACAAGCCAAGAATAGGACAGGGTGGTGGCAGGTACAATCACTGGACAGCATCTATACCTGCTCTCCACCTGTATGCTGAAGAAAAGCAGGCTCCACAATGATAAATGCTTCATGGACACATAAGTGACACCTAGCTATGACAGATACTCATTAAATGCTGTTAAAGTAACAGGAAAAGTAAGCCGTACTTAGGCAAGGAAACTGTTAACTGTTTACAGCAATGCTAAAATCTCACTACTTCCCATCATCACCAAAGTGGTCTAAAGCATGCTGTTAAGACATCCCTGAAGAGAGTGCTAGATAGTGGATTCTATTTTTTGTTTTTAAAACTTAACTGGATTTAAGATTAATGTGCAAGATGGGGGGGGGCAGTGCTGGGGATCAAACTTGGGACCTTGCATTTTTGCCAAGTAGGCGCTTATGCCACTGAGCTATATCCCAGCTCTGGGTTTAAGATTAATAAAGGATTATTTTGAAAAAGATACTCCATTGGCAAAGATACTGCAAGGGGGTAAGTATGCAATGAGTAAGTTCCTCTAAATAGTATTTTTTTGTTCTTGTAGAAACAGATTTCAACCTATCCTTTCTGATCATTTCTTCTGTTAACTATACCACTGCCCTATTTACAGTTTCAAGCATGCTGGTCCCATCTGATTTCAGGTGGGTATTCAGTATGGTACTTAGCAAACACAGTCTATCTTCCCTGGCACCTGAGTCTCCACAAGCTCTCTAATAGCATTTACTCCCTGAGCAACAGCAAAGCCAGGAGATAATGCTCGAACTGAACATTCTTCCCAGCAACCTACTTTTAGAGAATACCACTGTTACTCACAACTGTATGTCCCCCAAGTCATCTCAGAAACATTTCTGAAATACTTTCTAGAGAAATTATATTTTCTTTGGTAATAAAAATACTGTTTAAAAATGGTCATCAAAATTTAAACTCCTTATAGGAAACCACATAGTGGTATAAAAGCAACTGAGAAAATCAGGTGCTTTTCATACAGATCCTATACAGAAAGAATTATTTTCCAAAGGGGTCAGGTGAAGAAAAACTCTGCTTTAGAAATAACTGCCTTAAAAAAAAAAGAAAAGAAAAGAAATAACTGCCTTGCTCACTCCTTGCCAGAGAATGAAGTTCTAGGTGATGAATGACTACTGCAGCTACTTGTCCTAAAGAGATTAGCAATAAAAACCATGTAAATAGCTGGGAACGAAGCCACTGTCTAGATATATGACGCCTGACCTGAAATCACACAGCAGGGGTGGACTATGGGTTCTTGGGCGGGAGGGTAGATCCACACTTCCAAGAAAGTTCTATTTTTAACACATTTTAATTAGAAATTCTGAAATGGACTTTAGAGCTAACACCCAACTTCATCACCTCATCAATCCTCCAGCTTTTCCCCACAAGGGGATGTAACTGTCAGAAAGGGCACAGAGGACAAATCCAAACCAAAGCTGATAGCTGGAAATGCCACCTTTAATATTATTATTTTTGTACAGAACACTTTCTATTTGAGATATGATCTAAACCATAAACCTAAAAACAAAAATCCCATGACAAGTACTCATTTTTTATTCTATTAAAAGGCACACCAAAAGTTATCCTTTGTCTCATTACTTTGTTACATGCAAAATTACTGTCCAAAGTAATTCCATGGGATCCTTACCTCTAAAAATAGATTATGATTAACTGTTTTGATTCCCCCCCCCTTCTAGAACCTACAATTTTGCTATTTGGAAATAGCAAAATGATAGATATAAGTATCAAAAAAACACTGCCCTTAGCATATCTCAGACTATAAGATTCAATCATTCATTCTTTTCCTAAGGTTTTGGCTGTAAGACAAATCAGAAGACCAATACTTTGAAGAACTTCATCGTTGTCATACATCCTTTTTTCTCAAGTACAGGGTGCTCCAACTGAGAAATGGAGTCAGGGCATATTCTATCTTAACGGGAAACACGGCAGAGCCCTGACTCCTGTCCCATCACACAAGCTCGGTGATTGAGGAGCATGCTGTCTGGGACAGGCTGCTAGACCTGCCTAGCACCACATCCTGCACTTGTGCATGGAAGGGCAGAGGTGCACAGCTACTTTCCAGCGCTCGGTTCCTGTCCTGGGGCAAAGCAGCGCTGCTCACCGAAACGAAAGTAAAAGAGAGGCCGGTTCCCCGCGGCGCTGGCTGCCCGCTCCCGGGCCGCAGCTTCTCGGATGTCGCATACCCCGATGTGGGCAGAGCGGAATGTTCTCCTCGTCGCACCTTCACTGGGTTGCAGTCTACACCGAACCACGGCAGCTCCATTCGCTGCTGTAACAAGTTGAAAAAAAACTAATTAATTCAGACTTTAGTTTTTTTTAAATTTGTTACAGCGCTGAGCAGAGCTGCCGACCCCATGCAGAACCGCACACGAAGGGACCAAAGGGACACCACAAGGCACAGAAGTCCTCAGCACTCAGCCAGCATGGGTCAAAGGGATCCGGCCTCTGGAAAAGCCAGCAACTGCTTCTGTTTCACTTTTGTTGGGTAAAGCAAAAAGACCAAAATCCAAACATTCTGCCTTCTGGTCTTTTCCCAGGACTTGGAAGGCACCTGCAAAACAAGCGAGCCCATCTTTCCAACAGCATGCCAAAGAATCCTCTGAGAAGAGGAGAGAAAGGAGGAAAGTGAAAGAACACTATCCTCTAAGCAGCTGCTTCAGCACTTGCCCCTAAGCTGCTCCTTCCGGGGTTTCTACCAGTGAATTTGCCTTTTCTGCTCCCTCCTCAAATAACAGTCCTTGAAGCTGCATCAGGTGGACCCCTGCATTCTAGCCCTTCTGGTAAGCACGGCTACACAAAAAAGGACACCTCTGCATCCACTTCCTTGGAAATCAAAGAGAGAAAACACACACAAACAAATTTCAAAACAAAGCTGCAAGCACAGCAGAAACTTCATGCACAAGGTAAGCTGCCTAGAACGCAAGCCTTTGGGGCTCCCCTTGCAGAGCTGACACACCAGGGCACGCCAGAGCCCCTGGAGAGAACAGAACTAGAGTATGTGCAGGTATGGACATGGATGAGCTTAAACTGAACAGTTAAATGTATGTCACTGTCCTTTTTCTTAGAGGAAAACAAACTGCTTGCATTAGCTTTCAATCACCCCCACAGCCTAGTGAATATTCAAAGGACACCCTCAAACTGCACAGAGCTGAAACTAGAAGCAAGGTGTTGCAGCTCCACTCTAGTACCATTTTCTTTTTCCCACAATTTAAACAGCTTAGCTCAAGTCCAAAGGGATTCTCCAGATCTGCACATGTGAAAACACTAGAAGGAAAGAGACTTGATACTTTTCAGGAATCAGTAACATACACTTTACAAACATCTTAAAAAACAGCCATTCTTAACAAATCATCATGCCACACAGGAAATTATATCATTTTCTAAATTTGTCATTCTATAATAACCACAAATGCCTTCTACCAATTTAAACCATAATCAATAGCAATAATTAACTCACTAAACCAAGAATTTTGATTAAATCACAAATGTTCTTTTTATGATTACACCATTCCAAAGCAATCAAAATACTGACCTTTACCTGCAGATGATAAATAGCTATTAAATTAGGTATGTTTATAGAAAAACTGTATATGCCTTCTATAATGATATATATGTAACCATACTAAAGAACTGGACAGTCAGGTGTGCACATCAAATCTGTGATCTTTATGCAGATTCAGACTAAGAAAGGATTTTTCTGTTTGCTTCTTTGTATGCTGCAATTAATTCTTAAATGAAGGTGATCTGTTATTCATCAAGGTGTACGTACTCGGAGGCTGGGGAAGGTAGGCTCCAATTAATTTTGACCTCTTCTTTTCATATCCCTTTTGTGTGATGTCACCTGCAAAAAAAGGAAGAAAAATTAGAACAGTCTCAATGGATAGACTATTCACTTAATGAACTCTAGTAGAACATATTGATAGTTATAGCCATATCTTTTGTTTGCATTACAAACACAATTTTTTTCTTTTTTTTTCAAAGTTTTATTGATAAACAGCAATGAGATAGTTTCAAATCAAATCGGAAGTACAGTTTCAACAAATATTACACTGCATATATTCTTCTTAGTGGTTAATTGCTGTACAAGATGCGGACTTGTGATCCTATTTACAAACACCATTAGAACAAATCATTCTA
>NW_004524709.1:6680920-6737498 GCF_000260255.1 Octodon degus | reverse complement strand
GCTGCGCCTGGGCTGGGACTGGTCCCGCTGGTGCAGGTTAGCAGGAAGCTCTCCACACACTCACGGGACCTGGGCTATGACTGGGTCTGGGGGTTCCCGGAAGTCGGCAGAAATTCCTACTCGGCGTGCGGGGTGGGGGAGGTACTCTACAATCACAATTTTAAAAAGAAAATACTGTACATTGTTCATCTTGACTTCTTCCCCTACCATCAAACAAAAAAGCCACAGCACTCATGTTACATAAAACTCATTTGCTCCACACATGCTTATTCTTGGGCCCTTCTGGCTTGGCCTCACTCAGAGGGTCAGAATGAGATCTGTGTGCTTGCACAGGGAACTGGCCAGTTTGCAAGGGCTCTCCTGAACGCAGTTAACAATGGGCTGTGCAAGTATTGGGGCCAGTGATAGCTCGCCAGCAGCACTGCTGAGATACGTTGCCTTGTACCAGTAAGATTTTTTTTTTCTAATCAGGCATATCAGTCACAAGGACTTTAAACTGCCATGATATTTTTGAAAAATAAGTGACTAAGACCAAAAGAAGCATTTATATAAAACAAAGCAAAGGAACAAGTGATCCTCTGAGATCCAAAATAGATTAGGAAGGTCTTACTGTTGAAGGAACGCAAATCATAAAGCCAATGATTCACACATAGAAGAGAAATTAAGACTATGTTTGCAATTCTCCCAAATGCTAAGCCACTAAGGTACAGGATAAAATAACCTTTATTAGGATGCAACAGCTTTTCTAATTTTAAGTGCCAATGCATATAGAATACTGATTTTGACCTTGAATTTTTTTAGTCTATTAGATTTTTTAAATATTCTGATTAAAGGCAAAAAATCTTCAAAGGCCAAACATTCAAATTTCAGTAAATGTAAATATGTGAGCAGTTATGCATAAGCAAATTGGCAAATTTGCTTTTTGTAGTGATATATGCTTACTATGGCATGTGACCCTGCACACTAAAGCCTAGTCTACTGTACAGGTTTGCCATAACCTCAACAAAATATTCAACTAATATTTAAATGTGAATCACAGAGCAACAGATGCACAGGACTTTGCATCCTCTTACTGACAAGTGATTTTAATACTAAAAGTATAGTACTTAGCCATTACTAATCAAATAATTTATACAAATTTTAAACATTAAGTCAGCATCACATCTGTAGTGTGCTTTGCAACTGTAGCAGCTAGCTCCTCACCACAGAAGCTTTTCGACTGCTTGGCCAGGTGTTCTCATTTAATGATATCCACAATCTCACCACCACCACTACATATGCATGGTCATGCTTCAGAATATTTTCATGACTTATGATAAAACAAGGGAATAAGTTATTGTATTAGAATGACAGATATGATATTTACTTTTACACTTCACTCTGATAATTTCCTCTATAGACTTCTACACCTGTACCACCACAAGAAAGAGGAAAATGGTTACCTTTGAAGAAACACTACAAAAACAATCTGCAGAAGAAATAAAATCTCTGAAGCTTAAAGTTTTGTCAAGTCTCACGTGAGAGAGTAGGCCATCAATGGGGGGGGGTGGGCATGGTCAGTGGGCAGACAGCCACTTTCTGACTTCTTCATTTCAACACACTTGAGGGTAGAAATCAGTCATTGAAAAGAACTGAGTCCTGAGGCACTGGGGAAGGTCTCCTAACCATAGCCTGTGGCTCCCGCTCACAAAAAAGATAGCTAATTCTGCCCATAGATGGCAAAGCAGAAGTGACCTCAGTCTAAGTGCTCAGTCCCATGGGGAGGCCCTGAAGAGGCAGCTCCTCTAAGCCTCTGAAGAAGCTGACCTTCACCATGTGATGAAAAGAAAACTACTGGGAAGCTCTGTTCATGTTAAGTGCAACACTGCTTAATCCATTCTGTCTCTAGCTCAGCATTTAAAAAAATCAAGCCACAGTGTACTCCTGTGAGGGAAAGAACACCAGAGGCAAACAAAAGACTAAGGAGAAAAAGAAACAAAACTAGATCTAGGGGTTCACAGTAAAGGAGCACCATACTTCAGCCCCAGAGCAAGATGTAACAGGAAAACGGTTAGGTAGTCTTTTCCAGCCTCCTGCTCTGGCCTTCCTTATCTGATGACCTCATAGCTGCTTTACGCCATTCTACAAACAGGTCCTAGACCTGGTAAACCCTAGCTTCATTCCATAGCTTGTTCTACATCTAAAATTCAGCTCAAGTTTCATTAATATTGCAAATATTTGCAGGGAGCACCCCTTACTTTTATGTATATACCAGTGGTGATGACTATGGCATATATGTTATTTTTCTTTTAAGGCAAAAGGTATTAAAGGTTATTTTTCTAAAATAAAACCTCAGTATTCAGCTTTAATTGCAGGGCTGGCACTTATCAATAAGAAAGTGGGTTTTGAATTAGTTTGAGTATTCATCTCTGAAAGTTCAATGGGCCAACTTCAAAGAAAACCAACTTTGAACTCTACCTTAATTTCATGTTCAGTCTTGCTCTGGCAACCTTGGATTGCTAAAACCTTAACTTAAAGATATTAAGTACATTCCTATAATAGCTCAAGACTTTCTGAGATAGCTAGTCTTGAGATGTTAATATCTGCCTTACTGCACATATCACACACTATGAGGTAAATCTCCAAACAAGAAAGTATTATACAAAAAGAAAATTCAACAGTTGAGCTCTAAAATGGGTATATCATTTCATTACTGAACTGTGCCCACTATATGATTAGTCCATAGAAAATCATCATATAAGACTTGAAGGAATCTCAAGATATTAGCATCTGCCAGAAGCCAGAATGGCTCACATGTGCCAAGCACTGTGTGAAATCAGGGTGGCACCAAGGCATACATGCCAAGTCCACCGCCGCAGGCTATCCTTAGAAACTGGGCTTTGCATATGACAGCCAGTCCCCTCCCAGCTTAGACTCGGCTTGGGTCAGCTACAATGCCAAAACTATTATATATGACTTTGCCCTTTACAAAAATGTTTTCTGGGCCCAGCCCCAAGTATCCTAAATATTCTCTCTTACTCCTTGTTACAACTGAATTAACAAGTGATAAACTGAGGAACAGATATGTTCCTCAGATGGATTATGTCATGTCCAGGACCACAGATCTAAGGGGTGGGGGTGGGGGGGCAACCAACTCCAAAACATCTTTCCTTTAAAATCACACCTGGAATCTTCCACTCAAGCCACAACTAGCACAGTCAGTGCCCACAGAAGAGACGTTGACTTTCTGGCTCTGCTTCTGCGTCCTTAACCTGAGACATCCTGCCAAGCTGTGTCAAGGATTCTGGCGCTCGCTGTTTGGAGCACAGTATAACTAAGTCCTACCCAGCAGGCTTTGGGTGCCCCCCCCCCACCCGGGCACAAAGCACTGCTATTCTCACAGCGGCTTGGATGGTAGTCTGAGTTTCACTTTGGTATCGCGTATACATGGCTTGAACCCTGAAACCAGACTGTGAAAGCTTCACTAAAGGCAGAATGTCCTAGAGAACTCAGTTCTGGGCCTACTATTTTACAAACAAGGAATCTGGGCATTGAGGAACTTACACAAGCTAGCAAGAAGCACAAATGTTTAACCCTGATACAGAAAGATATGTGACTGGCCAGAAGCAGGAGCATTGGTAATCAGAGCAGACACAAGGTCTTATTTAACTGTTTGGTGACTGGTGCAGGAAAGGGTTTCTGGGTAGAAAATTAAAAATGTGTTTCTCACAGAATGGCTTCGCTTATGGTTACCCAAAAGTTTCCAACTTCTGTAACACTGGAACCAGGTTTCTTTGGGAGCCAAAAGCATCTGGGCTAAAAACACCTTTGCCACCTTTCAAATCTCGAAGTACTTCAGCATTTGGTACACAGAGGTCTAACAGATTATAAGCTTTCACTGCAAACTTAAATAAGCAATCTTTCTGAAGAACTTTAATGTTTTGACTTTTTTGAAACTATTTTTGTGCTACTAAAGATCAATATAGATGACAGACACATAAATAGGTGACAGTTATAGAATAGATGATAGATAATAGATAAATAGAAAATAACAGAAAAGATAGGTAGATAATAGATGATTGATGACAGACACATAGCAGCAAAGGTAGGATAAACAGACTGATGACGACAGAGACAGACAGACAGAAGATAGCTGGGTGCGGTGGCGCAAACATCTTCCTCCCAGATGCCTTCCTGGTTTCTTTTCAGGGCTTGACCGCAATCAATGTCCTGGAATCACTATGGAAACACAGCCAGCTCTCCCAGCATATAGAGCTGCTCCTTCATTTTATATCAGTTCAGACTGAGCCATCAACTGTTTGCTTCTTTTCTGTCCTCGCCACAGTGGATCTGTACTGAACGTACAATTTTCAGGAGGAAGTCACGTAAATTAAGGCATGAAGCCTATAAAACAGCTATCCACATCATGTTTTCAAACAAGGCTTTATTTTACATCTATTATGCCATAAGGCATATCTCATGGTTCAGAGCAGATTCACAGTCCTTCACTCTGGAAGATAAAGGAAAGACATTCAGGGACATTTGAAAGTCATCTCTAATCAATAGGAGAAGCCCCTTAAATGCAAAGTAATTTCCTAATTCTAAATTTGTTTATAAAGAATTTTACTCCCTCAAAAGTAGCTACTAGTATCAAAAAGACCAGGACTACAAAATCTTTGCTTATTTTCCATACAAAATTATAAACAGCATATTTTCCATGCTTCAATACTCAAGATACCGATTTATTTAACTCCCTTTTCATAGGGGAAATAATACAGTATGACAAAAGGGTGAATGTAGAAATTGTAACCTCAGTAAGGAAAAA
Source organism: Octodon degus (assembly GCF_000260255.1). Lineage (NCBI taxonomy): Eukaryota > Metazoa > Chordata > Mammalia > Rodentia > Octodontidae > Octodon > Octodon degus. Next base: position 6,732,694 of record NW_004524709.1, on the reverse strand, counting down.
ATAAAAATAATCTTTGAAAAACTACTTTTTGAAAAATGCCACTTATCACTCTCTATGAAGTCCCATAATGCTTAAGATTTCAGCAGTAGAAACTAAATGTGTTACACTGTTACAAAGAAAAAAGATTTATAGACAAGTCATAAATTTAAAAATGAAAATGCAAATCCAGCAAAATCACCATTATACAGTTGACTAACACTCTGTAAAGAAGATATAATTCTTCCTTCTGGTCCCAAAAGGAAGAATTACTTTTCTTAAATTGCAATGCAGTGTTTCAGTGCAAAAGTTGAGTCAGAAAAGTGAAGTAAACATTGGACCAGAAAATGCAAAAGCTCAGATGACGAAAGAGGACATCTCTGCTCTAGTTTCTCCATTTGGCCTCAGGCCCACGTTGACAAACCTGAACTCAGCTGGAATTTGTGCAGAGCCAAACAGCCCTTGGACATCTGGCCCAGACATAGAATCCCAGAGAGCCACGTGGTCCTCAATGATAAAACGTGTGTCCCACAGAGATACTTCTAAGGCTAGGATTAGTTCTGAGTAAACACACTTCAGAGTTTAACTGATCATTTCCATTCTTGGCCTCAGGACTTTATTTTATTATTTAATGCTGGAACGAATGCTTTATATAAGAAGCCATCATTTCCATGTTTGGAATTCTGTGGCTGTCAGGAGTCTTTCTGAAGCTGCTCTCCTAAGCTGATTGCTTTATAAGGCTTCGGGGGCACCCTTGCAGGCACTCTCCCTCTCATGTTGATGTGGCAGGCTTCAGTTTTAGCTCTATGATAAATTTTGCTTTTCTCCTGGAGGAAACTATTGCATTCAGCTTTTGCAAGCACCATGCACATGTATTGCATGCCACAGAGCAAGCAGACCTGAGGCCTCTTTTCATCTTGAGTAACCTGAACACACCTGGGCCCCACATGGGCCAGCTAACTACTTTCCTTTCCTTATTGATGAAGTATAGGTAATAACACCCATCAAACTTTTGCCACAGTTGCAAAAAAAAAAAAAAAAAAAAGTAAACTGTGATACATATACCTTGGAAACCATGAAGTATGTAAAGAAACAGATTTTAAAAATTCAACAAGTACTTATTCAGTATCTGTCAGATATTCAAACTTGTGATGAGCCTTCTAGTTAGACAAGATGTCATGGGAAAGCCAACCTTCCAGGTGCACTGGCATATACTAAATGTAAGAAGCACTGCACTGCTGGGAGGGGCTCCAGGGATAGCCCCTCCAAGAGATGATGCCAATGAAAGGGGACACAACACAAGCATATTCTGAAGAGATTCAAAATCCTGATCCATCCAGAACCCAGCTGCTTTGCTGTGACACCACTATCAGCTCCAGATCTCAGACACATCCACTCCTCACTCCCTTACCCAACAACCTGCTCACTGCTCCACGACCTACAGACTATGTCTTCCATCTCACACAGCAGTCAGTAAGAGCTCTCACAAAACGGAAATGTGACCATGAGGCCTCTCTGCTTAAACATATCCAAGGCTTCTCAATGTTTTCACAAGTGAGACCACACTCCTCACAGAGCTGTGTATCCCTCCTGGCCCGGCCACTGTTCACATCATTCCACCGAGTTGACTGTGCTTCACTTTTGTTATTATTTATATTGTTGTATTTATCACATGCAGGGCAAAAATAATCACCAATCTTTCTCAAATGTCAGTAGAATGGAAAACAATTCTCAGAAGCCACAGAATCATTTGAAAGGTTTTTTGTTGTTTTTTGTTTTTTGTTTTCCGGTACCAAGGAATGAACTTAGGACCCTGCGCTTGCCAGGCAAGGGTTTATTCTACTGAGCTATCTCGCCGGAAGTTTGATGAGTATGTGAATGAATGATCACAGAGCTCCTTCAAACACTTAGCTGATGATATAAAGAAAAATATGCAAATAGGCTACTGTGTGAAAAATCTTATAATAGCCAACCAGGTTCCAGATCTCCTAAAAGTTTTGCTGTTTTGCTTTTTCATACTTTACATGTCCCTACAGCTTCTCTCTTTGGTAAGTTAAAAACACCAACTGTAAGGATTACCAATTCCACCAAGGAATGTAAACATTATGTACTGCAAACATGTACTAATAAAATAATGAATTGTTAGGAGTCCAATCTATTCTAAACAGATAAGAGGAAGAGAAAGAAACCATCAGAAGTTCATACTACTCTACAGCACACTAAAGAAATAAGCTTCCGATACTAAAAGAAAATGACTCTTAAGTACCAAAAGCCTCTGAAGATCCTGAAAACAGCAATTCCAACTGAACTTTTTAAAATTTCAAAATGCTGTTGTAGCACACTGTACAGGTTTCAGAATGGTGTTGGGAATCTGAGGTGACTTGTATCCTGCCACTGCAAACTGAACCTTTAGGGTCTCTGGCAAGATTACAGCAGCAGAGCCCTACACGAGGCCCCATGAGGTGCTGCAGAAGCCACCCAGACTAGACAAAATGCCAGCTTTAACAAAAACTGTTGTAATAACTTGCTAAAAATTCTATAAACAAGCATAATTTCTTCAGTATTTGGGAGATTTAGACACCCTTCCTTTAATTAAATGAAAAAGGAACAAATAATCCCACTCTGTAGAAAGATAGATCTTAAGAAGATAATGTAAATATTAACTAAAAGTACTTCCACTTCTCAAAATACAGATTTTCAATTGTGCAGATCTCAAATTTCACCAGTAAGTTGATTTTACTGGGTGTCGTGTGTTTCTGGTTTTTATTTATTTTGCTTTGTTTTGGTTTGGGTCAGGTAGAGTGGAAAAAGCAAGTTAGGAAATGGAACCCTCCATTATTTCTAGCTTGAGATTTTACAGAGAGGGACAGTGGAATGCAGGTAGCCCCACCCCTTTTTTATTGTCTCCTGGAACTAAGGCCATACCACCCTGAATGTGCCCAGTCGCGTCTGTCTCCTCTTGGGCTGCAAGTCATCCAAATTTCACCAACCTGGTAAGAAAGTCTTGTCTCTGTCCTTCTCTAATACAGAGGAAGAGACACACACACACAGAGAATGACAGAGTGACAGAATGAGAAAGAAGGGGAGATTTTTGTACCTTAGATTCAAAGGGAGAGAAAAACAGAGAACAAAGAAGAAGGCCATGAGTCAGGGATCTTACTGGGCACTTTACAAATAAATAATGCTATTCAAATTTTATAGACTTTATAATGATCCCCACTTAAAATGTTAAGGTGTGAACAAAAGCTTCAACAAGGAGAAGGCTTTTGCTGAAGGACCCAGACTGGAGGCAACATTGTCTATGCACAGTACCTGATATAGTAATGACATTTGCTCACCCTGCACAGTAAGAGGCATCCAAACATCTCAGTGGGGAGAATGGCAGAGCGATGCACTGAAGGGGAAGGACAATTTGGAGAAACAAAACAATTCATGTCACTTCTGGGATCTGAACAGTCACACTGGGTCAACTCCCAGTGAGCAGTCAGGATGGTCTGTCTCAGGGGCCAGGACATGAGCCACCAGAAACAGTCATATATTCTCCGGAAACTGCCATGCTATAAAATCAGACAGGAAAACAGGAATGCCACTGGGTTTACCAAAGGCTTTATCACTGTGACAGCAGGAAGCAATGGGCTGGCATTAGCAAACACAAAAGTTCATCCTGACCCAGGAACTTCAACACTAAGGAGAGCTCGCGTGCAAACAGAGCTCCACAGACACTGTTTGTACATGTCAGAGTGGGGAAAGTGCAAATGAGCCAAGGATCGGGAGCCAAGAAAGCCTTTACTTTCCACAAATAGAGTACTATCCGCCTAGCTTCGTAACACATCATCATTCACCTAAAGCTTGACTTTAAGTGTTTTCAGACTCATTAAAGTCATCGCAGTAAGTAGCTATGGCCTTTTGCCTCTGTCCAAGCACTAATAAGTCAAAGCAATCCAAGTGGCTGCCTCATCCAGTCTCTAGGCAGCACAAGAAGGAGAGCTCTGAGAGAGAAGTGACCAGGGCTCTTGTGCCTGCATCAGCATATCCCAGGGTGATTCGGCAACACAGGTTCCACAAATGCTGGTGAGGATGTGAAGAAAAGATTTTGATGAGCATGGAAATTAAGCTCAGCCATTATGGAAGACAGTCTAGAGTTTCCAGAAGAAACTGAAGAGCTGTCACATGACCCAGCAACCCCCTCTCTAAAGTAAATGAAATCACTATATCTGCACCCCCACATTATTTATAATATCAAAATATGGAAACCACCCAAATGTTTATCAGTGAATGAACAGAGAAAGAAAATATGGCATACATACATACATAATGGAATGCTATTCAAGCTTAAAAAGGAGAGAGTCTGCCATTTGCAACAACATAGGTGAAAATGGATGGCATAATGGTAAGGGACATAAGCCAGACACAAAAAAGCAAATAACGCATGATGGCACATATATATATGGAATCCAAGAAAGTATAATTCCTAGAAACAGTAGAATGGTGGTTTCTGGGGGTCAGAAGATTGGGGAAATGAGATGTTGATAAAAGAATATAATCTTTCAGTTAGTCAGGAGACCTAATATTCAATGTGGTAACTAGTTAATGTACTGTCTACTACAATTTGCTACAGTAGTACAAATCAAGTATCCTTGTCACACATCAAAAAAGGTGAGTATGTGAAGTGATGGGTGTGCTGATTAGCTCGGTCACAGCAATCATCTACATAGATGAATAGTGTAATATACAGCGGACACCTCTATTTTTCACGCATACCTCAACACTAACAAAAAGATGGTGCTACAAATGAGTAGGCAACACCACAATGTTTTATGTTGGGAGTTTATGTAATTTCTACACAGGTCTTGTTTTATGATTATCAACGTAATAAATATACAGAATATATTTTTAAAAGTGAAAATTTTTAGGCTAATTTGCTAACGATGATAACAAATGACAAATTCAAAATCAGAAACCATCAATAGACTAAAGCACCTCCTTTGGCAGAGTGCAGCAGCGCGGGTTCGATCCCCAGTTTGCCATGCTGGTCCCCGCCCCCGGGTGCACTGAGACAGCAGTGGAGACTGAGCGTGGTGGCACACGCCTATAATCCCTGCCCTTGGGATGCTGACAACAGGAGGATCACTGTGAGTCTGATCTACACAGTGAGACCCTATAGATCCTGTAGACCCTGTCCTAAATTTATAAAAAAAAATTAAAAATTAAAAAAAAATTCAGAAACCAATAACACCCAACACCTGCAGATGCTACTGTAAGCACTGGGGTTAGGGTCTGGGATGTACTCAGGGCTTTTTCCAAGGGAGACAAAAGGCCCTTGAGCACACCCCCACCCCCAGCCCCCACCACCAATGGAGAGAATCAGGCAGCTCCATACAGAGACCAATAAATACCTGGACACCATCTCTGCATGGGTGGGTGGGGCCTGGGGGATTTTTCCAGCCCTTACAGTGAGCTCCTCCCTCTGAGGTCCCTGCAGGGAAGTGGGGAAGAGAGCGATTGCAGCATGCAGCTCTAGGGTTTGAAGCAGCTCTCAGAGATGAGCAGTCCTGACGCAGCACGCACTGTCTTGCTCTCAACATCCGGAAGCTGGTGGGCCTCCTTACACACCTCCTGTTACGAGACTGTGTATTTTACATTCAAACTATTTTCTTGTAACATTCTGAAATAGTTACAAATTCACAGGAAGTTACAAAGACATACAGAGGCCATATGCTCCCTTCCCCCAGCCTCCCTAAATTAACAACTTTGATAACCAGAGGACACCAGAACCAGGAAGTTGAGACTTAGTCAGATTTTCCCTAGTTATGTGTACATGGGTGCATATATGTTGTATGTGCCTATATAAATGAATGGTGTACATGCAAGCAAGTGTTGTGGTTGGTCTGCATGATAGAAGCTTAGGGTGGGCACATTTACAGAACACGCTAGTGTGTGTGCTGGCTATGTTTTGGGTGTGCACATCTGTGGGAGCATGTGACAGCAGGGGTACATTCAGGTATGCAAATGTCTGGTATATAGAGTTCTATGTAATTTCCCACAAGTGTTAAGTTCACATAACCACCACAAATCAGGCCATATAACTGCACCATCGCCATGAGACTTCCTCCAGCTATCACTTTAGAGTTGTTCACCCCATCCATGGACTCTTGCAAGCATGCAGCTGTTCTCCATCTCTATGATTACATTATTCCACAAATGATTTGTGAGAGCAATCATGCAGTATGCACTGAGACTGGCTTTATCCCTCAGCATTGTTTCTTGGAGGTTCATATAGGTTATCACATGTACCAACAAGCTCTACCTTGCACTGTAGGGGCTTCCACAGCATGCGGGTACCACAGAGTCCGGCCATTTCCCACTGCCATCATCAAAGAGGTGTCCATTTTGGTATTATGATGAGTAAAGTTGCTATGAGCATTGTATAACAATGTTTTTGTAAATATTTTCATTTTCCACAATGAGTGTTGAAGAAAGCAATTCCTGGGTCATATAGTGAGTTCATTTGGGTTTTTAAAAGGAACTGCCAGCAGGTGAGACAGCACAGCAGACCAAGTGCCTGCTTTGGCAAGTGCAGGGGACAGGGTTCAATCTCCAGTCCTACAGGCTGCACAGGCCCCGCCCCCAGGGTGCACTGAGTCAACGAATGAGTCCATGCATGGTGGCGCATGCCTGTAATCCCAGAGCTGGGGATGCTGAAAACAGGAGGATCACTACGAGTCCAAGCTGCATAGTGAAACCCTGTACCAAATACATTAAAAAAAAAAAGAAAGAAAGAAAAGAAAATCTCAATTTAAAAAAAGGAACTGCCACACTTGTCTCCAAGTGGCTGTACCACGTCATACTCCCACTATCACTGCATGAGTGATGTGGTTTCCTGCATCCTCATTAGCACTTAGTGTTACTGCCTCTCATTTTAGTCATGTTAACAGTTGTATTACTGATAGCTCAAAAGGTTTTAATTTGCTTTCCTCTGATATGCAGTTGAACATCTTTTCAGGTATGTATTCAGTTAAATGTGATCTCCTATTTTAACTGAGATTTTTAATATTATTGTTTTTTAGAGTCCTTTAAATAAACACAATCTTATTTGAATGCATGAGTTGCAAGTATTTCCTCCTAGTCTGTCATAGCGTTGTCTTGCATCTTAGTTTTACAAAGCAAAAAAATTTAAATTTTGATGAAGCTCAATTTATCATCATTTTCTTTTTCTTAAGATAGTATATTTAGTTTCCAGTTAAGAACTATCTGCCTTAACTGTCATCAAGATTTTCTCCCAACTCGAGTTGGGTCTCAAGGTTGCCCCATATGCGGTCTTTAAGTCTGGCCAAATCACAACTTTCCTGGCTCTCAGTTTTGCCATTTGAACAGTGAGATATCAGATCTGGATTTGACAAGCCCCGATATGCCCTCTACTGAAAACAGGCATGTAAATGGAACCAGAGCAGGGAGAGCTGACTAAGGAAATCCTGTGTGCATAGACACAGCAGCACCAAAGCCTGAAAGACCACAGGGCAATCACAGCATTGGCAAAACCAACAGAAGAAAAAGCATATGAAAGAAAAAAGTGCCATCCTCAGGAAGGCAAAAGTGACAGATCTGTAGCAGCTGTTCCCTGTGGCTCTTCAGAGAATGGGGAAGACAACACAATGTAAGAAATGGAAAGATTTTACTGTAGTCAAGTAAAATCTTTACAGTTTACAAGAAAAATATGGCATATGCTTTTCATTTGAGTGCTAAGCTATGACTGTATAGTGACTCAAAGACATTTTTCTCTCCATTAGTGCACAAACTGTAAGAATCAGGGCCTTGTTGCCTTTCCAGAACTCGGGACAGAGGTTCATATTCCCTGAAGCATGGGCAGGCAGACTCTCACCAACCTTGCCAAGACAGACAACCATGTTTCCCTTGCACTAAACCAAGCCAACCTCTTCTTCCCCTGTGCTTCCTGCAAGTTCTGTCCTTGTGAGCAGAACCCAGGGTGCGCCTCCCAAAGCTCTGCCAGTGTAATGGGTGCCAGGGCAGGGAAAGCGGGCCACAGGGACGCTGGTACCAGCTTCCAGGCACAGGCAGCTCACCTTCCCACCCATCTGTGAGTTTCAGTGTCAGTAGGAACACCCTCCATCCTACAATCAGGGGACAGAGCACAGAGCACATAAACACTTCGGGGAAAACAGCTACTTCATATTCTGGTGGGTGTCCTTATGGGGAAGGATCATGTACCCTAAAAATCAAATGACAGCTGACTATCTCTTTGAGGTAGAAAAAAAGCTTTTTTAAAAAAGGGCTTCAAGAGACTGCAGCATTAAGATTTTGCAAACTAAAAGAAGACTTTACAGTCTATTTTAAATTTGATTTTACTTGTAGAAATTTGTATGGACTAAATTTAAGAAAGAAAAATAATCAAGCCAATTTTGTCAACAAGATCAACTAAATATCTGTGGAAAAACTTTAAATATGCATGTTTTCTTTGTTATTAAAAAAAACTGGGGGGCTGGGGAGATAGCTCAGTAGAATAAGTGCTTGCCTGGCAAGCACAAGGGCCTGAGTTCAATTCCCAGTTCCACCAAAAAAAAAAAAAAAAAAAAAAAAAAAACGTATCTGGCATAATGAATTTAAGAGGTGAACAGGAGAGGGGAAAAAATCCACAAGTCCTCTCTCCCCAACTCTGTAAATGACTTACAGATTTTGAATGCTGATCTAAATAGAAGTCTATTTTTTAAAAAATAACTGAATCTTTCACTGAAGAAAATAACATCTATAATGCTGAAGTATAATCTGTAAATTCTTTAAAACTTCAGCAGGTGAGGAGAAAGACGCTTATTGTTCCACCCAGCTCCTCCAAGACTGTGCCATTCCACAGTGGCTGCTGTTTCTCTTCTGACCACCTTCAGGACAGGAATTTACTGGACCAGGAAAAGCTACACCAAAAAGGAGAATAAAGTCAGTTATACTCCACTAGTAAACTCTGTCTGCTGCTTTAGTTGCTAAACCTTGTATCTCTCCTAAAAGCTTGTCCATGATAAATTTGAAGGCCATTTACTAAAGATTAGACCCTTCATGCATGCTTATAACTTAGATCTGGATAAGCCAAATTCATAGCAAGGCAGGAGTCCACTATTCTTGACATTTCAAGAAGCTTCCTAGGATAGGGTCCTTGGGGGAAGATGTGGAAGTTCACCTGATAAGAGGAAGAACAGGCACAATTTCTTGAGACAACATTCTCAGGTTAGAGGTAGAATGCAAAACATTCAGTGCCATGAAAGATATTTTTAACAGGCTGGGATAGAGGCAGTATCTGTAAGGAGTTATAAAAAGCACTGGTGGTTTTTCCCAACTTTCTGGAACTCAGCCAACTTATGTCACCACAGGGAAATGATGTTGAGGCATTTTTTTGGTGGGGGGAGTAGCTCAGCCTTCCCAGCATGTGGTACCAGGGATCCAACAGCAGTCCCTTGCACCTGCCTAAACTTGCCTAAGCAGGTGCGTTAGACTGCTGAGTTATCTCGCCAGCCCAACATTGAAGCTTTTGCCATTTGGGGCTGTGATCACTTTTTATTTCTTGAAATACAGGAAAAAGAAGACAGCAGACACAGATGTGGTATGTCCAATACATAAGCTTTGGCATTAACAAGAGGTAGACTGACCGAAGCAAAACCGTCAGAGCTCTGAACCTTACCAACAAGGCCTGCATCTGTCCAGACTACACTCCAGTAAACCAAAGCTCTGAGGGAACATGCCCAGGCTGTGCAGGCAGCTCGCTCCCAAATCCCACTCCCTCAACAACTGCTATTCCACAGGATGTTACAGCCAGGCCCAATTTCAGCACAGGCTGCAAAGCACAAACACCATCATCCTCATTTCTATCTGCTCCCACATGGGGTGTGTTTTGTAAGCTTATAATGCCCTTTCTGCCCATAGACATCTTTCTGACTTCCACTGTATCTACCTGAACTCAATTTTGGACCATTCTTTCATAGTGTATGTTCATGCTGAAAACTAAGAAATAAAAAGTTTATAAATTAAGACTTACTGTGTACAAGGACAAAACTCAGCATAATAAAGATGTTAAAGGGCCAGGGAGATAGCTCAGTGGAATAAGAGCTTGCCTGGCAAGCACAAGGTTCTGAGTTCAATCCCTGGTACTGCAAAAAGTAAATAAATTAAAAAATAAAGATGTCAGTTTCTTCAGATTGATCTAGATTTAAATAGGTCTCTTAACAAAATGTACCAAAATTCTTCATCGATATAAATAAGCTGATGGGCCAGGGAGATAGCTCAGTAGAATAAGCGTCTGCTTGGCAAGCACAGGGTCATGCGTTCAATCCCTGGTACAGGAAAAAAAAAAAAAAAAAAAGCTTCTAGCTCAGCATGCTAAAGCATTTGCTTAAGCAGAGCACAGCAGCTGGGGTTCCATCCTGGCATGCTGTGTCAGCCCTGTCCCCAAGGCGCACTGAGATGGCCACTGAGACTGGGCGTGGTGGCACATGCCTGTAATCCCAGCACTTGGGAGGCTGAAAACAAGAGAATCATTATGAGTCCGATCTCCTTAGTCAGACCCTGTAGACCCTGCACTAAATACATTTTTTAAAGTTAAAAATAAATAAATATATAAGCTGATTTTCAGTTATATGAAAAGGAAAAGAAAATAGCCAAAAAATTTTCATGAAGGCTAAAGTAGAAGGAATCATACTTCTTAATTTAAATATTTAATGTAAAGCTGCAATAATCAAAACAATGTAGTATCAACAAAGTGATAGATGAAAAGAATGAAACAGAATGGAGTCCAGAAATAAGACACATACAAATATGACCCTAAAAAAACCCTCTGAGACAGGTCCTCATAAATGGCCAAGGCTGGGACTGAACTTACGATTCTCCTGCCTTAAGAATTACAGTAAGAAGAATCACCTTGAGAAAAAAAAAATTCTCTCAGGCTTTCACAGAGAGCAAATTGGTCAAGCAATGGCTGTGACTCATCCATATGGCTGACACTGACAAAAGATCTACAAGGTGCTGTACATGGGTTCAGGATAAATCCTGAGGGGATTTGACTGATCTTGTCAGATACAAAAATTACATTTTTAGATATATAGGTCTTACTTTTAACTCGGTGTTAACCATCCAGCAGAAAAGTAAATCCACGAGGTATAAAAAGTAAAGCTATATTAATATGCTGAGCTCTAAAAGGCTCAAGTCAACAACTTCAGACAACTGCCAGTTCTGCTGATAACCCACTACTATTATAGACTATTAGAGTATATTGGGTTATTTTGCTGAATTCAAGTACCTACAATCTTCGGACTGGCATCAAGTATGAAAAGGTCCTTTAAAGACTTCTCCAAATATAGCATCTCTAACAGCAATGGAACACCCATCTCTGACAAAACAAAAGAGGGGATATAAATAAAGGACCATTTTGTAGTGAAAAATTATATATATAGATAGATAGATAGATAGATATCTGTATATACAAAATAAGATAGATACACAGCTAATTTCTCTTAGTTCAATGAGAAGAAAGGTTTGCACTAATATTGTTTAGACAAGTTATCATGTCTGCATCTTGTCCTCTGAATAACTACTACAAAGACAGCAATATGCAATGTATTGATTATAGCAATTGTCCTACTAACCTGTTTTGCCAGACAGGTGCTTATTCTACTGAGCTATCTCCCCAGATCCTATTAACCTGTTTTGAAACTGCTTCATTGCTATTTTTCTCATTAAAATGAATAAATAATTTTTAAAAACATATAAAAAAGAAAAAAGAATTATAGGCATTCATCATTAGTTGTTGATTGATTTCTAACAAAGACATAGAGTGAATTAAGAGACAAAAGAGAATATTTTCAAAATGATGCTTGATAAACGGAACATCTATATCATTTTTTAAATTAATTTTATTGAGAAACAAATAGCAATGAGATAGTTTCAAAACCAATTATTAGGACAGTTTCAATAATTAATACATTGCATATTATTGGCTTCATAGTGTTTATTCATAATACAAGATGCAGACATGATATCCTGTCCAAACACTATTAGTGCAAAACTTTCTTATTGAATTAAGAGAAAGTAGCTGTGTATCTATCCTACCTATTTTGTATGTACGCATCTTGGGGTTATCCGTAGGACTGGCAATGTCAGAAGTTGTTGACTTGAGCCTTTCACAGCTCAGCATATTAATATGGCTTTACTTTTTATACCTTGTTTTTATACTTTTCTGCTGGATGGTTAAGACCAAGAAAGAGCAAGACCTATATAACAAGAAATGTAACTTTTGTATCTGATAAGGTCAGTCAAATCTCCTCAGGATTTACCCTGAAACCCTGTATCACAGTTTGTAGATCCTTTGTCTGTGTCAGCCATGTGGATGAGTCATGGCCATTGCTTGACCAATTTGCTCTCTGTGAAAGCCTGAGAGAGAATTTTCTCTCCCTGTGACTCTCCTTAGGCACACTCTACATTGCTGATTACTTTCCTCTGTGGCCCCATAATCTCCTTGATCAGAAAACTTGGGACATCACCGAGTTACAGAATGTTAACAGTACAGGTCTTCTACATCTATAAGCAAAACAACAGCAATAAAAATACTTCTATGAAATTCAAAAGATGACCAATCTCCATGTCAAATATTTAGGAGTGAGCACAGAATAAAATTCTCATGGCTTTGATTAAGCAAAGGCTTGTTAGATATGAAACTAGAAGCATGAGGCATGAAAATAAATAAACTGGAGTTTAAAAAAAAAATTTAAATGTGTTCTCCTAATGACACTGTTAAGAGAATAAAAAACTAACCTATTGACTGAAAGAAGATATTTCCAAACCACATATTCAACAAAGGATAATAAACATTCCAATTAAGAAACTGGCAAAGACTTGGACAAACACATCAATGAAGCTGATAAGCAGCTTGCAAACAAGCACAATAAAATTCACTGACTAGTATACATGAGTTGATTTTACTACATGTTAACTTTTTAAAAATATGTAATTTTGAGGGGAAAACAGAGAACCAGAGATAGAAGGAGCAGGACACAAGCATCTTGTATGTGATATCCAGAAGGAGCAACAACTGAAAGCCCTAAAAGTGATTGTACTCACATCACTTACACATGAGCAGAGAGAAAAGGTAACTTTAAAAATCTCTAGCTCTTAAGTTACTATTAACCACTGAGTTAACATTTGATAGCCTGCTATTCAGAAATGATGCCTACATTTCATACCACTTTTTAATTATTTCAAGAATCTTATCTGCATCTTGTCCCTATAATACTCATCATGGGTCTACATAACCCTCATCAATTCCACAGTTCTTCTGATTTTTTATCTACCAAATACTAGGATTTTACGCAAGCTTCACAAGCATCCTTACTTCAATTCCAAACGAAAAAGCACATTCCCATAATAATTATGATTTGGAAATTAATTCCAGCTTCCTGATCACATATAATTCAAAAAAGTCAACTCCTTTCAATTTCTGGATAAAATTTCTCTAATTTGGAGAATGGAGAGACAACTGCATGGAACTACCCTCATCCTTCATCTCTGGCCTATGTTAACTACTTGTCCCACCGTGCTTTCCCCAAAGCCTTCAACCCAACATCTGCTGTGCAGTGCACAACACAGCAATCAACAATATTAATTCTAAGGTGTGTTTGAGCTCATAATATATAAGCTGTCAAATCACTGCTGGGCAAAACTCTGTCCTAAAGTCCAGTGTATTATGAAGGCTGCACTCTTATAAGAGCCATACAATAAAAGCAATCACTCAAGAAGGGACTTAGCCACGCCTGTGGGGGCTATTTCTGGCATATTAGGAGACAAATTCATCCCAGTCACAGCTGCTTCAAAATACCTCTAATGGATGTAAGCAAAGGAGGTCATCCCCAGATACACACTGCCCCTCCCCCATGACCACCAAACAATCTCAGACATGATTAACCTTGAAATTCTAGAAGAGAAGACACAGCACACAGTTTGACCACTGGATTTGCACATGTCTGACTCCATCACTAGCATCACCACTTTAGTACCTAACTAGTAGGTGGTGAAGAAAGGTAGGATCCTGAAGAACAGGATGCTAATGGAGGAAAAGACACCCTAAAAACTGAACTGAATTATGAATAATAGAATAGATTTTCTTCCCTGTTATTTGTGTTACATCACTTCAGCACTAAATGATTTAGGACATTTTCTAAAAGTATAGGTCTGTGTAACAAAAAGTGACAGCTAACCTGGTTCTCTTCAGATTCACATTCAAACCAGGAAACTCAAATTCCTGAACTATCACATCTTATACCTGCATTGTACCTTTTATTGCAAGACAAACTTTCATGGTTCAAAATAGTTCCTACTTCAGATAGTACCAAGAACAGATGGGCTCATTAACTTTCCTTTTTTAAAAATCCAAATATATTTTTATTAGTGCATAAGATTGATCAGTGCTAGATTTAATATCTATTCAATCATTCACCCAGCAAACAAACCTTCCCCTGCCCTCCGTGAGTCACAGTTCAATGATATTCATATCCATGTCTCTATTTAAACAGCCTAGTTGTCTTGCTGGAATTGTGTTGATCAGTCAAAGAAAACAACTGCCCATGACAGAGAATTGGTGTTATGTTGTTTGAAGACCCATTCCAAAAATTCTAAGAAAATCACTTACACCTGACATTTTACAAGGAATCAGCAATGTTTCATCAATTTTTTTAGTCATTTCAAAGAACAGTGTGTCACAAAAACATGAGGTATGTTGGAAGTCCAAGAGAAACTATGGAGGGAAACAGGAGAAGGTGGTATCTTGAATTGGGCAGGTCCCATCTTCTGCTGTCACACACCCAGGTGCTCAGGACACCACAGTTCTCAACCTTCTCAATTCACTAACCCCTGGCTCTGGCTCTCCCTCTGCTGATAACACAACCCAGTCAAGAAACCAGCCTGGACAGCTGAACTCTGGGTGTATCATAACACAAGTATGTGCCCAGCTCACACGCAGGGCTGCACCTGGTCCTCCATCTCTGGTTGCCCTGGCCTAGCTGGGAAAACCACTTCTAGAGAGAGGATTCCAGGGACCAACAGGCAGGGTTTTGGAGAAAGTAAGAGCAGAGAAATCCAAGGAGATATGATGAAGCCTGTGTAACAGTAAGCACAGGGGCACAAGTGGCTTAGAAAGTTAGGTGAAAAAATGAAGAAAGTCACAAAAATGAGTGGGGACACCTAGACAATATCACATTTGGTAGGCACAACTGTTGTTATTCTTCACAGAACTGCCTGACACTGGGACCTACATACTTCACTTTCCACATTAGTCACCTTTGAAGGACACAAGTAAACTCCCGATTCACTGGGCACAGCTGGAGAGAACTGTGGACCACACACAGGCATGCAGGCTTTTGGCATTAAGCTACCATAACCAAAACTGTGTGAGATTTACAAAAAGCACAGGGGCTTAGTGCTACCTCCAGAGGAATGTGAAGCTACAATAAATTGTTTCCTCCCCTGGGCTGGGATACAGCAAAGCTTTATAAAGTTTGCTACTAAAATTATAAGCTTCATACCCTGAAAAGAAAAATGTGTGCACGTATGTGCACACATATATAAATTTGAATCCATAAAGTCTACATTACCCAGAGCATCATTTTTCTTATCAACCTCTAAGTAATTCATAAGGAAGTGCTTATGAAATGCACAACTAGGTTAAAACTCTCTCAGGAAACAAGTATTACAAATAAACTGTCTCATGGAAAAAGGCCAGGCTGATGGACACTTAAGCAGCTGGGCTACAGCACACAAGGACCAGTAACTTTGTGACTAAAGGACAAAGAACATTGGAAAAATTTTAATTCATACTTAAAATTCTTAAAAGATTTCATTGACCCACCCCCATAGTTTTTGGGAAACTACAATATTATAATACAATATAACACTTTAGGATATGAAAAGGAAAAGCAACCTTGTGTTCTGCCTGGTTATTCCACACCCAGTAAATGCACTCAACACCAGAAACCACTGATGCTGGGAGACAAACCACCCATGATAACCAGCATAAGCTCACCTAGTCCTGGAGGACTTGCGAGCACACATCTGTCAATATGCACATCCTATATAAACACCCTTCTGAAGGCATTATAGTAAGCAATAACTTCAGAAGGCTCAAAAGTATGTTAGCATAATTTGTAAGCAACACTTGCTGTTTCTTACTGCGTCACCAGTGTCAAACTCCAATTATAATAACTTGTGCTTCTGAAGAAGAAAATGACACAAAAATCCAGTGTATTACCCCAAGACTACATGATACGAGAAATGGGCCGAGTAAGTGGGGAAATGGAAAGGGCCTACAGAGGACACTAAAGGCCTCAAGACCAAGACAAGCAATGGAAAGGGAAAAGACAAGAAATATGAGACCAGACAGCAAAACAGAAATGGAAAATAGTTATGGTGAGAATATTTACTTGGAAAACTCTATTTCCGTTTCCTGGTTGGCTAAGGAAAAGTTTTCCTTGAGTTTCTACTCCTAAGAACAGACAGCAACCCCAGGGAACTGGACAGGAGAGAAATGTAATGCCAACTCTAAAAGGGAATCTCACTTTGGCAAAAGTGACACAGAGCCAAACCTGTGTAAATGGTGTACGTGGACGCTCAATGCACGGGCCAGCTCCCCCAACTGTCCCATCCACTGGCTGACTGCAGAGACTTCCGATGGACAGGCCTGAGCCACGGATTCCAAAATACATGCATGTGCTATTCCAAGCAATTCCACCCAGTGAGAAGTAAACACTCTCAATCACTAAAATGTCAAAATTTAGGCTGGATTGCAGCTCAATAGTGGAACATGTTTAGTATGTAGGAGGCCTTGGATACAACTCTTAGCATTTACCAGAAAATACAGAAACAAAAAAAAAATTGCAAGATTTCTACTGCCGTAGCAGGGGCATCAGATCATCAAAAAGCAATGATCCCTAATAAAGTCCTAATCATGAGATTATTTTAAACTTCTTAGGACTTCAGTTGAAATCATACTTGATTACAAAGGCCTTATGTTCAGTTAGCTACCATCTAAAATTTCCCTTGAAAATTCATGTCTCTCTTACCCTGAAACATCCCATACATAAAAGAGCTGCTATCTTGTGGAGCTGCCTCTAGGTAATTTTCTTTTACCTCCACAACAAATCCTTATGGTAATTGCTAGTATTCTTATTTTATAGGAGAGAAGAGGAAAGGCATTCAACTAGTTAGCAGAAAAGAGACTTCAAATGCAGGTTATCAGACCCCAACCCAGGACTCGTAGCCACCATGAAGTCAAACTTTCCTTGAAGAGCAAGAAAATTAAAGAAATAAATGTGCTTTAATGAAATTTAAGAGATGTGTTATCAGGTTTATGCACTAAAGCCTATGATGCAGTGATAAAATCACTACATATCTATTGCTAGGCACTTCTACAAAGTACTTTAAATGCATTCATTTATTTACTTTTTTCAATGACACCACAATCTAGCAGGTACTGTTACTATCCTCATCAGCAAGAAAAATAAAGCCCAGTGAGTCCAAGGACAGAAATCCTACTATTCAAAAACAATGAAGTGTTGGATACATGAATAAATGCCAGTGTCAACAGCGATTAACTCAACAGCCATTCACCTGAACAGACTATCAATTATGCTAAGGGTCAGGTGTCTTACAAGTGTTTTCATTTATCTAACAACAACGCTGCTGGGTCAGAATAATTAACTTACCTCACAGGAAACTAAGGCTCAGAGCATTTGATCTTCTTGGCATCAAAAAACCAGTAGTGTCACAGCCAGGCTCAACCTGAGATGGCTCCAGCCCTGAGTTCTTCTCCCCAGACCATGCAGTCTCTACAACCATTTCCTCTTAGGAAAACTGCAAGAACAATGCTTTTGAAGTAATAAACCATCTTTCTAGATACCAATAGTAGTGGTGTATCATACCCACTATTCAACTCACTGAATGAAAGCCAAGCTCTACTACATACAAGGTGCATTCCATACTATCCCAGTTCTGTCCTTGTCCTCCAGGGCTCAGATTAATCTGCTCTATGTGCTATCTGCCCTAACACCTGATACTCTCCAGTTTCCCTCTCCTAAGAACTACATGGTCTCACACTAAATTCCTGTCCTGTAACTTATTGCTTAAAATGTAACTCTTCTTCCTAACTCCCTATCAATAATGACCATCACTGCCGAGCAAGAGGATAGAATAAATAAGCGGAAGAGGTACTGGGTTCAGGAACCCTTTCCTAGGGATATCGTGACTTCATAACATCATACTGAGCCACCCTCTGCCTACAAGCAAGTCACCTTGCCTCCAGCATTGGGTCTCCACGCCTCCATACTCCCATCGCCACATTCCAGGGCTGCCCCGAGCTACAGTGCAGGTGTCTGTACCACTGGCAGCCAGAAGTACTCAAATTCTGCCCTTCCATTTTTTAGCAGGTGAACTGCGAGCCAGCATAAGAACTTTAATTACCCTGCATTTCTATTTCCAGAACAAATTGCATCTCTTCCCACTGGCGTGGCATGTCAATGGCCCTGTTTATGTCTGTGATGCATGCAGACCACAGACCACACTGCAGACCATATGTGTTCTCTTCGGAAGCCTAAACAGAACCTCAGGTTGAGATTAGTGGCCTCCACACCATCCCTGGACCAACTTAACCAAGTGCAACATGCTGAAATGTGGCATAGTTGAGCAATGGATACAAGACATCCATGTTGTAAAAAAGTGAAGGTCTGGGGAGATGATGAGTTTAGAGATTTTTTTAAACATGAGATTTTTATCTTAGAATTTAAATACCTTAAAAATGAAACCAAAAGAAAGTTAAGAGTCAGTTATGAAAAGTGCTTTAAAAGCATAATGCTCTGGAGATAGGATAATTAAGGAATTTACTCTCATCTTTATATTAACTTGTATTTCAGAAACCAAAAACACTTAAAAAAAAAAAAAAACCTATAATTAACCTGTACCATGTTTGACAGCTTCTGTCCAGCTTCTGATAATTCTCAACATCTTTCCTTATATGTAACCAACCCAAAGCTAATTTTTTAAATGCAATTTATTGATTTTATTTCTATAGTTTTATCCTTTCAAACATGTCATCACACAATACTAAAGCATACTTAGCTCCACTGAGCTAAGTTCTCAGCCCAGGCTGGTTTCTTTAATTAAACAATCTGCATGTAAGATTCATCCATGTGTTTGTGGAGTGAGAGTACTCTTCACTGTTCATTGATGAACAGTATTCTATTGTGTGGAATTTGTCTATTCACTCTCTTATTGAAGATATCTTGGTCCACTTTTAAACCTGCATTTGCATATAAGACTTTTTTAATATAAATTTGCAAATCAGCTTATAAAGATCTAGGAACTCAATTACTGGATTCTGTAATAAGGATACGTTAACTCTGCAAGAGAGAGTGCGATATGAAAGAGGATGAGTAACCAAGTGGGAAGAGTAAGAGGGAGGGCCTAATTCTGGGCCCAACATGACCCTTAGTGGTAGTTAAGGTCAACATCAAAAGTATGGATGATATGTTCTCTTTGCACCCTTAATGTGAAGAAAAAGGCACTGTGCCTTTGTGCTCTTCCTCCCCAAATCTATGCTGCAAGCCTAAATATGAGTAAAACATCAGGTGACTTCAACTGAAGGACACTATAGAAAAAAACAGGATTGTACACAAAACTGTCAAGGCCATCAAAACAAAGCATGGTAGTCCCAGCCCAGAGCAGCATAAGGAGACATGATATTTGTGGGCTCCGGGAACAGAAGGACAGCAGGAGAAATTAGGAAATCTGAGCAAAATACAAATTTGGAGTTAATAATATTACCCCAATTTTGGTTTATTTTTTATGACAATATAATGTACTAAAGTAAGATGCTAACATTAAAGCAAACTGGGTGTGAGGGATCTGAACTTTCCATAATTTTTCTCAAAATTTGAAACGATTCTAAAATTAAATTTTTAAGGCAAAACACAGCAGCTGGGGTTTGAGCTCCAGCATGCCTTGCTGGCCCTGCCCCCAGGGCACGCTAAGATGGAGCTTGAGACTGGGTGTGGTGGGGCATGCCTGTAATCCCAACATTTGAGAGGCTGGAAACAGGAGAATCACTATGAGTCCAATCTACATAGTGTGACCCTGCAGACCCTGTACTAAATACAAAAAATAAAATAAAAATAAAATTTTTAGGGCTGGGGAGATAGCGCAGCAGTCTAAGCATCTGCCTGGCAAGCATAAGGACCCTGGTTCAATTCCCAGTACTACATGCCATGTTGGCCCTAGAACCCCAAGCAGACTATGCTGGCCACCAAAACAGGGTGTGGTGGTGCATGCCTGTAATCCAAGAACTGGGGAGGCTGAGACAGGAGGATCACTACGAGTCTATGCTGCATAATGAAACCCTGTATCGAATAAATATTTTAAAACATGGAAATGTATTTCATATGGAAACAAAACAATTCGAGGAAACTCTTCGTGTTTCTATTTAAAATGATCAAACCCAAATTTGGCTATAATAGTAATGACAGGCATGAATTATATAATTTAGTGCTATTTTATACCAAAAAAAGGCCTAGAAACATGGACCTTTGGAAAATGGCAGGCACTGGTAATCATTTAACCTCATGTGATCACATATGACTCGCTAGAAGGCTGACATAGGTCCAGGAGCAGTGGCACACTTAAGACAAAGCTAGAGGTTCCTGGTACTTTGCCCTCTGAACACACGCAGTCCTCACAAGATAGTAATCGAGAGAGAGAAACAATCTAAGTGAGATATCTAGGTTAAGTTTGGGGACTCTGATCCAAATTCAAAATTCCTCAGTGGCCACATTCCTGCCCTGTGCTGTCCCAAGTGGAGAAGTTCCCTTCCTACACTGACAAGCTTCCCACAGGGAAGATCAAAGCAACACCCACACCTAATTCCTAAGGCAGTGGTGGCAAAACTATGGCATACATGGCACCGCAGGCTGTTTCACTAAAAGCTCTAAAAAGGTTACCGTCACTGCTCTATGTCATTTTGTTGAGCAGCAGCAGGACATACTGGCTGGGCCTTTGCAAGTATACCCTCCAGAGTTTATATTCCGCAACTCATAACGCTGACCTGGCTTCTACAGTCTGGCAACCTCTACCAGGCATGTGGCTCCCACAGCTCAAGGCCAAGCTGTGGCTGTGACTCCGAGTGGAGCCACTTGTATCCGCTGGATCTACCAACTGCTCACTCAGAAGTAGACTGGCCCTTGCCAAACAGGTTCATGATGCATATTTACTCTTAAATTTGAAAGAGGAAGTTGAATAATGTGCTGACATACCAGAAGAGATAATCACTTGAAATTTGTGTGCAGAGGCTGCACTAATCAGGGACCATTCAGAGATGTGTGCACACCTACCCACTTATGCATTTCCCAGGACTGAGTGCAATGCCAGGACAGGCCTTTAAGAGCCCAATGCTGGACTACGTCCTTTCAAAAGTGCCAAGCCACTGCCAGCCCAGCAACATCAGGCCTGATGGTTTTCCAGCTCCTTCTCCCCCCCAGCAAAGTTCTGTACCGCCTTTCTTCCTGCTTCACAAGACAGGGTCTTCTTCTCCCCAGGAGAGTTAAGCTGCACAAAACTGATATTAACTACAGATGCTGGAAAAAAAAGGGACTGTATCCAGAGAATGACACGTTGGCCACCACAGGGCAAAGTGCCCTCAGGGGAGCATATCATGCTGCTGCCCACAGCCTGGCACCTCAGAAGCTAAAGAGAGTGAGCCACATATTTCTCATTCCACATCCAGGAACGAATTTCCTGATGGCTCCAGCCCCACATCTATCTACTTAGCCATACATAATCAGAAACAAGAGACTGTAAGCTGCCTGCCAGGTCTGATCGCCAGGATCATCAGTATTACTTTGGCCTCTCAACAACTTTGACACTTCTCAAAGCTTTCTCTACTTTGAAAAAAATGCACAGATATATACATACATTATGTATGCAGACATTCACTGTAGTACAGAGAATCCACCACAAGGAATTCACAGGAGACCTAAGCCTGGGCCCCCAGACGAAGCCACTCATTCATCTATACCAATCAACATTTAAATTAAGCCCTATTCAAGTGTTTTACATTTATAGCATCTATAAACCTTCTAGAGTAACATAGTCTATTAAAAAATTATGGCTAGAATCTTAAGAAATCAGACTGACTTGTCTTGACCTAAACCAAAACAGATGTTACCAGGCTGGATTCTGAACCCATGTTTAAGCAAAAGCCATCTCCTGAACATCAAGTCCTTTGAGAGAATCAGCTCCACAGAGCCATCAACCCTGTGGCCACCAACTATTCTCCACACTTTTTATAGGTCTGCCACACTATTTAGTGTTAGTAGACCCTGATGATGATGTCTAGAACAATTTTCTACTACAACCTTAAAATCTTGTATGTCATCACTGCTCCAGGATATCAAAATATTTATGTATTTACGTATCTTTCCACCAATCCCCAAAAGGAAGTAGACTGCTTCTCTTCTTTAGGCGTTTGATATAAATGGTGCTTGCCCTGGCAACTGACTAACGTGCCCTTCACTCAGAGAGACCCTACTTGATCCACAACTTCAATTTCCTCACCAGAAAATTCTTCCTGACGATTAACCTGAGGGCACAGAGTTTCAATAGCCCAAACTTGAGAAACTGAAAGAAGCCAACCTTGCAAGCAAGCTTCTTCTGAAGGTTTCATTCCTTTCCACCTCTGCCCTACATCAGCCCTGTGCCTATTAGGAGAAAATAGAGCAGGTCTCTCCAGCCCTCTTCCCAGAGAATGGACCTCCTCTTCCACAATTTAAGATGGCTTCTGAACACCACAGTTTCAAACAACCCAGCCCTTGCCTTCAGCCTCCTGCTCCCTCCCTGCCTGCCCCTTGCTAAGGACTCTTCCACTTACTGCTCTGGCTCCCTCACTCTGTGCCACTATTCTACTTGGAAATCCTTTTCGTGAGAGCACCCAAATCTTCTCTATGGCTGGCGCACACTTCTGCACAAAGCATCCTGGGCCATTCCCCACCATGCAAGTCTCTGCTGCCTGTGCTGTCAAGCCCTGTTCTGCACTTGTCACTCAACTACACAATGTGTCTCACAGGTGAGGAGCTGAGGGCCCTGGTGTTAGAGGTGGTGGCCTCCAGCTCTAATACAGACAAGTGGCTCTTCTCCTGGCAGCATGAGTGTTCTCATCCATCTTCTTTCTTCTCTCTGAAAGTTAATGCCCCTAAGCCTCAATTTCCTAATAAATAAAAGGAGGATAATCCTATCCATATTTCCTAACAGGGAGCTAACTATTTAGCACAGCATCTGGCAGAAAATAAGCACTAGATAATCAAGAGCCATTACTGAGTAGTTACTGTTATGGTGTGCTCATTGTGGATGCCGTGGGAGCTCTTAAGCTCTTCACAGAAGAGACCACTCACAGGGGCCAGCTGAGGGCTAGGTACACAGGCTTGTCTTTCATCCATTCAGTGCACACATGGACAGATGAATGGTTGGCAGTAACATGTAATGCATAATGAGATCAGGCTTAAATTAATTCCATTTGTTTTAACCAATAGTAAGAAGAAACACTTCATGTTTGTTCTGCTGTTGTCCTGGTACCCAGCAGGAACCACTTACATTTCTCTGCAAGTTCTTCCAATTAACAAGGGCCAAAGTACTCAAAATATGCATGGGTTCAGGTGTCACTACTTCATGGAGTAGCATTTAAGACAGTACTGCAGTTTGTTCTGAGAGTACCTTGTTGGAAAAGAGAAAGGCAATGGAGGAGTCTATGGCTGAAGAAAGAAAGATGCTACAGATCCAGTCTCTATGACTTGGACAATGTCACTCAAAGTGTCATTCTATGACAATAATATGTCTATAGAGCAACTTGGACTCAACTGTGCCACAACCAGTCAAACCACTGCTGGTGCCCATAGCCTCACAAAGACAAACACAGAAAAACACTGGGCCTCTAATATGCCCCACCATATTTGTCTGAGCTCCCCTTGGAGTAAATAACTCTTTCTTTTTCAATACCTTCTAGCTAGAAACACAAACGTCCAACCTCCTGTCCTCTGAACTATTACACTCCAGGATCAGTGAAAACACAGCTTGATAGACAAGCAAAGGACAACTCATGGTATTTCTTAGTTAGGAAACAACTGATGCTTGGCCATAAAACCAGGAGCCAAGTAGTGGTATTTTTTACTTTAAATTTATTAGCAGCATGCACAGCTACTGAATTAACTAAGTGATAGCAAAAAGAAAACTGAAGGTAAACTTATTAAGCACTCTCCATGAGCCAGGAATTTCCACACACATTAGCATCTTCAAATTCAAATGAAGAAATCTTGTCTTATGAGTGAGAAAACTGATGTTCAGTAAATTAAGCTTGTCCAAATTGGCAAGAAGTACAGGAGGCAGCTGGGATATGCTCAGGTACCCTCCCTGGACTTTGTTTGTCCAGCTCTAATACAGACAAGTGGCTCCTGATATGGCAAAGCAGGATGCATACCACCCACAAAACAAGTAATGCACAAGAGTTGCTCCCTACTTGCTCAATGACCCCATACATGAAAATTTTCAAATGTGATCTCACAACTGGGTTGTAGGCAAGCATTGCCTGCACCCTTCATTCAAATGAGAGAGAAGCATCTAAACAGATGCAGTCAAATGAATGGACAAATGATCTTCTTCATTCACATAGTCAAGTTCTATGGAAAGTAGTCTTCAAATCCAATTCAAATATCATTCATTAGGTATCAACTCAATAAAATTGCTGTGGTAGGAGCTGTGGGAAATCCTAACCTCACCTTTAAGGACTTCTGTGTGTTCTCCTCAACAGCACACAGACAGTTAAGAGCTCCCTAAATCCAGGGCTTCTGACAGACTGCCTTTCTCAGATTCACATAATGAATGAAGGATTATGCACAAAAGGATTAAAACTTAACAGTGCATACTAAAAAGAGACTGGCCTCTTAGTGGCCATTAGCCTCATGACAGATTCTCTAGATTAATGAGCAATCAACCTGTATTAGTGCAGACCACTCAGTGATCTGAGTAATGGGATAAAAGCAGAAGTTCTGAGTGGAGGAGATAGCTGAGATGTAATTTAAGGATCAGCTGGGGTGGAGTAGTCATCTTTAATAGGAAATTTTAATGAGGGATGATTGATTCGAGGTGCCAGACATCTACAAACACAATTTGACTCCATGCTAAAGGGGGCTGAAAGTGGGCAGAGCAGCAGTGAACTACTCCAATGTGGCTTCTGCCAGGCCCACTGCCATATTTCTTGCCTGCTCACCCAAAGTGACCAGAGCTCTTGCTTCCACAGCACTGAGGAGAGGGCAACAACCAGCCAGGCCTTCAGCCCAGCACTGAGGAACTTTACAACAAGCAGAAGTTTTATTACTGTATCAACCAAATCCACGCCAAGTCACCATGTAAACATGCAGTGACATCTCGTATGCAGATCTGTCTGTAGCAATCACTGTCTTAGGATCTTTGAAACTTGAATGGTAGCTAAGGCCTACTGAATCTTTACTACCTAACTGAAGATTCCCTGCTGTATGGGAAGAAATAATGCCACTTCCCATGTCTGGGCTCTTCCCACTGGTTCAGTGAGCCCTCTGCTTGGCTTTAGAATCATGCCAGATGGGTTTGGCAGCAGTGCAGTACAACTACCACAGTATCAACGTGGTGCCTAATATTTTAAACAGTTGGGCCAGTTGAGTAATAAAAATAAACTGAATGAAAACCTCTTGTAAGGGAACAGATGAGAAAATAAGCAAGTATGTCTCAAAGGATACTAACAGCTAAATGTTAACACGCAGTTATATGCTTACACTTGGCGTTCCAGTTTATCTGCAGTAAGAAGCCTGATCACATTTACAGTACTCATCAATGATATCTAAACTGACCCAAAGCCCTCGGTCTGGGAATTTGAGATAGTACAGAAAACAACCAGTGCTGAGTCCTTAAATCCTCTGCAGTACAAAGCATGCCACTCTTTCTACTTGTTTTTATAAGTCTTGTTTTATCATAACCCACCATTTTCTTCTGGATGTTAACTGTGCTGTAGTTAAATATATTAATCTTCTGGACATATTCTAAACA
Source organism: Octodon degus (assembly GCF_000260255.1). Lineage (NCBI taxonomy): Eukaryota > Metazoa > Chordata > Mammalia > Rodentia > Octodontidae > Octodon > Octodon degus. The sequence continues at coordinate 6,706,570 of NW_004524709.1, read as the reverse complement.
TCAACTTACTCCAAGCAGTTTACAGCCATTTAAGCCTTTATCACCCCACACACATACACACACACAGAATCCATTTCTTTAGTCTAAATGCTTGAAAAACAAAAGCACCTGTCCCTGCTCATCCCTCAATGAGGTCAGCACACAGCCACCAGGGGGTAGTAGAGAGCAACAGGCACCAGCACACCATCAATAAAGATAGGGACATTTTTCTAAGTGGCTTCAATCACAGCAGTACTACACATTCCTATAGTGTTTTGCTGATTTTAGAGCACTCCTATGCATGTAAAAATGTGGCCTCATTTGTTAAGGTTTTTGTTGTAACCTCTAGAAGTTGAAGAGCTGACTTTAGATAACAGTCAATGACGTGCTAGATGAGTTCATAATTATTTCTGACAAAATATGGGGTCTACAGGGTTTCACACGTAGATCGGACTTGTAGTGATCCACCTGTGTTCAGCCTCCTAAGAGCTGAGATTACAGGTGCGCATCACCACGCCCAGTCTCAATCCCCTTCTCAGCACGCCCCAGGGGCAGGGCTGGCACGACAAGTCAGGAATTGAACCCCAACCGCTGAGTCTGCAGAAGCAGGTGCTTTAATCCGCTAAGCTATTCAGCCAGCCTGGAAAAACTCTTTTACCAAGTATAAAGTCAATGTAAAATAACCAACAATAAAGCAGTACTATTTGCTTTCTACTACAAAGATGTGTGTGTGTGTGTGTGTGTGTGTGTATGTGTGTGTGTGTGTGTATGCAGGGTCTCACTACGCAGCTCGGACTCATAGTGATCCTCCTGATTTCTGCCTCCCTAGTGCTGGGATTACAGGCATGTGCCACCACACCTGGACTTCATCACTGGCTCAGCATGCCCGGGAGCGGGGCCAGGGCAGCATGTGGTGCCAGGGATCAAATCCTGGCCCCTGTGCTCACCTAAGCAAGTGCTTAGTCGGCTGAGCTATATCACTGGCCCTTACAAAGGTCTTTAAACATGGATCAGTAAGAGGGAGGGGGCAACCATGACATATGCTTTATTAAACACAACTTCATAGGTCCTTAATTTCCTCTATTTTGTCAAGATTTGGAACTAGTGATTCTTTAGAGAATTTCAGTGGAGTGGAAAGCTAGATTCTGACACTTAGCCAACCTACTACCAAGTAAGTTATTGTCTGCAAGGTTTTAGACCTCTCTCTGCATTCTATTGCATCTTGAGCAATTGTAATAACCCCACTTCTAACCAGTATCAAACAGAAATAAACAAACACTGACACACATAACAGCTTTAAAATTATGAAATGTAATACAAATGTAAGAATTTATATATTATTCTCTATACTAACTTAAACCTAGTTTTAACTTCTGTAATAAAACAATGTTGGGTAAACCTCGTCTCGTTACAGTATTTTCTACCTTTGATGGCAGGTGTTCCATGATTTGTTAAGGGGCTATATTTTGGTTGTGTTCCTATCCAGTTTTCTTGGGCTTAAGCCTTGTAGTCAAAATGAAATCCCCCCAGATGATATCCATCAGGATAGTGTACACATTAACAAACACACTGCTTTTCTCAAGTGTTTATTACTAAATGCATTTAGTGAGCTCATTTGCACTTTCTACTTATCAACGCTATTTGTAAATGCTGATCATCTTCCGACGGTATGTAGTATTGCAAATTTTAAAATACAGTCCATAAAAGCTTGGGGATTTTTATGATTTGTTTTTGCTTTAAAGGCATATTAAATGACAATAAATTAAATTTATAAAGCTATAAGGATTTCTGGAAAGTTGAGTTCTAACCATGAATAAAAGCTTAACACTACTTTACATTAATACCCTGTAACTCTTTTAAGAGTGCCGATATCTTAAATGAGAAAAGCACTCACATTTACATCTGCTCATGGGCACCTATCCACAGTGGTATCCTGAGCTATACTGCTGTGACAGATCAAAACTACCCATCTACTAATAGAAGCATGAGATTTTAAGAGTCTATCCTGTATTTTCCTTACTAGTAGTATATGTTTGTGATATAAAATGATTATATGCATCTTGGGAATTGATCACGTTTACCATACCTTTCCCATGTCCACAAAGTCTGCCTCCCCTGTTCCCTACCATCCCTATTTTTCTCTTCTAATTATTTAGATCATATAAAAATCATGTGACATTTAACCTCTTCATCTGATTTCTCAGCAGTATGGCCCAAACTTTTTAAGTCCATGTGTCTAATAGTTCATCCAAATTGGTAGGGGCTTTCTCTCTTCAGGATCAATATACCTAAATTAATGCAATTTTAGTCACTGAGTTTAGAATTTATGGTCCACTTTAAAAAAAACAAACATAAGCTACTCCATTTCTATTTATAGGAACAGTTAACTGAATTAATAACTACAGAAAAATGAAGCTTTGTAAAGTTGCAGCTACAAAGATTACTGGGAACTGAATCCAGGGTCTGACTGAGCTACAGATCCAGGCCTAAAAGATTAAAGACTGTTGCATATTTTTGTGTGTTTCTCTTGAGAAAGAAATCTCCACTTCTACTGAATTTAGAAGTGACAGATCCCTATGTGGAGGTTTCAACCAAAAGTTTAAAAAAACAAATTTAAAGAAAAAGTCCTAAAATCCATCTTCAATTGTATGGACCATACCACAGACTAAAACTTGCTTTGCGCACCTTAACAGAAAGTTGCTACACTTAACCAAGAAAGAAATGAACAGCAAATAAATAACCACCACCTTCAATGTTGACCATTCACACAGATATTTATAGTATTTGTCACAGAAAACAGTGCAGGGGGGGGACCCTATGTTAACTCACAGTTGGAACTGGTAGAATCATTTGCATCATAATTAAAGTCTATTTAAATAATTGAAATTTTCAAGAAAAACAATACAAGCATTCCAAGAGGTACTGCAGTGAAGGGTACTACCATGAACTCTCCGTAAATGCCTTCTGGTTAGAACACTCAATGGAACAAATACAAGGAAACTGCAGCTCATCTATTGCAGGCCTCTGGGGTGGAGACCAAGCAGGCATTACTTGGAATGAGACAAATAGAACACCCTGTTGAATATGATATGTCTAATATATCTTGTTGCATATGTCTTTCAGCAGAACAGAGGCACTGCCAGAAACTGATTTAATTTTTTCTGCTTTCCAAGAAAGTATTTGGAAACTTAAGGCTTATGTTTTTCTTACATTTGAATTCATATTACTGACCTTGTACACTCTCCACTTACTTTCTGCTCTGGGACCTGTACAACACTGCATTTAGCTGTGATGTCCAGGGCAGGCGAGTTGAACTTTATCATTTAAGTTGAAGGCATGCTGACACCCCAACTCCCCTAAGCCTCACCCTAGCCACAACATGACTAAACCGAACAGAGAAAATGTTCTGGATTGGATGTAGACACAAAATAGTCATAATACAGCCACAGCTAATGCAGCACTTGTTTTGTGTCAGAATTGTTCTGAGCATCATTCCAATCTTTACACAGTGCCATATTCATAACTGTCCTGGACGACAGTTACTGTTAATATCTACTACTGAGTCCTGAAGTTTAGAAGCAGCTACATTCAGTCATGGATGGGCCCCCGTATGTGGCCATCTGAGTCCCCTCCAGGCAATGTCTTACTTCCAGGTACCAAGGAAGGAAGGACGGAAGAAGAGGGGAGAAGAGGGAAGGGGAGGAGAAGTATGAGGTATTTTCCTTCTGCTTTCACTGACACAACTCCCTGACACCAATCTCATTTCTTTTGCTAGCATTTTCCTTTCTCATAATCTTTACTTCCATAAGGGATACATTGTTTCTGCACCCGGCCCCGGGTCACTTTCTTCAAGAAGCCAGTCTCTGGGTTCAGAGAACTCCAGTATCACTTCAACACTCTTGCACATGATCACCCATCATCCTACTGGCCCAGATACTTAGTACTGTACACGCCACAACTATATATACCTGGGGTTTCTTAGGATTGATTCAACTGTGGAAGTGAGAGAGACAAGATCTTGGGTGCTAATGATGTCTCCACCAGATAAGCAACCACAGTAGCAGCAAAAGCCAAAAGGGTTTATGAATCTTCTTAAACAAACTAAATCCAATCTAATTTTCTCACATCTACATTCTTAGCAGGTCCCATCTAGTGAGCATGTAGATACATACTACTCTTAAAGAAAATAAATTGCTCTAAAGTTTTAACATTCAACATTACCATTAAGCAAAAATTACCCAAAAGACATAAGTTAATCTTGTCACTAGATTCAAATTGTATATCCTTTGATGGAAAGAAACATTTCATTTCTTATTTCTGATTTGAGAAAAATGAATGACTTCTGGCAAAGAGACAATTATTTATCTATGCAAAATGCCTCAGGAAAAAAACTAATAATGCAATCCAATTAGTTCTTAAACTGTTACAAATGAAGCTCAGTTTTAACAGTAATTTGTTCCCATAATCAGATTGTCATGAAAATATCTTAAAATCTTAGTATTAAAATAACCATAAATAGATATAAAATGCAAAGCAGGGGAATTAACATTTGGGATAATTTTGGCTAATATTTTCAACATATGCATGCTTGTTGTTTACTCAGCTGAAGTATATCGCTTTCTTCCTCTATACATTGAGATTGACTCCTGAACATTTCTGGCATGAGAAGACAGCCTAAAGGATGTCAGATGTCTAAAAACAACTTAGTCCTCAAAAAGCTATCACGTATTTTCCCAGGAATCATACTTCAAGGGTAACCTTATTTTAAGAAATAAATACAGTTTCAACCTCTTCTCTATACACTGTGGTAAATATTCACCATTAGCTAAAAGAAACTCTGGAAACTAGAAACATTAAACACAGTCCTTTTGATACGGGAGGCATCTCAGGAACTAAGGCATCTCAGGATTTTAGCTTAATAGAATAGCTTTCACTTTTAAATGCAAAAGGAAACTGTGAAGTTAACCTGCAAACTGCAAGACTGTTTCCCCCTCTGCTCTGACCTGCCTGTCACAGAGGTGAGAAGATGAGGAGTTACCATACATGAGGCTTAAGTCCATTTTTCCTCCAACTTCCAAGAAGAGGTAAGCATTACTTATTCTTCATAGTACCCAGGTAGCTTCGAAGTGTGGAGACAGGAGTCATGGGCATCAGGACTAGGTCTCTAACTATGAACCTGCCACTTTTGGGGCCCCTCTGTGTGCTCACATGTCAGATGGGCAGCCAGGAGAGATGAGTGACAGCAACTCCTCAGAGGCATTGAAATGGGTTCACAGGAAGCAGACAAAATTGGTTCTAGATCATCTATTGCCATAGCTTCAGATTTTATCTGTTTACTTAGTGGGCACTAACAGGTTTTATTTGAAAAAAAAAATGGGATAGAGGAAATAGTCTAAAACAAGTTTTTAAACATAGGACTCATTTGTTGCATACAAAAATGCCAGGTGTTTCTGACTCAATAACTGTCCTTTGTCCTTACTGAAAGCCGCTACTTATCCCAAACTTATTACTAATCATGCTTCATAGAAGGACATCATCTTTGAGGATTTCAAAATATTGGCAGGTGATCAGTCCTGTGCCCCTTGCCACCTATGCGTGAGATAAGAGAAAACAGGGCAAGATAGGGGACATGACTGAGCAACACACAATAGTGCTAGCAAATGGTCATCCACATCCCTTTCAGTATTTACTATATTCAAACATTTTATCAAGAAACCCCCAGTTTTTTGATTGAATGAAGTAGTATACCCTTCTGGACTTAATTATTTCACAAGAATATGAAGCAAATTCAAATTCATATAGTTAACACAGATTAGTGATTTAGTATCTCAAAAAAAGGGTACATAATCATGAATACAAGTGCTTGAGACAGTTTCTCCCACAGGAAAATCACGAGCTTTAGGGATTTGGGGCAAAGACAAAAAATGGCAACACAGGCCACCCAACTATTTTCTGCCAATGGAAAATATATCTAATGGACCCAGAGACAAATGTTCTCCTAGAAATAGGCCCAAGTGGGATAGTCCATCTTTGAAGAAGTAGGCATATAGCAATCCCAGCTGTTCAGGAAGCTGAAGCAGGAGGATCAAGAATTGGAGGCTAATCTGGGCAGCTTAGTAAGAGTTTGTCTCAAAACAAAATTTAAAGGAAAGCTAGAAATTTATTTCAATGGTGGAGTGCTTACTACAAAGTCCTGGCTTCAATCTCTGAAGCACAAAGGGAAAAAACAGACATATACTATCTTCAATGTCCCCTACCCATAATACGGAAGCCATGTTAAACTCTTATTCTAGGGAGTTCGGAGGATGTGGAGTGAAGCCCAGGCTCTTGGCATGAGGCAGAACAGGATCTTTCCCCAAGCAAATGCTCCAGAGATGAGCCTGTGCTGGCTCTCAGCTGACCTCCAGGCCATGTTCCAACATTCAGCACTCCACATCCAAGGGGCCACAGACATCTCTGCTTCACACAAAACGTTAGCCTTAAGCGGGGCTTAACATGGACACATGGACCCAATTCCTAGGTCCAGAAAGTTGTGTAGAACATTTTCAGGGGTGAGTCTCAAATACCTCATAGCCCCCTATTAGGCTTTTCCTTGTCTTAGGGATAGAAAAAGAACCATATAAAAGTTTAATAGGATAATCAAATATTGTGGATGACTGACTCCATGGAAATACTCCAGTGTCCTCCACAGTCTGTATGCTTTTCCACATCCCCTTTCCTACTCTTACTGTATAAATGCCCATCATGCCAACCTTACTACATTTTCTGCTGGAACATTTTTCTCCATTTACCTCCCAGACTTACCAAATCTAATGTCACTATTCATGCCAAATTTATCATCAAGCACAAAGCATGCTGCTACCTAAATCATGGTATCTCCTCAGTGACAAAATGCATTGTGATTTCAGAGCTGTTAAGTGAAAAATAAACAGAAAGAGAGTTAAGGACAATTTTAAAACAAATGGTTTTTCTTCCTTCTGGGATCCCTTTCCATCTACAGCAGCCTGGCTCATTTTCCATTGCCCTCCGGCGATCCACCTCCACTAGGTGTCACCTAGTCTGAAAAATTCATGATTATCACATATCAGCATCACTTTCTCTACCTCTTTATAGCCACAGTGTCTAAGAAGCACAGGTATTGGGCACAATGACAAAAGGGTTCCTCATTATACCCAAGATTGTGAGGAAAAAACAAAGCAAAATATGGATGCCTTTTAGTGAATTTTTGACTATACTAAATGTCATTCATCTATTATCAGCAGACTGAACAAAATCAGTACTCCAAGAAAATTTGGCATTAGCAGAGAGATGCCTATTTTTGATGGACAGCTTACAAACACACACACACACACACACACACACACATACACACACACCCCTATGTTACGCTCAGTTCATCTCAAGGAATGTTCTATTTGTGCTACTATAAAATGCTGTTATTAATGATTGCTAGTCATTCTCAGTTGGTGCTTTTCAATAAGCTAAAATGTCCATGTCACTTTGTGGCATTCAGTGAGCAAAAGGAAACCCAGAATTCTCTTCAATGAAGTTATACTGAAAAAATGTTTTTCCTAGAGAAGATATTATATTATTCCTATATCTCCATATGAAACTCAATATAGGAATAAAACAGAATACAACTTTAAGATTTTTACTAAGCATGCTTTGATCGGGTGGGGACTTGAGGGAGTATCATATATAAATCCAGCAATATTCATCTACCTCTCGAACTTGTAAGAGATGTGCTGGGCTCACAAAGTCGGCATGTGGCCATTATGTATACATTAAGCAGTAGGGCCGCAGAGGCTCAGGCCCCCAATTGGCAATGGTCTTTACTGGCTACACTCTCAAGTTTAGCCTCTGCCCCTTCTCTTGCACCTCTCAAGTCAGAGCTTCTAAGATTGTTGTCTCTTTTCCTCCCTGCTTAGTCAGCTCTCTAAAAAGTTGTCAGAATACCTAACAAGAATGTTTAGGGCCGGGGAGATGGCTCAGTGGAATAAGTGCTTCCCTGGCAAGCGCAAGGGCCTGAGTTCAATCCCCGGTTTCGAAAAAAAAAAGAATGTTTATCAATACAGTACTTCCCAATGAACTCTGAAACACAGCCAGGGACTCACCTGCCAGCTCTACCTTCTGGCCTGAGCAGACTGTAAGAGTGTGCTGCACTGAAGGTACCTAATAGCCAGCAGCATTGCAAGCTAAACACTGAATAAGTTAGGAACAAACAAACAGGATGACTTAGGAACTCTATGTTCCTCCCAAAAATCACATGTTGAAATTCTAACCTGGTATTAGAAGGTGGAGGCTCTGGGTGGTAAACAGGTGATAAGGATGGAGCACCCATGAAAGGAATCATGGAACTGGGGCCCTTACAAAAGGAATGCAGTGAACACCCTGAACCACTTTCAACTACATGAATAAACAGGCCATGCGCAGCCTGGAAGAAGCCTCTCCAAAGCCCAAGAGAAGGCTTGGCTCTGGCACAATCCTAGTTTGTCAGCCACCCAAGCAACAGTGCTTTGTTATAGTAGGCTAACCAGGCTGACACAATGACTTTCACTGTCCTGTAGATGAACATGGTCACTCTGTTCTTCTGCACAGAAACACCTACAAGTCTGTTTTAGCCTTTCCAAAGGGCCAATACACCACCTTCATTGTGAAAGGTGATTTGAGTTAGGACTTAACACCCAACAGAAATCTAAACCTCTCAATGAGCTGACTAAAGGCAGAAATGGTCTCTTGTCTATTTTTTTTTTTTATTTATGAGAGAGAGAGAGAGAGAGAGAGAGAGAGAGAGAGAGAGAGAGAGTGTGTGTTTGTGTGGCCAGCTCAGCCCACCAGGGGGCGGGGCTGGCTGGCATGTGGTGCTGGGGGATTGAACCCCGGTCCCCGATGCTTTGCTAAGCTTGTTCTAAGTAGGTACTTTAGACCACTGAGCCATCTCTCCAGCCCCTCTTGTCTATCTTTAACATTCTTTCCTTGTATATCCATGTTATGGTTTGCGTCTAGGTGTCCCCGCAAAGCCTCACGCAGTCTTGGGGCAGCTTCTGGAGTTTGTGATTGATTACTGTGGGTGTGGATGCTGCACCTGTCCTGGGGCAGGTAATTTGCATTACAATGTAAGGTGGGAAGAGAAGCTAGCTACTTGAGCTGCTGCTACCCTTCCCTTGAGCTCTTGCTCTTTGCCACCACCATGAAAGGTTGCTTTCTGCTGTGTGCTGCTCTGTGTTGGACCCAGCTGAGTATGGACTGAACCCTCCAGTAACTGTGAGCTAAATAAACCTTTCCTTCCTTCATTTTGAGTGTTGGGTATTTGTTCCAGCAACGAGAGAAGAGTAACTAAGACAATCCAATTACAAATCGATGCTGTGGCTAAGTATCTACAACTGTGATTTAGCGACCCACTCCAGGTCTCCTCCATGGGGCTATCTGATACAGTACAGGGACTAGGGGCAGGTGACATGAAGGGAAGATCCTCTGTCATTGGATGATGAGGTGCTGTCAGTGTGACATGGGAAGGGTGGCACTCAATTCAGACAGAAAGAATGATCCCCCTACCCCCCAGGATATAGTTCCTGGTAATGGAGAGCATGCCAGCCAGCCAGCCAGCCAGCCAGCCAGCCCTCCTCCTCAGGATCTGAATTAACAAACAGTACTACAATGAAAAGGTCACGCAATATAATTCAGAAGGTCAAGGGTAAAATTTCAGTGGGCCAATGATTTTTGATTCAAGACTGCTAGAGTTAATAAGTACAGACTGCAAGCAATTTATGTTTAAAACCTTAAGTAGCCAGGCACAACAGGTCACACCTGTTTGGTTTGACCACCTTGGAAATCGCACTGTGCAATTTAAACCTCTGAGATACACTGATAAAACTGTTACAAGTAAAACTGAAAAAGCCAGTATGACTTTTAAAGTACAAAATATACCACTTTAAAATATTGTAAAAAGCATTTTACTGAAATTTATACATATTTGCAGAAAATTACTAGAGATTAATTTGAGATGAAAAGAAAAAACTAGAAACTAGCCTAAAGGATTTTGCATCATCAAATAAGATTCCCATATCCACATCAGGCTTTCTGTGAATAGGAACACTTAAAGACTTTCACACCATTTTAAGGTGTCAGTTTTCTTGAGGATAGTGGCAACTCTACGGCACACGTGCCACAAGGGGCTGCCTGTATCACTGAAAGCTCTAATGATTTGCCATCACTGCTCCTGGAAGACAAATTCTTGGCAGGAACTTCACAGACGGCCTTGAAAATACACCCAGGAGACTTTCCCGCATCCCCTCACACCCTTGACCAACCCCATGTGGCAGCCAGAAAAGCTCCCCTCTCCTCACCTTCTGCCTGTGGCCCAAGAGCATGTGTCATGCTTCTCTTCTACTGCCATTAACTAACGTATTAGTTTCTTCACCTTCACTTTTAAACCAGCAAACAGAAAATTGGAAAATTACAAAATCTTTAGCTTTTTAAAGTTTTACTTTTTCAGAAACACAGCAATAATTCTGCTTCCATGATTTATTAATGTATCTGCATATTAAAGTAAATGTGTTTGACATAATTTAATCACTATTTATATAGCATATACTGCTGCCATTCAACTGTGATAACATCTGAAGTAAAAAGGTATAATTTCAGTGAATTTAATTCCTCAAAAATTTTAGTCCACTGATATCTATTAATTAAATAGAAATAATGTGCTATAAATGGGTATCACAAATCCAAAAGTGTTCAATATAATTAATGAAGCTTTAAATATTTCAATAAATGGAATTTATGGGGTTATAAATGAATGTTAGAAATTCACAATTTTGAGAAATATTTGAACCTAAATGCCCTGCACAATTTACAACTACGAGTAAGTGAGTATTCACACCATTTTCAAGTTAACCAAGGACCAGTTTGCAAGGCTGATGAATGTGATTCCAGTCATTGTGGAAGAAGGTGTAATTATCTGCCAGCCAATCTGGTCAGTGCACCCCGTAATGACGGTGTGATGAAGTCCAACCACCCTGTACTTAAGCAAATAAATGCTTGTTGAGCATGAGGACTCACACAAATAGCCTTTTGTTTCCAAGTTTCCTCTGAAAGTAGAACCTCTAGACTCCCCAGTTAAAGACTCACAAAGGCTGGCAGTATTTCCTGCTGTGGTGAGAACACCTTGAGCTAAAGAATGGATCAAAGCTTTAAAATAAGAAAAACTGCTTTAAAAATTATCCCTCCCTTCCTGAGCAAGGGAGTGATGAGTTAATTTTATCTCTGCCATGGCCACCCTCACTACTGGCCACAGTTCTACTGTTCCCTGGCTGTGGCCCTGGAAGTCACCTCATCTGTAAGTTAAGAAGCCTGGATAACACGATATTAGCAGTACTGCCAACTCCAGATCACTGACACTGTGATTAATCCTTAGAGAGTTAGTTAATGCTCAGGTTGAAGTCCTTGAACAACTTATATATTTTAGTAGGGAAATCCTAGATAGAACAACACAGGCCACATCCTAACACATTTCACCCACTCAGCATTGATTTTGTTTTCCTTTAATAAACTATTTTTAGAGTAATTTTAGACTCACAGCAAAATTAAACTGAAAGCACAGAGACTTCTCATAGGCCTTCAGCCCCTCCACTATCATCTCACACCAGAGTGAGACAGATGATAAACATACACTGACATGTCATTATCATCTAAAGTCTATAGCTTATGCTAGGATATATTATGATTATATATTCTATGGGCTTAAACTAACTTAAAATAACAAATATCCATCGCCATACTATGCAGAATCATTTTACTACCCTAAAAATGTTTTGTGTTCCACCTCTTCAACCTGTCCCTCTAACCCCTGACAACCACTGACACTTTTACTGTTGACACACTTGCATCTTTTTTGAGAATGTCACAAAATCAAGCACTGTGTGATGATATGTTGGTCAAGGACAGACTACATACACACCGGTGGTGTCATAGGACTCTATCACCTAGTGAGATCATAGCCATCTATCTGAGTCTGTGTGAATGGACCCTGGATGATGTTGCACAGCGACAGAGTCACCTAACAGTACATCTCTTGGAACATGTCCTTTTGTTAGTATTATGTATTTCGGGCCCTCCATGTCTTTCCATGCTTTGATAACTTCTTTCTTTCTTTGTTTCTTTCTTTTTTTTTTTTAGTATCGGGGATAGAACTCAGGACCCTGAGCTTGCCAGGCAGGAGCTTATTCTACTGTGCTATCTCCCCGGCCCTCATTTGTTTTCCATTGCTGAATACTATTTCACTGTCTGGACATACTGCAGCATATCCATGCATCTACTAAAACATAACTTCTTTACCCCCAAGTTGTCACAATTATAAATAAAGCTACTTACAGCAGAGAGATCATGATAGATCTTTAAAATGCTTTATGAAGTACAAAAGAACGGGATAAGAACTAACGCTGAGAAACATGTGTACTAGTTATACAATTTAATCTTTGCCAGGACCAAGTGCTAGGTATGAAGAAGAAGGAAATAAAAGGGCTTAACACAGTCACAATGGGACAATAATTCATGTGCCTCACTGTGAGGTAGCTTGAACTGTCCCGTGGGAGGCTTTTCATTAATTTTATAAGCAGAAAGACCCATAAAAGAGATTAGACCTATTATACCCATAGGGGTACATGCTGCCAGACGTGGTTCAAACTGATTGGAATGTGTTAAATAATATTAAGATTGGAATTCTCAAACTTCGGCATAATGGAATAGAGGGAAAACTCCTAGATTTCAACATAACAGGTCTGTGACCAGCAGCCTCCACTTCCAAGATTTAGGTAAGCTGCTGCAGCCCAGGGCCCTGGTACAGTCACAGGAAGCAGTGAGAACAGCCCACCATGCACCCCCATTTCTCTGAGCCTAAAACTCTGATTCTCCTTAATTGCCTACAGTGTTCTCTGCAGCTTATATTTGCCTTTATCTTGTATTTAGTGAACTTACAAACAGAATGAAAAGAGAAGGGAACGAAGAACTTACATAAGACCAACGAAGAAATGGTTTATCTTAAATACAATTAAGTGAACTAGCATTGTCAAATACAGAGAAAACATAGGAAAACAGAGAGGAGTCACAATTCTCCCTTCATAAAAGAACTACATGCCACTTATCAATCCATAGCATTTTAGTCTACTGGAAAAATTCAGTGTTTGAGGTAAGGGACATGTTGTACAACTAGTTATGCCAAAAACTGAAAAATATGTATTTCATCACACAAAATATTATATAAATTAAAATATATATTTAGCTACATATATATGTATTTTTTACATGTTACATATACAAAATACAATCCAGGTGTTTAGACTGTCACTACTGTGACCATTTTTTCACTTCCATTTTACATCAAAACCTAAATTCTAAAAGCACACTGGCAATTCAGTCCAGTATTTTGGGTCTCTGCATTTCTTGATTCTGTGGAATCATCTTCTATTTCCAGGAAGTCAGTGCCATGCCCTGGACCCAAGTCATTTGGGGGCATTATGAGGAGGGCCAGAATCCTCTCACTTTGTTCATCCGTGAGGTCTGTGAGTTATGCAAGTAGCTTCACACAGAATTCACCTTAAAAGCAATACACTATCACACACATACACATACACATACGAATACCTGAGAAGGCTGAAGCAGATAGAGCATAGAGACTGGCACAGGGACTAAACATAATGCACACAAATCCATTGAGGTAAAGTGATAGATATGGACTCTGTAAATAGTAATCGATTATGGCACTTGGAGATGCTGACCTGAACTGTTCTGTATTTGTAGGGCTTTCAGCTCCTGTAGGCTTCAGCTGTCACTGCCCAGTCTGGTCTTTAACGCCTTCCTGTTCTTCACTGGGTTCAGAAGTCAGCTCATCACCACTTCAGTACCAAGCCAAGGAGGACAGACCCACCTCTAGCCCTTGATCTTGTATGCATTTCTTTACTCTGTAACAGAATTATCTCAAGAATTCCTGATCTTGACCTCCAAACTTCTTCATTCTAGGGTGAAAGGTATGTTGCTTCCTTGTACACGTCAACAAGCACTGCTGATTACATAGAATAATATAATTAACATAATAATAATATGATGGTGATGATAATGGTGATGATCTTAAAGAGATGGTCTTCCTATGCTGTTCAAGTTGTTCCCAAATTACTGGCCCAAGTGAACCTCCCAGTTCAGCCTCTGAAGTATTTGGGACTATAGGAGTACAGGTAACTCAGATCTAAGCCTTCATTTTTTTGACACTGCCTTTTGTAAAACTTATCATTTTTGTACTTCAGCGTTGAGAAATTACAAAATTAGCCCCAAAAGATGCAGTTTTTATTCTCTTCTTTCTGTTCATATCCCAAAAAACCCATACACTAGGAAGAGGTCCTTAGAAATAACTTCCACGGGATAAAATTCTAGTACAAACATAGGCCAGCAAATATAAGTACAGGTACAAACACAGCTATAAAATCAATCTTTGGGCCAGATTGAAAAACACACACAAAATTGTGGCACTTCTTAAAGTGGTATCAATGTTGGTTAACAGACACAAAACAGGAGATGAGCACGATGGTCATCTTAGAACCACAGTCACCCTCAGCGTTATAGCAGAAGGTCAGTACAGAGTTTAAATCTACTTTAAAAGGAAGATGCTAACAGATAACAGTAATGACAACCATTTTCTTACCATTTCTATTCACTAGGGCAGCTATGGTAGACTGCCAGTTGTCCAACAAAATCCACTGTTGCTCTTCTATCACAGGGATACATTTAATTCCTAGATCCCCTTAAATTGGGTAAATAAGGTGAATGATGGCCACTAAGCTGGGTTCAAGCCTCTCATCTAAGCTCTCTCCTCTTGCCACCACCTGGGGTACAGCCATGCAACTTCAATCATAGGATGAATGGCCCGGTCCCACCTTGAGTTTTGGAATGCAGAGCAATGATATGGAAGGAGCCTGGGTCCTTGGATCACATTAAGGAGCAGAGTCATAGCCTAGAAAGTTTCCCTTGAACAATTATGAAAGATTTTTTTTCTTCGTTAAGCTACCACATTGTAAAGTCTTGGTTATTACAGTCTTAGTCTACCCTAATACATAAGCTATTTATACCTTTAATAGTGTCGTAATTAAAAATACTTTTATTCACATACACTAAAAATTTACCCACATTAACCATCTATTGCTCATTTTTTTTATTAATGTCAAAAAACCTGCAACTAGTATTCTGCATTTAGGTAATACACAGTATTCTACTAGAGAAACTTCGCATATTGTGCATCTGTCTTTGGGTCAGGAGATGCTGCACAGATGCAAACTCAATGGACATTAACAACCTTTCACAGACAGGAGCATGCTATCACAGCTTTTGTGATTCCTGGAGGATCATCTGCTGCTCTAGGTAAACCCCCAACGGCAGCTCCTGAAGTGAGTGTCCTCCCCAAAAACACACTTCAATGTCAGGGTGCACACTTAGACCCACAAAAGCAAAGCCAAGTGTATACCCAGGAGCAAAAGCACCGCTCACTGGTGTTTCCAATGTTGGGCTTGAGTGAGAAAAGCCAAAGAAAAAAGAAAAAAAATCCAACTCTATGTAAAATATCCTCTCCATGGATCACTTATGTTAAGATGGGGCCCATGCCTAAGCAGAGAACAGGCACTGCCAAGTCACTGGCTATCTTGCTACATTTCTTTGTGAGGATGAAAGCTAATTAAATCACTAGAAATAATAGGAACAAGAGCACCGTCAATGGCTTTTGAGAGATGCAAGTGTAACTGGTCTCATGGAGGCCTTAAGGAAGCCCAGACTGCACTCAGACTCATCTAGATGTACACTATTCAAGTCACTATAAATCTGTCAGAGTCAAAATAGATTCCAAGTTCTCTTGCAACAGGGCAGGTCAAGCCCACAAATTCAAGTTTTTATTGTGTTATGTCTTACTATGCCCATTTTACAGATGTAAAGAAAAACAGTTTTGTAAAATGAGGAAATAACAGAAATGGAATTCACACCCAACCTTACACCTTTATTCCTGTTCTGTAAAACATACCCACCAGTATGGGGAGCACTTATGAAGTAGGTTCTTACATATAATGCTGTTTGATTAAGTTTTATTTTTTAAATTTCACATTCTGACTTAGAGAGTACAAGTTTTTATATTCTAAGAGAAGAGGGTAGTAATTAAGCAGAAAAAAAATTGACCACCACAGTATACATCTGAAAATCTATTCTCTATGCAAAGAAACTAGGGTACTCCTTGCATATGTATGTGCTTGCTTTTGGGATTTTGTCCTTAAAAGACACTAGTTATTCCTTAAAATAGCTAATTTTACTGATGCCTGGCTATAAAGTAGTTGACAACATATTGACAACATACTCCACAAGTAATTTAACTGGAAAAGGGGGAAAAAGACATGAGAAAGTATCATAAGCAATCATTAAAATGTTCTCAAGTATAGGAGCTGGTGACTAAAGAATTGCCATTTGGTTTTTTCCAGTAACTAGTCATGTACACTGAGGCAATTCCTTTAATTTTTTAAGTTGTATCTTTTAAGATTTTTCAGGCCAGTGGAGGAAAAGGTTTGGCTGCATTTCACTGCTAACAAATCCATAATTCACCACTGCATGGCTGGCAGGCACTCTTGATGTGCTTCCTCAACCCCTTTAGTCAAAAAGTGGTATCAATGACATTTTGATATTGCCCAAACTTTGCTAACAATGCCACCAGTTACCAGGTATTACAAGTCATATGGCCACTGCTAGCTATGTACCTCTCTCCAGCTAGATGACACTTTGCTAGTGTGTATGGTATTTTATTCCACAGTGCAACTCTGCTGCCTATGGTCAGATATGACATGACAATAGATTAAAGGGTGTCAGAAACTAACGCATGTCTCACATATGAAATAGAACCTACAAAGGGCTTAGTTTCTCACTTATTTGCTAAGGACTTGTTTCAAAGTAGCTCTCTAGACACCCAGGGACAGTGGCTTTATTTACAGAAGAATCTTCAAGTGCCCACTTGACTACTGCTGTTTGGATCAGAACTCTCGAAGGGAAAAAGCAGGAAAATGAAGGAAGCGGTCAAGTTGTTGTATGATCACCCGTTGTGCCTGAAGGAATGGGAGCAGCTGATGTCCATGTGAGTTTAAAAGTACAGCTGTTATTTTAACAGTAGTAAGTTACATGGCCCTGACTACAAATGCAAAGAAATCAAGCATCATTCATACTGGTGAGGAACAATCCATTGCTTCAGCGACCCCCAGCCAAAGCTGGGGTTCCCATGCAACTGACTCCAGCAGTGAAAGGCAAGGCGCTTTGAAAAAAAACCAGTCCACAGCAGACTGTTTCTACCAGCAAAATGCACCCTCACAATCATTCTTGATCTAGGTAACTAAACACCTTTCTTATGCCAAGAGGCCTTGAAGCTCCTAGTAGAGATCCTGCTTGACTCTGTCAGACTGACATAAACCGGGTAAAATGGTGACTCACGGAAGTTAGGCCCATCCTCCCTGACTCCTCTTCTAGGGAGCCCTGGGTTCCCCAGCTCAAACATCCTCGGCTGTGCTGAGCCAGTGCTCACAAGTTTCCAAGACTAAGTTACCTATCATTCTCCACCAGCTAGAACCCTTTTTGCAATAGGAAGTCCAGAATAACTTCTAAAGACAATCCTAGCAGCAAAATGGGTAACATGGAAAACATCTCTGCTAGGAACCTGTTACTGCATTTTTTTTCTTACCAAATGAGTCCAAATTGTTATCTACAAAGAACAAAAGCAATTTTTCTTAAAAGACTTGTTTTTCTCTACTTAAAACTGCTGTTTCAACTTAAAACACAAGATTACTTACTAAGTCTGACCCTGTGAATTTCACCACACAGTCTTAGCCTACTCTTACAGCATACAGATTTGTCTGAATCCTGATTCTTATAATTTAACATCAGTATCTAGGCAGAACTGGGACTGACATCTTAGTAAAGCCATGGAAATACAGCCAAATCCCAGGGTGGTTAAAGCGATAGAAAGATTAAAATAGGTAGTAAAATTAAACATGTATTCAATTCTGGTGTTAAAATTATAATAACCAAATTTTAAAGAGGCAATTTACTTTAATAAGCACCCAGTGGCCAGACCAACCACAAACAGAGTTGAAAGATCCCACAAGGCTGGACCTCTTAAAATGAGCAGACAGTCAGAAGGTCACAAATTTCCAAAGGTATCTGCATCAATTGATACTGGGATATACTGTGCACAAAACAAATTACCACGCAGTTCAATTAAGCAAGAATTTCTTGCTCTAAGAAACAAAGTGTTCAAACTAATATGTTCTTTTAAACTGGCGCATGTCCTAAAATACTGTGTACAGTGCAATAACTCACCAACTTACAAACAAGTTCCATTCCAGGACTGTTTGTAAGTAGGATTTCATTCGTAAGCCAATAGTCTCATACAGCATACCAGGTAAGCTTTCAACTTCAATGTGCATAAGCCAGGAACTTGCTGTACAGAAAGCACTCCATTCTATGTGGGTATAACAACAGAGTCATGTGGAAATTACAAGATAGTGTATTGCTAAGGTCCAAAGAAAAGTCAGGGTTTAATGTCTTCAAAACATTAAAAATCCTTTCTAGTAGTTAAATATTACAAGCCCGTTATGATTTACATTTAAAATGTCCTCTAAAACTTTCATGAATTTGTCTGCTTAAGCTATAAATAGCTACTGTTCATATTCTATGGTGGTACAAGATATCCAACGCACAAGTGATAAGATTCAATATGACATCATACTAGTTACAGCTGGCCTTGAATTCTTATATTTCTGTTCCTCTATATTACTATTTTAGCCATTCAAAATGAACATTATAGTCTAATGATAAAAACTTAAAGACTCTCGCATGTGAACTATGGATATCTGAAATGTGTAGATACATTCAAATCTTCTCTAGTAGGTATTTAAAGAGAATGCATAAGTTTGCTCAAGGAATTGTTCCTGTTCACTTATAATCTCAACATTTCTCTCCCATTCATTATGCAAATTCTCATCCAAAGGCACATAGGCACTATTTTGGTTTCCCAGGGAGGCCATAATAAATGGCACAGAGTGGCTTACAAAACAGAAACACACTCTTCTCAGCTCTGGAGGCCAGATGTCCAGTGCCAAGTCTTGGTGGGGTCACATGCCCATGGGAGCTTCTAGGAAAGATCCTTCCTGCCTCTTCAGAACCTTTGTGATCCTCTCAAACTTCAATCTCCTTGCTCTGATAGAGATGCAGGTTTGTATATCACTTCAACTTAGAAAGACACACTGCTACGATCCTTACATCTATGAAGATCTAGTTCTACAACAAGACCACGCAACAGGGCTGGACATGTTTTCAACAGACAACTAAATGGATTCAGAATTCTATAATACAAATTCTAGAGCTCTGTGGAGGTCGGAACCAACAGAAGATGGTGCTGACACAAAGAGAGCCATGTATTATTTTTAGGAGTTGAATCTATGACTCAGCTTTAACTGATTAAACCTTCCAACAAGTAGCTTCTCCATGGCAGAAAAGAGAAATGTGTGAAATTCAAAGAGAGAAAGGAAAAATCTAAAACTATTTCTTTTTTTCTTGAGTTACCATGGCTATATTTTCTACCTTAAAGTATTTCAAATGCACCCTTTAAAAATCATTCATTACCACATATCAGTTTTCCCTGCCATGAATTTTGTAAGAACAAAATATGAAGGAAATTATCAGTGCCCAGGTATCAATGCTGTGTCTTAGTCCCTACCACCTAGCTTCTGTCTTCAGTCATTGCTCCCCAGGTGGACTGAAAGAACTCACTTAGGTTCAAGGCAGGTCTGATTTTTCTCCTTTGGGTAAATGCAGGGGAAAAGACCAAGGTGGGGTGAGGTACACAGCCCTTACTACATCAAATGAAAAATCATTCAAGAGGAGGCCCTTGGAACAGCGGGAATTGAAGGGCAGCAACGGCTACTTTGGGCCTCCCGCTACAGAAGAACTTCTTGCTTTTAGATGATGCTGATCTCTTCCCCTGGGGCAGGGGTACATTCTCCACTTAAAGGATCCTTAGAACTGTTTTGAAATACTGAACATTGGGGCTGAGAGTGTAGCACTTGCCTAGCATGTGCAAGGCCCTAAGTTCAACCATTAGCACCACAAAAACTGCATAAAAAAGTATTAACAATTATCACAGTAACATATACATACGTCAAGTCCTTTTGGTGCACATATTCTCTTCTCCTGAGGTGTTCTCTAACACCCAACAGAGTTGATAAGAGCAGCAACAGTTATGTTCACCTGGCCCACAGCATTCTGTATCTCAACTCAGTAAATGCTCACAGCACCCCTATGACATGGCGGATACCATTTTAACCAAGTTTGTTGTTTTACCTGAAAATGTGACAAGGTGAGAATGCTGAAGGAAGATGCAGAGACAGACAAAGTAATCTGACAGGGGCTCAGAGAAGCAACACAGAACCAGGCATGAATCATTGCTCTGCTCTGTGCCATCCCAGGCTTCCTAACATGGTGTTTCCAGTCTGTATATCCTCTGGGGATAGAAAATGCCTTCCAGACACTTTAGCCATGAAAGAGATACTACAACACTGGGTCCTCTCCCACCTAGCCCAGCACAGAGACAACGGAAGCAATCAAACCCCGACGGCTCCCGAAGTGGACGCGATGGGGTCCACCTGCGCTAGCAGATCTAAGTCAGTATTGTTGCCCATTTTTTCCTTTTTGTTGTTTTTATATTCTCTTCCAGTTCCCCAGTCAAATTTTACCTCACAAACAAGTCTAACCCCTCAAATTTCCTTGAAATCAAACCCAAAGGGAAAAGAGGAAAGAAAAGTCAATATGGTAAGGTTCTTATAAGCATAAAATAAAAATTTTAAAACAAAACAGTACTATCAAAATTCTACCATATTACATAAAGACTAGAGAATATTTTCCAGAATTTGCTAATTATAAATACAAAAGTAACATACCACTATTAATCTAATTAAGTTCAACCTCTATGTAACTAAGTCAAAATCCTTTTTAATGTATTTGTTAATTGGCTATTTTAGCTCTACTGTGAATTAGTGTCATTTTTCCAAGTTTATCTACTGGAGTTACATGGTAGTTCTTACCAAATGGAATAAATATACCAATCATGTTATTCTGTTCTTTTCCTACTGAAGAAGCTTATTTCATAAACAATCTTTACTGGTTATCAGGAGCTGGAGTGGAGGTGGGGAGTGAGTGTTAAAAGAATGCAAGCAGGCTTCTGTTTCAGAAGATGGAAAACATTCTGGAGATGGAGTGATGATAGCTACATAGTAATCTGAATGTACTTAATGCCACTTAAAGATGGTTAAGATAGCAAATTTCATGTATAATTTATCACAAAAAAACTTTAACTAAAAAATAATCTTTACTATCTTCAACTGTTTGCATCCTGAAAGGTGCACCTGTTTTGAAAATACTCAGTTCCATTCCAAAGATGAGCACTCATAATAGGAAAAACATAAGAAAAAGCTTTTAGGATGTTTTAGATGTAGGAAGGTCACTAGAAAGTAAAATATTAGACATATGCAGGAATTATAGAATAAATATATAATAAGATTTTGTGCTTAAAGAAGCTAGGAAAGCTTGGAAGCACAGACAGATAGCTATTGTTCAGGAGGCACAAGGTTAAGTATATCTAAAGGATGCACTCAATGCATGTGAGCACCTAATATTTATGTGCCTTGACTCAAGCCACCATGACTAACATTTTGGCCCCATGCATTTTTCTACAAAAGAAACACAAATAGCACTGATAGCTGTGGTCAAGAACACTGGTGCCCCTATGCTTGGATCCCCACTACTCAGAGAAGTAGACACAACAACAGCACACAGTGCAGATCTGGCCAGAGTGATCCTCTACCAGGCTGAACCCTGTCTTACACATATTAACTTATCCCTGTCTATGATCTCTTGCTGTATACTATCCACCTTTTTAATCAATTCTATAGTTGGTGCATGGAAACTACTTGGTGACCTTGGGGACAGCTTGTTTAAAAGGATATGTTAAGACTACCACTATAGAAGACTAGTTTCCTATATACAGGACCCATCTGGGCCCAACTCTGACACCACCTTTAGAACAGACACAGAGGTCTAACCCACCAAATCCAGGGACATTTGGGGATCCATGTCACCTGCCTGCTGACTCAGGAGCATCAGACCCTGCCAACCACTCTTCCTGAACCTCTGTCCCTCCGCTTCCTGTGTCCTTGTTAATCTTTTTCCTGTTGGCTCTCTTATCCCGTAAACACTGAGTGCGTGGCAAGGTTCTATCCAGACCCGCTGCACTTTATCCATCCCAGGTTCATCACCGTCACAGTCACATGTCCGGTTCAGATGTTGCTGTTGTGTTTCAGAGCAATAGTTGGCCTTAAAGCAAATTCCGTTCTCGCCACTTCCTGCTCACGTGCCATTAGGCAAATTACTAAATCTCCTGAGCATTACCAGATGAAGGGACCATAACATGAGGCGCATTTTGAAAAATTTAACACATGCTGTAGGGCCCAGAATACTGCATCCTTAAACAGACGTCCCCTCCATTTTGATAGAGCTGCACAGTATAGGAAGCAAGCTGTACTTCCTTCAGGACTCTGATTTGACTAATTCAGAAGCTGCTGCTAAGAGACCCAGCAACATCTCAGCACAGCCTTCAGCATTTTGGTAACCACACATCCACCACCCCCAAAACCAGTCCAAAGGGAATGAAATGATTTTAATGTTGCAATTTTTTAAAAAAGGAGTAAAAATGTTCCAAAGACAAACAGCTTTTTTAAACAACGGAATGGAGAAGGAATTCATAATCTGTCCCTCTTAGCACAGAGAATCAGTACAGACTTATGTAAATTAGCATTTTGCTTCTGCCACACAGAACTACCATCAGAAGTGGAAAATCACTCTTCTGCCCCAGTAGCCCTGGTCAGCAGAGAACCTCATCAAGCAAAGGGCAAGAGATGTGAGCTATTTTTATCATGCTTGATAAATGCCAAGTGACACTACCCCCAGCAATACTAATACCCACAGTTGCAGCAGCAACATTATCTAGCTGTACAGATACAAGTGACAACCTGTGAGATTGGTGGGCTTTGCCAGTCTTCTCAAAGACTGTGTTCCCAATTGTTCTGCTTATCATGCAAGCTATTACAAAATCAAATCTCCTTTGGAAGGTTCTCTGGAGCCATGTTTCTACTTCCTGTCAACATGCCCATGAAGAGAATTAATTAGGTAGGTGTGTTACTCATTTTGGTTGAAAGAATATACAGACTCCACAGAGCAGTGGGTAACCCTGAGAGAAGCTCTCAGAAAAGTGTGAATTGATAAAGTGTGCCAACTCCTGTTGCCATGGAGATGAAGCTGATGCACCATGACCATATATCTTACTGCATTAGTAAAGACCATCTGGGTAAGAGAAATGTGCTTTTGCAAGACATTTAGGTCATAATTGTAAGTCAGTTCATTCCATGTATGGCTCGTATGTGGGCTAGCAGTCAATCACACAGACTAGAACATATAGCAGTGGTGTGAACCTATGGCACACGTGCTGCAGCCAGCGGTTTGGCATCACTGAAAGCTTTAAAAGGTTTCCCATATGAGAAGCATAGAATTCTTTATCCTATTGTTAAAATATAATCTAATTTTTAAATGTTCTTTATCATATTATATAGGGACTTAAGGTTCAACATATCAATACTTGATGAAAAATACCTGTTCCTTATTATGCCTAAGATGTTTGAAATGTAGTGAAATAGTGAGGTTAAGCTTGATAACGTAAATCGTTTGATAATAACAATAAGCTTGTCTTCTGGATGGTTAACAACCTAAGTTTGCAGACCAAAATTAGAGAAAAAGGAGGGCTACAAGGAAAGCCAATATTTTGGCCCTACCCTTCTAAGGTCAATTAAGACTCAGGACATATGAGAACTTGTACTGTAACGTCATGTACCTCGGTAGTGTCCCAGATTTTCTGATCAAGAAGGTTATGGGGCCAAAGAGGAAATTGATCGATGACGTGGAGTGTGCCTAAGGAGAGTCACATGAGGAGAAGACACTCTCTCAGGCTTTCACAGAGAGCACATTGGCCAAGCAATGGCCATGATTCATCCACATGGCTGCACTGACAAAAGTTCTACAATCTGAGGTACAGGATCTCAGGATAAATCCTGAGGGCATTTCACTGACCTTCTCAAACCAAAAAGCTACAACTCTTGTTGCATAGGTTCTGCTTTACCTTGGTCTTAACCATCCAGTAGAAAAGTATGAAGATGAAATATAGGAAGTAAAGCCATGTTGTTATGTTGAGCTGTGGGGGACTCAGGTCAATAATTTCTGACATTGCCAATTAAACAGAAGACTCAATGCTATTATGGGCTTCTGTACTCTTTTAGAATATTTTGCTGAGTTTACACACCTATAATATTCAACAACGGAACTTAAAAAAAAATTGGGGTATAACTATGAATGTCCATTTTGTATCTGTGTATTCAAAGTGGTTGGGATAGATATATAGTTGCATTCTCTTAATGAATAGAATGATTTTTTCTAATGGTGTTTGTAAGTAGGATCACAAGTCTGCATCTTGTACAGCAATTAACCACTAAGAAGAATATATGCAGTGTATTATTTGTTGAAACTGTACTTTTGATTTGATTTGAAACTGTCTCATTGCTATATGTTTATCAATAAAACTTTGAAAAGAAAAAAAATAAAAATAAAAAAATAAAAGGTTTCCCATAACTGACACAGTATGGATCACTGTGTCTAATATATACGCAAATACATAAGTAGTTTAAGATCCTATGAAGATGGAAAACAGTCCATGAATTTGTACACAATATCCTTCAAATTCTAAAAACCAACAACAGCAAGAGCTTATTTAATTTACTTTAATTGAAATATAATCACAAGTTATAAAATCCATACTTGTAAAAGATGTGATTCACCATTTTTAGTATCCTCTCATGATTATGTAACTATCACTAATATCTAATCTCAGAATACCATCATTCCTCCAGAAATCCCCTACCCATTAAGACTTCCTACCTGTTACTAACTCTCCCCAGTCCTTGGCAATCATTTTTTAGTAATATTCACTTACCTATTTCAGATCTTTCATGTGAATGGAATCTCATTTTGTGTTACCCTCAGTGTCTAGCATTTTTGCTGGATAATAATAACCCATTGTATGGACATACAACATTTTGTTTATTCATCTCGTGGATATTTACTTGTTTCTATTTGATGGTTATTGTAAACAATGGGGCTATGAAGAATCTTAAGTTTTCTTATGTTAAGGTATCATTGTTTTTAAGTAAACACTTGGAAGTGGAATTGCTGGATTGTGTAGTAATTCTATGTAACTTTTTTTTTCTTTTATTTTTTTTGATAACAATAAAATTCTTCATAGGAAAATTTGCATGGGTTTAGGTACACAATTTCTATACAAGTATAGGCAGACATCATAAGATTTGTACTATCACATACATATGTTATATTTATGTAGTATTTCAAAGCTTGTAGACCAAAAATGTTATTATTATTATTTTTTTCAATAATACACTGCATACATTCTTCCCAGTGGTTAATTGCTGTACAAGACGCAGACCTGAGATCCTA
>NW_004524709.1:6636778-6675187 GCF_000260255.1 Octodon degus | reverse complement strand
GTCTGGCTTAGGTCTGGCTGCTGTGCTCAGCTTCTTTCCGCTGCGGACCAGGGCTAGGACTGGGTCTGGGCGTTCCCGGAACTCAGCAGAAATTCCTACTGGGTGGGAGGGGTGGGGAGGTATGGCGGAGTGGTGGGGGGCGGCCCAAGGGGGTGTGTGAGGGTCCGGCCCATGCTGCGCCTGGCCTGGGACTGGTCCCGCTGGTGCAGGGTAGCAGGAAGCTCTCCACACACTCACGGGACCTGGGCTAGGACTGGGTCTGGGGGTTCCCGGAAGTCGGCAGAAATTCCTACTCGGCAGGAGGGGTGGGGGATGTACGGCGGAGTGGTGGGGGGCGGCCCGAGGGGGTGGGATAGGGTCCGGCCCACGCTGCGCCTGGGCTGGGACTGGTCCCGCAGGCGCAGGTTAGCAGGAAGCTCTCCACACCCTATGTAACTTTTTGAGGCACTTCCAAACTTTCGTAAAGCAGCTGTACCACTTCACAATCCTCTGAGCCATATATATATGAAGACTGTAATTTCTCCACATTCTTGATATTTGTCACTTTCTGATATTTTGATTTTAGCCATCCTAGTGAGTATGCAAAGTGGTATTTTGTGGCTCCAATTTGCATTTCTAGGATGACAACTTATGCTGAACATCTTTTCATGTGCTTTTTACAGCATCTGTATATATATATGCTTTGGAGACTGTCTTTAAATTCTTTGTGTTAAAACTGGCTTTTCTTAAATGGTAAAAGTTAATTTGCATATTCTGGGTATCATACCTTTATATCTAACTTGCAAATAATCCCTCACATGCTGTGGATCTTTTCACTTGCTTGATCATATCATCCAAAGCAGGCACACAACTTTTAAAATGAGGTCAATTTACCTTATTTTTATTTATTCTCTAGACACTTAGAATAGTGTCTAGAAAAACATTTAAGAAACCACCACCCTCTCTAATATAACAAATACTTTCACGTCTGTGTTTTCAGCTGAGTTTTGCCTCCCCCCATTTCATTTGGAAGTTCTTATTCCCAGTATCCCAAAATATCACTTTATTTTATGATAGGGCTTTAAAGGGGTAATTCTGGCTCAAGGAGGTCATATGGACTAGCCCTGATCCAATACAAATGGTGTTCTATATGAGGAACAAGTCAGAGACACCAGATGGGCCACACTGGTAAAGCTAAGATAAGGACACAGGAAGAAAGCAGCCATCTGAAAACCAAGGTGAGAGGCTTCCAAAACAACCAATCTTCCTACACCTTGAAATTGGACTTTTACCCTCTAAAAAAATCCCCAAAAATGTTTTGTTCTTTCAGTCATTCACTATGTAGTCTTTGGTTATAGCAGCCCTAACAAATGAAAAAGGGGTCTCAGTTTTTAGGTCTGCCTTTAGTCATTCTGTTTTGTGCACAAAATAAAGATTAAGTCTGACTTCCTTCTTTTCTACATGGGTAGCCAGTTGTGTTCATGAGATTATCTTTTTCAATTTCACCATCTTATTAGCTTTCTAAAACAAAAACACTTTCAGACCATAGATAAATGGGCTTCACTCTAGATTCAATTTTGATCCACTGATTTCTGTCTTATCCTTACACTAGCCTACACATTCGAGATTTCTGAAGCTTTGTATTAAGTTTTAAAATTGTACAATGTAACTCTTCCCACTGTATTCCTCTTTCAAGACTGCTTGCGCTTGTCTTTGAATTTTTGTTCTTTAAAGTTTTTAACTATCTGAGCAATAACCTTGCCCAAAAAAGGTCAGCCCTGGACCTCCCTTCAGCTTCCCTGGAGGCTAAGCCCTTAGAACATTCTATGTGATGGAAGAGTCTTCAGACCACACTTGAAGGTCAACCTAAACAGTGCAATTTGGGGGACCTTAGTCATGTGGCATCATCTTAATCACTGGAGGGGCTGGAGACAAAGTCCAGCTATGTGGGCAGTCAACCTGCACAGGGATCTGCTCCTACTAAAAACTGAACACTGCGGCTGGGCTGAGTTTTCCTGACTGTCAGTATTCTGTGCTGCCAACAAGGGCGTTAGAAGGAGTACAGGCTGTCCACACCTGAAGTCTATCTCCCTCATCTCTTCCCTCAGCTGATTTTAATGGGCAATGTTTCACTGGAATAAAATGAATGTGAGTGCAACTGCTTAGCTAGTTTTATAAATTCATCTAGTGAATTACTGACTCCAAGTATGGTCTCAGAGACCCCTAATTTGCAAAAACTTTATTTTATTTATTTATTCATTTTATTTAATACAGGGTCTACAGAGTCTCACTACACAGATCGAACTTGTAGTGATCCTCCTGTTTTCAGCCTCCCAAGAGCTGAGATTATAGGTGTGCGCCACCACACTGAGTCTCAATTGCTGTCTCAGCACTCCCCGGGGGCAGGGCTGGCAAGGCATGCTAGGAATCGAACCCTGGTCCCTACATCTGCATAATAAGGTCAAAACTTTAAAAGCAGTGAACATTCTTCAGGTATGAATGATCTTGTATTTCCAAAGTTCTCAACATACCTGAAAGTCAGTCAAGCTAATTTCAGGGTTCTCCTGAGCCAGTACTTTCAGTTTAACTATAGAAAATGAGCCTTAATGACTTAGCCAGGATCTAGTATTTTCAAAACCATAATCAGAAATCTTTTCCATACATGATCTTTATTAAGACTAGTACTAGTACTCAGATTTCAGCCAGTATATACAATATTCTGACTTGTGAAATGGGGAAAAATTGAATACCTCCAACTATGTATCCAGCAACAAATTAAGAGACATACTTAAAAAAAAAAAAAAAGTGGATGATTTAAATTTAGGCCATTCTTTTAAATATAAAAAAAACACTTCATAGCAAATGTAGCTCAAAAAATTCTGCTTGTAACTGCAACAAATCTGTAAGTGCTTGGCAGCACGCCACACACATGCTTCCCATTTCTCACACAGAATGGTAAAGGCACAACCAAGCACTACGATTTAATAAACATGACAGTTTCACCATTCAATCCAGAGTATTCCTGAATGCCTTTCCTCCCTGTGAGCACGCCATGAAGATGTGGTAACCCCTGTACCAGCTGGTGCCGCCACCTTCACTGAGTTTGCCCTCCTCATGGTTCCACTGCCTGGAGGCCAAGTCCGCTGTCTGTGTGTCACCTCCACCTCACTGGCCAATAGTAAGGCAAGTATCATAGACTTATCCTATAGTTTCAACCTCAGCAATCCCTGGATGAGGTCTGGGGAGACCCACAGACCATGTATGGAGAATCACTTTCTGAATACAATGAGGCAGCCCAACCACAGAGGCACAGGGCCAGGAAGGAAAAATTATCAACAATTCCTAATGCTGAACTTTGCAGTACCTCATCTTTTGGCTCAATGATGTGTGATAGGTTATAGTTCGCAAAATTCAGAACTATTTCCTTATTTCTATATACAGATTGCTAAAAATATAAACCACCAAGACCCAGGTCTGCACTCCAAGAAAAGGCTGCCTCCTCTTTTCTCTTTTCAGTAGAGCAGAGAATGACCTATGACTGGGCCAAAAAAAAAAAATTTACTCTACAAATAAAATCATCCCAGCTAAGGGTTCAAAGAATTATCTACTTATAAAACACTATTTTCTGATGTAAGCACCCATGTATACTGAACTAGTCATAAATCTATTAAACCCTTACTCATTTCTGCAGCTAAAGCTCTCTGCTACCAACACTAACTAGCTTAACTTTCAAGTTCCACTCTGCAAATTATTTTCTGTTACTTATAGGCTTTAATAACTTAGACTATTATTCATTTCAAATTCATATTACATTGTCACCAGCTCCAGGTTCAATAATCAGAACAGAAAACAGTAAAATTTCAGTGGCTTAAATAAAACCCAAGTATATTTCTTACTCACACAGAACTGGACAGATGCCACCCAGCCTTTGACAGTTTGAGTTCTACCATCCCTGAGATGGAGCTTGTAATCCTCTGGCCCAAGATGGCTGCTACAGCTCCATCCACAGGGAAAAACTAAGAGGCATTCTTTTAAAAGGCCTTCCAAGAGCTGGGAGTAGTGGTGTCAGTCTATACTGGAAGCACTCTGGGAGGCTGAGGCAAGAGAATGACAAGTTCGTGCACAGCCTGGGCGATTTAGCAAGCCCCTGTTTTACAATAAATTTTAGAAAAGGGTTTGCTATATAGCTTGGTGATAAGGTACTGGTTCAAACCCCAAGACAGGGGGAAAAGCCTTACTTATTAGTCACATCTTTGTCACATGGCTATAGTGAGCTGTAAGGTAGCACAGAGAAATAGTAGGCTTTTCTGGGGCTATACTGCAATTTACCCAATAAATATCCTAGGTTTTTATTACTGTGGAAGAAAGAAAGAGCGGGGGCCAATAAGTAGTCTCAGAATTATGCACAGATGTTTGATAAACTTTAGCACTTACAGAGCACATTCATAGATTATTGGATGTGATCCTCATGGGGAAAAAAAGAAGCATTATCATTTTGACAACTTCATAAATAATCTGAGATCCATACAACAGAAGATGATCAAATGTTAGTCCCACAGGTTCCCAGAAATAATCATTAAAATCAAAATATACCTATACATCTCAAATATTTGTGAGATACGTATGTGTGCTTCTCTAACAGGGATTTTAATGTCTGCCCACGTTTTTCCATTATACTTGCGCCCACACAGTGCATTTCAAGCATTTGCATCCTCCCTGAGCCAACCCGACACATGGTGCCTGAGGCTGCCTGTGGCTTGGGACACCCTTGTCTTTACTGCATTCCTGCATATAGCTTGGTTCTTCCTTCAAATACCACTCAAGCCCTTCTTTTAAGCTATCACTGTTACAAAAGTTACTTCAGAAAGAGGTTGTATGGTCCCTCCTGCCTGATCCCACCCTAGTATTTAACTGACTCAGAAGACCCTTTCTATTCTAACCTACCCGTGTCAGTGGCCCCGTAGGACCACTCCTGACAGCTAAGAGTGGGATCCCTCATGCAAAAAGCCAGCAAACACCCTCTCTGGAGAGGAACACCCAAGACAACTGCAGGAAGGAAGGTGCACCCAGGGAAGGCTCAGGCTCTTGGCCCCAGTTAGGCGTCTAGGACTGGGAGACACAGAACCTGCGCCCAAGTTCGAAGGAAGGACAGTTAAACATGGGTTTGAGGAGAGCGCTCAAGGAGCTAAACCACAGAGACTTTCCTCCAAAACCTCTCAGACTGTGGCATTACCGTGCTTGCACAGACATGGAGACTGCCTGGTTCATGGATGACATTCTAATTAAAATGTTATACCTAACATCAAAGAACAGTAGCAATTTAGAACTACTGTGTACATTTAAAGCATAGTACAAATATAGCACACTTCCGAAACCAAAGAACAGTACACTCACAGGAAAAATACAGAGCAGCTTAACTCATCTTCAAAAAGGAGGAGAAAAAAGGACTGAATAAATAAGATTAGAAACAGAGGTCCTGCCAGCTCTGATAATCCATCTTCCCAGTGATGGGTTGGAGAAAGGGGTGTAAAGTTGACTCTATCTATTTATTTATTTATTTATTTATGCTGGAGAAAATGTGTCTCCGTGTATTTTGTTTCATATACATCCACAATTGAATCTTAATGCAAAAAGGAAAAATTAGAATCTGACAAATGTTTACAAATGAGATACCTTCAAAGAGACTTTGTCGTGTTAGCCTGGTGCAGAGGAAAGGACAACTGTACTGATAGACTCAGGGCAACATAATCTGGAAGTTGATTCTATTTAATCAGAATTAAAACAAACTGTTGTTTTCCTTTCTACTTGACAGAAAAAAAAATCAAAAAACAGCTATAAGCAGTAGCATCAGCAATCTTCAAACTCCAAAGTTCACCTTTATCAAATTAAATCAACTGCTATATAATGTACATATAAAGTTTTTGCTTCCACTATTGCCCTCCCCTGTCCCCAGAAGTCTTTGCCATAGCTTCCCACTCCTAATTATCCCCAGGAAATCTGAATACCAGATACACACCATTAATCTACTTCTACATTGTAGCATTTTGGAGGGACACAACCTACTGTTACAACTAAATGTTCTGCCCTATAAGCACTAAATATCATCACACTGAGGATTCATCTCACACGCATATACAGATACACACCCCAATTTAATATTCTGCAGGAGTATATATGCAGCATGACATGATATGTGAAAAGGCAAATGAACCTAACAAGCTTAAGCAGCAGTAAACTACTAATGTACATACAGATGGTGCATGTACACACAGGTGGTGCACGCAATCTGATCAAATGATAAGTGACATTCCTGGGCACAGTGGACCTCAGCCTTCAGAGATACACAATCACCAGGCCTGGAAAATCTCAGGTGTTCAGGCAGGAGACAAGCCCTGGACTGTATGCCTGGGCAAGCAGAAGGACATCTTGGGTGCCTATTTATTGTTCATGCTATTCCTAAATCTTGTCATAAAATGCACATCTAGTCAGAATTGACCCATAAAATTAAATACTCATAAGTAATACAATTCCCCAATCTGTGTTACAAACTAGTAGACTTTAGTCTATTGCTGCATTACTGAGATGCTATGATCATTCCTATAACAGCATCAAACAGGAAGAACTTGCTGGTGCTAAGAAAAGGAGTCCACACCATCTAACAATACTGCAGAATAATCTAGCCAAAAAGCTTACCTTCCAGAACTATGATGCCCCACATCCACTAACAATATGTAGCTGGATGTGAAAATTAAATAAAATAAATTAAATTAAACCAAAAGTGCAGCTCTTCATTTGTACCAATCATATTTTAAGTACCCAAATGCCACACCTGACTAATGGCCATCTTGTGTAGAGGTCAGTACAGAGATACAACTTTCCATCACTACAGACTGTGCTTTGTATATTTGGCCTAAACCCCTTCGTGGTCACTGTACAGAAGCCACTCATGTTTTAACTCATTTCTTTAAAGCATCCTCCTGCTTTAAAGTGTCAGTGCCTTTGTAACAATCAAGTCTATGCTGACTTCTCTTGAAATTGTTTCTTCTTTCTATACAAAGACCAACTATTATAACTAATTTTGGAGATTTACCATCCATACTTCTGTTCGATATTTAACAGAAAATCATCATGTAGGTTGCAGTCCTCCCTCAAAAAAAAATCCTACAATCTGCCACATCAATGTAGTAGAAATTTAGCTAGTATTTTAATAGGATCTATGCAAAGGAACAGATGGGCCTATTTTAAGAACAGTACTTGCTGGCTTTTTAGAAACATAGTAAAGTCCCTGCCAAGTAAAAAGTTATTTATGCTTTTGCTTTGGAAACACAGGGGTAAAGAGTTCTTTCTTATTATTCATATACACCATGTATTTCAGTGTTCTGACACAGTAATTATATTAGGTATCCAGAAGTAATTCTATTTGTTTTATTTTAAATGTAACTCTGAGAAAACTGTTATAATATCCCAAATAGGTTGGTATTTTAGCAGGTTTGTATGAAGTGGACAAAGATCTAAGGAAATGCCCACTACAGAGGTAGGTCTAAGCTTTGTTCTTCAGATGAGCATCTTTGTGGCCATGGCTGTGATACGAATAGCCATCACAATCCTGTATTTGCTACTCAGTGAGATGTTCTAAAGACTAAATTTAATCTTCAAGGCAGAGATGCTGGGGTGCATTGCTTAGGCAAAGAGCCAGAGGAAACCTTTCCCATCATTCTTCCTTTGATCTCTACTGGTCACCCTACATAGGGACACATAAAAGCCTGGCCAGAGGTCATCTCTTAGGAAAACAGAGACATACACCCAACCCCATCTTGCCAAAGTCTTTCTGGCAGGCTGCAGCACCAACACCTGGGTGTTGTTACCCTTTTTTGCCCTTATACATGCACCCAGTTTCCTCCTGGAAGCCAGGCTACGATGGCAGATTAATGTGGAGCATTTGGGAGAAGCTCCCCGTCAGGAACCACTTACAAAGAAGAACCCTTCACATTTGTAGTGGTGACTCAGAAGGATGTGCAGAAACTAACTCAACAAGTCAGGTGCTGTGCTTAGTTTTCTGCTAATATTCAGGGAACCTTAAATGTTCACTTCAGTTATGCAATTAATATGAATTCAAAAATGTAAAGTTGGGCATAATGCACTTAAAATCACACAATGTTAAGCCACCATTTTTCTGTTTTTCATTAGTTCATTTAACAAACAATGATTTAACTGGGCCCATTAAAGATTGTAGAATATGTAAGATTTATTATGTGCTTTGCAAATAAAACAAAAGGCAATATATACACTCATTACTGTAACACAATTTTAAAGGAAAGAGAACCTCCAAGGTTAATAATCATGTGGCACTAAAAAGATAAAGCAATTTTTCTCATCTATTCAAGATCAGAAATGTTCATGCAGAAAATGGTATCCATTCTCTTAAAGAGTTTACTTGATCAGATATTAAATTACCACTTCATAAGTGCTATTTGTATAAAATGCACAGTTAGGAGAGGCTGTAGGTTGTCATTAAAAATTTAAAACCTTCATGCAACCTTTAGCTGAGGGTTGCTTCCTTCTCTGCTCCTTCCCATTCTATATCCAGAGGAGGCAACAGAAAAAAATGTCACACTGCAATCACACAGATGGTTCTAAATGGGCTACTGATGCCCAGCACGCACTTTTCGCCCCACATGACTTTTTTATCCTCATGGTATCCAGAATTTAGTGTGCTTTTGCATGAATAGATTACCTGCTAAAACTCTTTTTTAGCCATGACCTAGGTCTTGCTTCACTCCTCAGTGAGAAGATTTTATCTGCTTGTTAAGCCTTTTAGATTTAGAAACAACATTGTTTTTCCATAGTTGATTCCTCAGCTATCAATTTTACAGAAAGAGGATATGAACAATGACCTACATAAAAAAAATAAAAATCAAATGACTTGGGGGCCAGGAGATAGCTCAGTGGAATAAGTGCTTGCCTGGCAAGCACAAGGGCCTGAGTTTGATCCCTGGTACCACGAGAAAAAAAAAAAATTAAATGACTTCACTTTGTCAAAAAGTAAAATGAATAAAATGTTGGACACATTCTGACCCACCAAATCCCTTTTTCAGTGAGCATGTAACACCAATAATCTGCTTGGTAATTCCAGGACTAGGAAAATGATGTCAACCAGCAGGATTAGTACCAGTTATAAAAGAAAAAATAAAGAAAAAGAGAGTAGTTCATATTTATAAAACTCAGATTTATTAGTTTTTACTACATGACATGGCACAAATATCACAAAAAACAAAAAGGTTTAATTTTGGCTCATGGTCTTGGAGAGTCTGGTCCAAGACGGATAAGAGCCAAGACTTTGAACTTCTGATGGGAATGGCTTCATGGCAATGGCAGGGAGCACAGGGTAAAGCTAAAACTGCTCACTCCATGGCCAGGAAGCAAAGAGAGCAAGGAGGGGTGACAACCTCTTCAAGAACACCCCCTTGAAATTCAAGGACTTTCCACTGGGCCCCACCTCCTAAATGTTCCACTGCCTTCCACAGCAGCACCCTGGGGACCAAGTCTGTAACACAAAGGCCTGCATAGGATGTTCAACACTCAATCTGCAACATCAGGTGATCCTGCAAAACAGCATTTCACAGGCAGCCACTTACAGGCAATGGCCTGAATCCTTGCTGACTGCAGATCCCTAGGACCTACCTGAGACCTGTTCAGTTAAAGTCTCCAGAGCCAGAACCCAATCAAGTTTCTAAAATAATTATTTTGAATTCTAAAGCTGAACAAAAAAATTATCTTTGTTCTAAATCCACTACATTTAGTACTGCACACAACATGATATGCGATAGCAGTCACTGGACATTCAGTCTTCCACCTTCTATGCAAAGAGGAGAAATAGTCTTGTTCTTTAAGTCCCACTCTTTATTAACCTTTCCAAAGCATTCCTGTCATTTTTCTCTACACCTAATGGTGCATTAGGTAAGGGCCTTCACTCTTCTAGGCTTGTCGTCCCTATTTTTTAAAGAAAAAGTCTTCTAAAGCCCAATTCATATGAGTTTCTCCTGCCATCCTAGTCCAAACTGATTTAAAGCCTAGGGCTTCAGGGTCAATTACTCCTGTGGTATCTTGTGACGCTGTCTGTTGCTGATCTCACTAAACCTTAGAACTGTACTTGAGTGATGTAGTTATACTTGGTTTTTCCAAGTGGACTACATAACAGCACCAACAGCTAATATAAAAATGACACTTTTATCAACTGTATTCAATACAAGAATTCACCAGTTGAAAAGACAGCTACTCAAGAGACACACAGGACAGTCAGTACATAAACAAATCCACTGCCCAACTGACACTTGGGATAAGCTGTTATGTAGTTAATATAATTAATAAAAATATAATTCCACCACCAAGCAAGAGTTAGAAGAGGAATTTACAAACTGCCTAACTTATAAGAAAAAGATTATGTTTTATATATTTTTTTTAATTTGCAACTTTAATGACTAGCACAAGTACCTAGATTGCCAAGGCTTGAAGATTCAGGAGAAGGTACACAGATAGAAACTGCTGATGTGATTCCTACAGGTCCAGACCCTCTGTCCCATGTATGATGACATGCAATAAATTTATACCTTATGTCTCATTTATTTGCTCACCCAGAAGAAGGGTAAATGCAAGCAGGTGCCTTGCCACAAGGTGTGCAAAGTATGACCATGTCACATGCATGTTATCTTCAGGCCTCCTTTATGTCAAGATGGTTGCTACCCAAAACCTGGTGAAGTCTGGATAGGTTCTGTCTCTATTTTCTATATCAATGAATAGTCATTGTATCACAGAAGGAAATTAAATTGATCTGGCCTAACTTCCTTTTCATTTTCATAAGGCACCATCTGTGTCCTCATCTGTGATTACAAAAAGATTTTTCAGTACTTTGTGAGGCTTGTATAGACCCCAGAGATCATCCTGTAATTAACCATGATCAGCTTCTTCCTACTTCTTCAAGGATGAATACGGTTCCTGGTCACCTTTAAAAAATTATGTATGCTCTCTGAATCACTATAGAAGTGTCCACAAAGGTTACCTGAAAAACTTCCGAATATGCTAGAGTAAACAAACACAGTTAGCTTTTAAAAAATATTCAGCAATTTTGTTTCCTTTTCACTTTAGATTTTTATTCTATTCTACTTTATCCCTATGTACTATGACCTTGAAAGCAATCCAGTAACTCTTACTGTCTGGGCCACAGTCCAGCAGGGAACAGTCTCTTCATATTTAAGCTGGCAATGAGACAAGCCGCCAGTGATAAGAATGAATATCTAGTGAGAAGAAATTACATCCTGTGCTTAACAGTGACTAACACTGAGGATGTGGAGAGTTTGATCATCACAGTACATGGATTTTCATGCACAATATGTGCAGGAACTGCACGGAAGCACTTCCTTGAATTCTCACAATGCCTCAGCAGAAGACTGTCAACGCCCACGTGCAGACAGGGCATTGAGGCCCAGGCACCCCAGCACATGGGCACCCAAGTGGCACCCAGTCTCCTGGCTTCATCTTCTCAGTGACCTTAATGGCATTCTAACAAAAATAAAATGATTTTCAATCATGCTGGTACTGCACAGGGTAATTTTTAGTTCAAGTGCCTTAAGGAACTTTGCCTAAAGGGCCCAAACAGCAAAGTGCTGGGAACTGGTGCTACACACTAACTGGCCCAAGAAGTCAGTGGATCTGGAGGTGGAG
The DNA here is from genome assembly GCF_000260255.1 of Octodon degus. Classification (NCBI taxonomy): domain Eukaryota; kingdom Metazoa; phylum Chordata; class Mammalia; order Rodentia; family Octodontidae; genus Octodon; species Octodon degus. The sequence goes on along the minus strand of NW_004524709.1, from coordinate 6,663,490 downwards.
AGGCTACAGAAAGAAAAGCTGGCTGTCTACAGCATTTGGAGTAGTGTCTATCAGCAAAACAGATTTGTAATGTGCTGATTCCAAAGACAAAGCAGGCCAGTTCCAAGCACCAGTGGGAGATAGAGCATAAGACAAAACTATGAATGCCTAAGTTTATAGGAAGTGGAGGGACCACCTATTGGGCTGGAATTCCAGTTTAAGAACTTTTGCAGCTTCTTCTCACCTCTAGCTTCCAACATTTCCAACTCCGAGGGAATTAGGATAGCCAGTTCCAGCAGGCTGAAGGCAGCTTTTATAGATCTTACCCCATGGATATACCTCTATGCTCACCCATGAGCTCCATGGAATCCAGTGGTCAGGAGAGACCTTAAGAGAAGTCCAGACAGCAGGCACCCAACCAAGCACTCCACGCCTTGCTTGCAGATCTGCCATTCCTGCAGAGCAAAAGCAGCTACTGGCTGAACCAAGTTCTGATGTCATTTTGCTCCCTTCTACACAATTTCCTTGTTTTCTTTTTTAATTATACTCATTGAAAGATTTATATAGCATCCATCTTGCAGGATTCTAAGTGACCCCAACCTAACTGGATAAATATCACTTAAGAAAATTTCTCAAGGGCCAGCCAAATAGCTTACCAGATTAAAGCACCCACAAGTAGACACAGGGGGCAGGGATTTGATCCCCTGCATGCCGTGCTGGCCCCACCCACAGGACATGCTGAAAGGGCAACTGAGACTGGCATGGTAGCATGCAACTGTACTCCCAGCTCTTGGGAGGCTGTAAACGGGAGAATCACCACAAGTCCATCTAGTACTGAGGCCCTGAATACCCTGTAGATCCTTCCCTAAAAAAAAAAAAAAAAGGAAAATTCCTCAAGAGCAAAAGCAGTTGAGGGGCTTTCTTTAACCTTTTTCTTTTTTTTCTTTTTTTTTTTTTTCTTTTTTTTTTTTTTTTTTTTTTTGGTCTTTAAAAAAATACTGGCACTTCTTCCTACACCATTCATATTCATTCCTTGCTGGGATGAAGTGCTGCCTTTAGGTATGATCCACAGAAGGCTGTAGGTGGGATGCGACAGGAAATTGAGGAAAAATGTCTCCATGAAAACACTTCATGGTATACACATGCGCGCGCACACACAGTACACAGATCCCAAGAGAGCCCCCATGATGTATCTCTCAATAAAGCTAGTGAGAAAAAATCAGTGTTCACTGAGCAAACAGTATACAGCTTCTTTCCTTAAAGCCAGAGGGGAAGACAGTGGGCCATTTGCCTGGGTCTTTGAGGACAACATGGAATTCAGAGGTACTTAACACTATAACACACTTTTTCAAGTAATCTGGCAAGATGGAAAAACAGGTAAGTGGTGATATGGATAAATAAATACCTTTTCTTTCTTTACACAGTATTCAGGAGGGGAGGAGCTTGAAATGTACAGGCTGTCTCCTGCCACATCTAACCATACACCTGCCAGGATTCCGGATATCACGGTTACTCCAGCCATTTCCTGCACAACATTCAGGGTCATAGATAACAAAGGTCAGACTCTACTGGAAGTATCAATCATGAGGATTGAAAACAACCACTTGCCCTCACCTAGTCTGACCTGTTCTGGCTCAGGCATCTGGCATATAGGACAAACAGCATGTGTTCCCCTCACTGGCTGCCGCAGTGTGAGTGCAGACTGCTGTAACATGGCGGAGCACACAGGAGCACTGCAGAATAAAGTCACACTTCTTAGCCTCCCTAGGTAGGCCCAACCATTGGACACAGCTCTGGCTCCTGAGAGATTAGGTGGGCATGGCACTGGTCACACCCATGGACAGCTCAAACCTTTCTTGCTCCCCCGGGCTGTGGCTGCACACCGACTGGACACCCACGGGGGTAGTGTGGAACATGAGTAAAAGACATTGACAGCACTGAATAGCACGCACCAGCAATCAGGGTGTCAGAAACCAACGAATCTCAATTCTAGTTAAGTCATTCTTAGGACAGGATTGGAGTACTCACAGCTAACCCTAATCATAGGAAGTGATGGGTGAAAGATAAAATACAGACACAAAACTCCAGCCACAGAGAGTATAATCTAATTGATGTGGAGTAAAATCTGACTATTATAATTTTTTTCTGTACATGCAGTACTGGAGACTGAACCCCTACACCTTCCAACTGAGTTATATCTCCAGCCTTTACTTTTTGTTTTGAGGATGCATGTGGCTAAGGCACTAGTTGCCAGGCTTGGCTGAATACAAGGTTATCTCTCTCCAATCCAGCTTCATTTAAGTATGTGTGTATTTTAACAATGACTTAGTGAGACACGCAGGTTGATCTTTATCCTATAGAGAAGCAAACTGGATGACAAGGCTGTGGTCTACCCAACACCATGTTCTAACGAAATACCATCCCCACCTCCCTCTCTCTTCTATATCCTTCAACAAAAACGTTGCTGTAAGGACAGAGTACCAGCACTGCCGGGGAGCCTATTCCAAATGCAGGATGCCAGACCTACCGCAGACCCACAGAGTAAGAACCTACAATTTTAAATAAATGTATGTAGCATGTTAGTATTTTAAAGCTATGGTCCTCCATGTACTTTATCTAGCTAATTAAGGTTGCAAGCACTCATATGAGCAGAGGCTGAAGCAGGGCTAGAAGGGAAGGAACAAGACCCATGGCAAGATTAGTGTAAGTCCACCGGAGATCAGGGCAAGCATTATTATACACCCAAGAAGAAGAGACACTTAGCTCTTCCCTCTAGCACGAGGCATGTTGAAAAGGCACTTTGACAAGGTATATTGAAATGCTGGCTCGTTAGCCAGTTCAGAACTCGTGGTAAGTAAACCAAGTCCCAGTGACATCCCTCCCATTAAGTATTATCTTATCCCATGCCCCATTACTTTAAGTTGAGCTGGAACACAAACATTGCTCCTTTTCTTTAGTCAATCTACAAAATAACTGGGTGCTATTTTCATTCCTTTTCAGAGGCATGGAAGGAAACACAGTTGAAGGCACAAGGAGAAGAAAGTGGGGCAAAGTCAGATCCTTGGCTCCACTCACTCAGAGTGTGGCCATCACAACGTAGTTTCTGAAGAGGTCAGCAGAATGGTGGTGCCTTTTCGTCCTAACCTTGTGAAAGGCAGAACACTAAATGAAGTACTCATCACACACAACCCTTCACAATGACCTTTTCTCCTTTCTGAGTTTTAATCACCTTAACACAGCCATGTGCTGTATCAGCACACCAAGACAAAAGTATTTCAAAGGTGACTTTCCTCCCTGTGCTAAACATCCTCTCTCATTTGCTGCTGCCACCACACACCCCCAATTCCACCACCAGTGTCTCCAACATCATCAAGGTGTTTGGGGATCAACAGGATGAGACACACTCTGTTTTCCCTAGGAAGTCTCACCTGATGCACAGAATGGACATGTTTAGTCTGTGTGACTCAGTTCCACAGTGACAAGTTGGCCTCCTCAGTCAGCAGGTGGCCAACTTACCTTTCACCTTCTCCATCCAGGGAGTGGCGAGTTCCTGAGCCCGTCCATACACCTTCAGGTGCACATGCCCCCAGTGGGCCATGACATGAGAGACAGGAGGTTCAGTTGTGCTTTGTCATAAACACAGGGGCAGTTTATCAATAAATACCTGTTACCTACCAAATACAACTAAGGCAACAATGAATAAGAGCTAACAAAGTCCCTGCCTTTCAACTGGGCCTTTCAACTGGGCCACAAAAGGAAGCGAAATTCATAATATATTAGTAGGTTTGTGAAAGAAACGGCAACAAAAGAAGCCATTTCAAATAGATTTCATCAGAAGATGCCACGACAAGCAGGGGCCTTTCCTCATAGGCAGGGTCTTGGGAAGGTGTACAGGAGTCTAGGGGCTGTAACAGGAGGTGGTCAAAGGTGAACAATGGCCCTGGCAGGTTAAGAACAACTTATCTGACTGCTTGCAGCTCTGACACACTGATAATTCATAAAAGCTTCACATATGAGAGAAAAAGCAGCACAGCCCCAGGCATTTTCCTTTCCTACCTGAGGAAATCCCATCAAAGGCATAGGGGACAACATGGTGTACTATGAGACAGGGAAGACGGAACTAAAGTCAGTGCCCTCTCTCTGTCCCACTGCTGAGCATGAGAAAAAGGAGTTAGGCTTTCCTACTCAATGTGGGAAGCTTCTGAGAAGGTCTGAGCATCGTTAGCCAGTATAGGTCAATAGCTTCTGCTCTCCTCAGTGGCTATGTGACCCAGAGCATGCTCAGTGAAGTCCCAAACACAGGACAAACTTCACAATGACAAGAGCTGTGCCTCTCAAGAATGCTCCACTGAAGCAATCCAGAGGACAGCAGTCATTCCTCCTAGCTCACAATATGAGGGTTCCTTCGTCAAGCAGATTTGACTCCATATTATTTTAATTTGCCCCCAAATGCTGTCATGCCTAAAGATGTAACAAAGATGCTTTAATAAAGAAAACAGTATGAACTGTGTGCATTTCAATTGCCCCTGATTTACTCACCGCTGCTTGAAGCCTGTTTGGATGGTTGGTTGGTTGTGGATGGATGATGAATGGGTAATCATTCAGACATAATTAAATATATCTCTAACCATCCTTCCAAGCAAGATGGCAGTTATAGTTAAAACAAACCACTATCCTTTAATCCACACTGATCTACCTAATACGAATTACAATCAGAATATTCTCAAAGCTGTAATGCATCTTTACATTCAAAGTACCTTCTGCTTACCTCCATTCCTGTTCATTCATCTAGTTAACTCTTTACCTCTGCAATTCTAGAGCTAGCAGACCCAGGGGATCTGCTTTTATCTTTTCTTTCCCAATGGACTGTATCCAATGATTCATTTGTCAGGACTTAGAACCCCCAAAATTGCTAATTTTTAAAAGCCCCCTGCGTGATTCAGAATACATAGCTTCATACTGTATCCCAATAACCATATGCTGTCCAGTAATACTGATCTATTCTTAGAACATAATGTACTTTAATAATCTGGCACACCTATAGTTTTCCTAATTCAAAACTAAGCTCTTGGGGCTGGGGGTGGGAGTAAATAATGTTTCTTTGCATTCACGCTTTGGCAAATTCTATACAAAATGGACACACACAAAAAATGTCTTCCTAGACACAAGTCTTGGTGTCTAGGAGTTGAGTCTGCAAGAGGACAAGGATGAAACTCCCTGTTCCAATCAAATTCCATGTGATATCTTTAGTGCTTCAAACAAAAGTACGGACTACTACAAACTCCAAAAAGCCAGAATGAAAGAAGCCTTGGGTTCCCCCAGGCCAAGACAAGGGAATCAGCAGGGGAGAAGGACCTGTTCTGTGAGCTACAAAGAGAGCTAGCAGGGCCCCACAGCTGAGCTTCCCAGACTTTCGTGTGCAAAGATATTTTTGTGGGTCTGGGTTTGATTTTACACTACTTCCAAAGAAGCCACTTACTGTTTCATGGATGTTACCAAGAGACGGGAAACTCCTGGATCAGAGACAAAAGACTTGGCCTCCCATGGCCCAGCAGGCAACACAGGGTTCAAGATAGTAGGCCCTGGTTCTCTTGCCCCTGAGGTCCCACAGGGTGATGTCCCTTGGCCTGGTGGATGAGGAACACACAGCAGGTTTGCATCAAGCTAGCAACATTCCACATGGGGGCTCCTCAATGCTCTTTGATGCTAGATGCAGACACTACACTCATGCTTCAAACACATCACTGAACCAAACCTCCTGAAAAAGAGCCAGGGTACCACAAAATCAGAATATTGCATTCTTGGGTAAAATGAAAGTTCTAACTCAGTTAAGTCTGCGCTGCAGCCTAAATTCTACATTTCTGAGTTCCCAGTATAGTAGAAGGCACCAGCACGAAGGCAAGTTAGTGTGGCCTTTTGATGTAAAAGAGCAGAGTTCAGCGGTGCGACTGCAGGATGTGACATTCCTGTAGGAGAGGTCCCAGTGTGTAGGGAGCAAGCTGTATCACTAGTCCACAGGTTCACAGCACAGGCAGACCTTGAAGCTCCTAATCCAGCGGTGTCCACCCCTCCAAAGGCTGCATCTATCTCTGCAAGGGAGCTACAGAATATTCCCACTGTACCAGGTCACTGCCCTACCTCGTAGTACCTATGACCTGCTCAGTTAACTTGTGTAAAAATGAGAGTTTTAATTCAAACACAGTCTCCCCAAAATATCCACCTATGTTTGCACTACCCCTCCCAGCATGATCTGCTCCCAGACTTCCTCAGCTCTCTGCTTGTGCTGAGATGACTGCTTGCTACTCAACATTATGACCATGCCCCAAACACCCACCCTTCACAGTGTGTTGACTAATGCTCCACTCCACATTCTATACACTTGTTTGGTTGCTGGATAAAAGTTTCAAACCCCAGCAGAGTTCTTGTAAGACAAAAACATGAACACCCTCACTCACCAAGAGCTACAGACACCCCCTAAAAACAATGGAATTTCATTTAATTTTCCTTTGTGAGGCCTGATACTCAGCAAAAAACCTGACACAGAATTATGCCCTTCATAAATATGTATCAAAATGAATCTTTTTAAAAAATCTATGATTACCAGAGCAGAGTTCTTTAACAGAAAAAGTAATAGGGCTGGCCTGATAGCTAGCTCAGTGGACTAAAGCACCTGCTTAGGCAGAGCGCAGCGGATGGAGTTCAATCCCCTGCGTGCCTTGCTGGCACTGCCCGCAGGGCACACTGAGACAGTGATTGTGACTGGGCATGGTGGCACATGCCTATAATCACAGCACTTCGGAGGCTGAAAACTGGAGAATCACTACAAGTCCGACCTACATAGTGAGACCCTGTAAACTGTCCTAAATAGAGAAAAAAGAAATAGTAGCACCTCCATAGTAGAAGATGGTAAGAGTATTTGAATCAAAACTCTCATTGTTACACATAAGTAACTGCAACTCAAAGAAAAAGGATTTGACCCATCTATAGCAATACTGAGACAGGTATCCAAGGGCCTGTTGCACTTGCTCCTCCACCTCATTGGACCACTACTGACAATGATGTTCTCCACTGCTGCAACTTTAAGAAATGGTCCCACCCAAACAATGGCTGAATGAGCAAGCACAGTTCCTCATTCACCACTAGGCTACCTCCACAAGGTTTCATCGTTTGGTTCAACAAAGTACACAGATTTCTAATCTGAGTGTACAGAGTATTTCAAGAGAAAAGAAGGTGTGTGCTTATCACACACAGAGGCACATATGGGGGGAGGGGGGTTTAATGCTATTCACACAATGAGATCAGGGCAGGATGTCAGCAATTCAAAAGAAAAACTCGTCCCAGAGAATTATGGCTCCATCCAGCCATCCCATTTCCTCTTGCCCAAATTTCCTCTGCTTTTGGACAGTTTTAGTTTTAGCTCCTATATCATCCAGAGTCAATGAGATTTCTCTCCAGAAAACTGAAAAAAACTGTGTACCTGCACAGGGCCACAAGTAGGCACATTTAACTACCATAGTGCTTTACTGTCTTCTCCTGTCTTTAAGATCTGATTACAAGGGAACTCAAAAGACTGTACAAAACCACTATCCACACAGGACCCCACATGGTGGCAAAGCCAGGAACTGTCACCTGCTGGATGAGCCAGGTGGGCATGGCTACACATGTCTGTAATCCCAGCACTAGGGGGCTGGAGAAGGAGGACTGTGCAACGTTAGGGACAGCCTGGGCTACATACTGAGAGTTTAAGGCCAGCCTGAACTACATACAGAGACCCCATCTCAAAAAAAAAGAAAGAAACTCACACTCCTGCTGGTTGCAACTACCAATCTCAGCATTAAATGACCAGTCTGCAGGCTGCAATGACAATGATATACAAGACTTCAGTCCAGGACAATACGCTTGGATCTCACTGGCCACAAGCTGACTTCTGGGATCCTCCACGGAGTCATGGGGATGCAAAGGCTGCTTTCACTGTTCATGGTCATCAAACAAAGAACAGTTAAGACATAGCCAAGTAAAACACCAAAGTTAGAAGCTGAGCGCAGTGTGGAAAGAAATCAATCAGCTCACATCCATTATCAATCAGCATATAAATGAGTGTTGCTATTTCCCTCAGAATAAAGAATAGGCAAAATCAGCCCAGAAAAAATACACAGGGAAGGCGCAGAGAATGACTGATATACTAGGGCAGCTTGTCTCCCCTTCCTTCTTCATACCCTTCTCCAAACCTTTTACTGCCAGAATTCTCATACTTCTCCCAAATAATAACTTCATACTTCTAGCTTGAGAATAGTCATTCTTAAATTCAACATTCTCCTTATAAATTTTCACAATTTCAATCACTTTTCCCTCCCCCACAAAGCTAAATTTAAGGTGCTTTTCCCATTCTGGTTTCACAAGCGTACTTATTGTTCTAATACTGTTTTCCATTAAAATTATAAACTGTTTTATGCATAAAAACCATTAACAATGAAGCAATTGTTCATCATCCTACCTATGGAGGGCAAGGTCTCTAGCACAGCAAGCAATCACCCAAGACCATGGGATTATAAAAGAGCCCAGCCAGAAGACCACTCAATACACTCTAACTTGTCCTGAAACCTAAGGCACTCCTTTGTGAGACAGGAAACCACATGGCTCGGATGACCTCCAGGTCAATGGGCAGCTTCAGAAGACTCACACTGCTAGTGGCACTTGGAGGTTCTCACAATTTCTGTCCACTGGCAAACAGAACTTGGGGACTTCTCTCCTCCTCTAAGGGTTTCAGCGGCCCTTCCCATCACCATACACACACACTTCCAGCAAGCCCATTCAGTACCAGCCACCCCCTTCTGAAGCAACTCATGCACGGATCCCTCCTGTCACACCTGTTCCACATTCTTGCCCACTGTTAGTTACATACACTTTCAACTGCCAACCATCCTTAATCAGGCAAGTAAAATAATCTGGGAAACAAACGTGAAAGTAAGGTGCCAGGAAAAGTGATGGGTCTCCTCATGATATTAACACTGTACACTCTTGGGTCCTGCCTGCCTTGAATGGCCCTGGCAGTGGAACTCAGATTCTGAAAGGGAAGAACATCCTATCTGGCCAGCTTCCCTCCTGTACCCACTCCATTAGATCATTTCTCTGGCTACTCACAGCACCATCTCAGACCCCCTAACTTCAGGGCTGTCTACACACATCCCAATCCTTACCTCTTGGGAAGATATAAAAGGTCCCACCTGAAATTTCAGAGGTAGATCAACAGACCAAATTCCACTTCATCCTGCTGAGAACCTGTGCAGCAAGTATGCCACGATCTTCTGGTCACAAAACAAGATTGTGGCCTTCTCCCTTTACATGGACATCACCACCCTGCCATCTCATTGCCTGTCCTTCCATTCCACTGGTACCTTTATTGCAGGATATCAGAGAATTCCACAAGATCCCTCACTAATCCCCACACTTACTTTACTACAATCTTTTTATCAAAACATGTGTTATGGTTTGCGTACAGGTGTCCTGCCAAAGTCTCATGCAGTCATGGGGCGGACTTCTAGAGTCTGTGATTAATTCATGATCCAATGCTGGATTATGGGTGTAAGTGCTACAGCCAGACTGGGATGAACACAACATAAGAGAGAAAGGCTTGCACTCTGCCTTGGCTGCTGCCACTACTCCTGCCTTTTTGCTATTGTTGTTTTGCTGTTTTCCACTGCCATGAATGGATGTTCTTTGCCATGTGCCACTCTGCCTTTAAGCCAGCCGAATATGATCTGAAACCTCCACAAACTGTGAGGTAAATAAACCTTTCCTTCTTTAATTCTGGATGTTGGGTATTTTGTCCCAGCAATGAGAGAAAAGTAACCAAGACAATATGAAACAAAATACAGAAACCTCCTTAAACAAATGCATGCCAAGGGCTGGGATGTAACTCAGCAGCACAGTGCCTTCCAGTGAGTCCCATTCCCAATATCAAAAACAAACAAAAAACAAATGCATACTGACAACATATGCTTCTCTTAACCACCATCAAGTGAAAGAAGGTAAGCTTGCAGCCCAACCTAGAAACCTATCTATGCCAGACTCCATCACAACCCCACCTCCCAAGTCAGTATCTCATCTGGCACAATTATGGCCCAAGCCCATAGCCACTTATAGCTCCCTGTCAACGTCCACATTATAGTCACAGTGTCATTTTCCCACATAAAGCCTTTCCTGGTTTAGCTCACTAAGGAGACAATTTGCAACATTCTTTACATGGTATAAGAGCCAGATCCAACACAGCCTTGAGGATCCCAAGCTCAGCAGGATCACATCGCTGTATGATCATCTCTCACGTGGTATCGAGGTTCTTCAGTGTCAACAATAGAATATGGCAGAAGAGATGGCACATGTCCATGAGTGTCCAACATGGTGGCTTGTGTGGGTTGCACTTTGGGAATAGGAATTGCCTCGAGCCACATATCATTTAATGTATGAAGTACTGTACTAAAGTATCTTTATTTTTTTAAACAGAAGCCAGCCTTTATTTTTATTTTATTTTTTGTACTTTAGGGAAGGGTCTATAGGGTGTTCAGTCTCACTACTAGATAGTACTTGTAGTGATCTGCCTGTTTACAGCCTCCCAAGAGCTGGGATTACAGGCATGCGCCACCACACCCAGTCTCAATTGCCATCTCAGCATGCCCTGGGTGTGGGGCCAGCACAGAAGGCCCAGGGATCGAACCCTTGGCCCCTGTGCCTGCTTGCAGGCGCTTTAATCCACTGAGCTATTTGGCCGGCCCAGTATCTTTAGTTTTAATACTTTTATTATAAGACTAAAATGAAATAACACAAGCTTAAATTCAATAGTTAACAACAACAACCCTAACATGCCGGCTTACTAACAAACGCCTGTCTTCACAGGGACACGTATGTGCATGGGTAGGTTGTGCTATTACCATATAGGTTGTACTACATGTGTTTTATTTAGCAATGTGGCTTTGCAGAAGCACATTTAACATCTGATACACACAGATTTCCTATACCTGACTGTGGGCAGCAGGCTTGGAAGGTGGAGTTATCAGTACATTGTGCCCTCCCCCCACATCATGGTAGCCTATGTTCAAGCACTGTGCAATGAACTCAAGAAAAAAATTCGTAATAATGTTTAAAATGTATCATTTTATGGGGCTGTATTACTAGGTGTTCAGGGCTATATGTGGCCTGTGGGTAGACCCGCCTCCTCACACACATCACTTCCAATGCTAGGTTAAAATGGACTAGCTCGCTTACATCTCCATCTCTGGAGACAGCAGCTGCCATGTGGTATGTACAAATGTCTAACTCAGACTCTAAGCCAGAACTACCCAGTAAAGTTGCCTGTGAATTTATGACCTACACAAACTGTAAGATAGGGAGCAAGTGTTATTTAAAGCCACAATGCTTTATGGCCATTTGCTACACAGTGACAGGTAATCATCCACTGGCTAATAAGCTGTGCATGCATGGTTGGCCTCTACGGCCCTCTCTGATCTTCCCTGAATCTCTCTCATCTATGCTCCAAGACTACAGTATTCCTCTTAGTACTTCAAAACTTGCCAGACTCCTTCTTCTCAGGGTGTTTAAAAGCTCATAATATGATACTAAGTATAGAAGAAACAAAAAGCAAAATACATATGAAAAATGTATTTTATCCAGTAAATAAAGTATGTATATAGATGTATATGTGTGCATATGTACCAATACCCTATATATTAATAAACTACATTCAAGTGTCTGGTTTTTAGGTGTATATTTTATTTATCCATTTTCATTTGCACTAGTGCCAGCACAAATACAACCTCAGAGGGATGCATAGGCCCTTTAGTGATGTAACACTTAGCCCAAGTACCTTTCAAGGCTGAGAGGCCTCCATTGTAGACAAAATATAGCTACCGCTGCCAGAGCTCAGCTGGGTCCCAAAGCTCTGCACACTTCAGACCAGCGGTAGCAAGTATGTAGCAATCGTGCCACAGCAGGCTGGCTGCTAACATTAAAGCTCTAAAAGGTTCACCATCACTGCACTACACACCATCACTATTTCCAGCCCCTTCTCCACCTCCTCTCTAGGCACCCAGCATAAAGACTGACAATAAGTACAGTATTTATTAACTCAGGACCCATATGTAGAAAAATTTAAACAAATTGTTACAAAATATGATTCTGAAATTTTTATGTTATAATTAAATATTTCATTTACGCATCCTGGAGCATGTACTTCTAAATGTTGGGTAGGACAATGGGCAGAAATAATAATGGGCTGAAGCTAACATACTTGAAACCACTAGAACTCTGACAGGAGGCACAGACAGGCTCAGAGCACTGCTTGGCTTAATTAACATTTTGTTTTGACACTTGCTTTTTGTAATTCAATTAAAATAAAAAACAAGATATAGAAAGTAGCTCACATTCTATTTCCTTTCTCAGTACATCTGTAGTCACCAGGACCTTTCCCTCTAGTTTCCCAGCCAAGTGTTAAAAAGACCAAGCTGAGATGTGTCAAAGTCTTGGTCTCTGTTATAGCTAGAAAAGAAAATGTTGAAATACATGGGGTGGGTTAAGGAGACAGAGAACATGGATGCAAATGTCCATAAGCAGAAAGGAAAAAAAAAAAATACTCCCTGGTGATGCTTCATCTCCCCTCCATTATGACAAAAGCTGCCTTCATACAACACAACTATATAACAGTGCTGACATGCCAGAGTCATAAGATGCTTAAAAAGACATGTGCCTAGCATCTTTTAGATAAGGGCAATGCCCTGGCTTCATTCATTCCCTCATGGGCTCCTATAAATTGTAAAGATACGTATTTTTTTCTTTTTTTCCTTTTCTTTTTTCCAGCCACTGTTTTCCAAAAAATATTACCTAGAATGAAACTCAGAGCATTTGAACAGCATGCAACAACCCAGCTGAGAGAGGTATTAAGGACTGTATTTGGTGCTTGGGGTTTAGGGTTTTGTTTTCTTTATCCTGCATTTTCATTCTCATTTTCTGAAGGGACAGATCCATGAAGCTGATCTCCAGAGAGCTCAACCCACATCCTTTACTATTCTTAGATTGGAAAGAGAAGACCTGAATTGTCTGCATACATAATTTAACAAGTTTTGTTCCTCAGAATTTTAGAAATTCAACATCCAAGTCTAGTAATCTGAGGCAGGACATTAGGACATGGTCAGGAGATGCACAGAAAAAACAAAAATGGTTCCAATTAGAAAATACTACTATCTTCAATTCCTCTCATGAGAAATCAAGCAGGTTTTTATAGGAGGGCTAAGAGCTGATCTCAGCCTGAGGACTGATAAAAAATTGGCACCATTAGGCTCCGGCCACTGTGCTCTTCCATAGCAGTCCACTCATCCTGCTCAGTGGACATTGCTTCCTACTTTCAATTGGCCCACACTCACTCTGCAAAGCATGTTTCTTTCTTTACCTTTAATACATGTAAAACCTTGCTACCTTTCATGTGTTTTGTCCAGTTCTATGTTTGCGACAACAAGAACCTAGAAATAATCTCTAGAACAGGTCCCCAGAACTGCAGAACCTAGTAATGTAACTATTCAGATCTGTATAAAGGAAAATCCAACTGCACGATCATTATCAGCTCCCTTTTTAAAACATAATTTACAGTGTGTGCATCAATTTGGATAATTCTTAATCTATATTTAATGTCAAATAACAGAACAACTTCTCAGTGATGGGAAATGCAATTTTTGTTCAAGTGAATGTATGGCTCCTCTGTCTAGAAAAGAAGCATGCTGCAGGGCCTTGAACAGGACTCATGTAGAGGGCTCTAGATTTAGACATATACGATCAATACAAAAACAGGAGATCAAAGGAGGATATATCCACATATCTTGGCTCCCTATCACCTAGCTATCACCCCCTGTGGACACTTAGAAGGAAACTGGAACCCGCAACATTAGGGCAGGACAGCTGCAAAATTAGACAAAGGGACCTTTTCCTGTTCCTTAAAGCTACACAGTTCCATGAGTGATAGCTCGGCAGGTATACCAAACACACTGAGTCATATTCACTAACTGTGGCCCAACCAATGGGCACAATGTTTCCACTCTAAACTATGAAAATGTTGTCAGGTGTGGAACACAGACTTGATGCATCCAAAAGTTGGGGACACCTGGCATAGTCAAACCAATTCAAAATAACATCAGAAAATATAATGAGGGCCTGCATGTAAATTAGATCATTTGTTGATGTTGGATGGGTGACAACATGAAGTAACAAATGCTAATTCCCTAAATTCATCAATGTTTAAGAGCATCTCATTCTCCAGCTATTTAGAAAACAAATTAATGTATTGTGAGTTGACACATACACAAAGATTACTGATACAATTGCTTATACAAAAATCCCAAAATATTCTCAGTGGTTGGCCTTTTAATAGAAACACATGTTTGGAAGCTTCAACCCTCTGTAGAATGTCTGCTACAGTACCTACACATGAAACATAAGGTTTTTCTCCATCTTTCTCTGAATTGCATTATTCCAAAAATAATTCCACTCCTCTTATACCCACAGAACAAAACGGACACAAACATGCCCATTTAAAATTCTCAATTCATAAAGCAGGTCATGATTCTAAGTCCATAAAGAAAACAAATACACAGCACAAATAAAGAGTTCTGGGAAACTAGTATGGTTTTGTTGTTGTTGTTGTAAATCACTTTATTATTAATTTATAAATATTTGCTGAATACTTCCTACAAATTGGTTCCTGTTTACAGGATAGAGAGAAAACAGAGTCCGAAAACCTAGAGCCCTGATCCTAGGGAGTTTCCACGAGAAGAGGAAGTAGAGGGGAGCGCAACAGTAAACGTTCACATCCTATGAGACCAGGAGTCAAGGTCAGTAGGTACCTGGCAGTGATGACTTCCGAGCTCCAGGAGAACTGAGAAGTCAGAGGAATTCAAAAACAAATAACTGAGATCCAAACACCAGGTCAAGGCCCAGGGCTGACATGGTCTGCCAGAGCATGGGCCAGGCAAGGCCACTGTTCTGTAAAATTGCCATGGGCCATCAGCATATTATCTACCATCTTCTCAGTAGAAATCTGACTCTTGAAAGTATGGGTTTTTTGTTTTTGTTTTTGTTTTTGTTTTTCTTTTGTGGAACCGGGGATTGAACTCAGGCCCTTACGCTTGCCAGGGAAGCGCTTATTCTACTGAGCCATCACCCTGGTCCCTGAAAGTATGTTCTTGACAAGGCAGAAATCAACTTTTCAGAAATCAGATTGTTTCTAAAATGCTCACCTGTATAGCAAGTCTACAGTTAAATCTTGCTTCATCTAAAGTTCTACGACATTTCTCCATAAACAAATAGCATATTTCCTACAACATATTCTCACAGAACAAAGAACTGGTCTTCACTACAAAGGTTGAGGCCCTACTAATTTGAAGATAGCATCATTTTAATACACAACCATTGTTGAATTCCTATTACTTTGTTTAGTGAAATATTGTATCATTTCTAATGCTGCTTTTTTTCAATCACTATTTTGTATTCTTCAAAAAAGTTTTTAAAAAAAGATTGAGGCCCTACATTTATCTATTCTGGGTAAATCTTTTCAGTTGAGGCAACATTATAAAAAAAAAAAAAAAAAATGAAGTGTGTCAATGAATCCACTTAGCAAGTTTAAAAGTTTAGGATATCCAATGATACTTTCCTCTTTGGATATCTAATTAATGAAGGAACCCAAAGCACCCTGAAAGCTGGGTATAGTGGCACATTTCTATAATTCCAGGACTCTGAATTACTAAAAATTCAAACCTAGCCTGAGCAATTTAGTGACCTGATAGACCCTTTCTCAAAATAATAAAGGGTTTGGGATATTGCTCAGTGTGAAGACCTTGGGTTCAGTTCCTAATAATAAAGTTCCTAAAAAGAAAAAAGAAAAAGGATGCTGAAGGAGTGTCCTTGAAGAGTCCTATAACCTCTCGGCCTCCTCTCTTTCTCTGTATGAAACTTCAGTAGTGGGCCCAGAAAAGCAATGCCCAACAAAGAGTCTGCAAGAGATTGTCGAGAATGCTAACAAGTTGCAGGAGCTAATGAAGTGTGACATTTCTCCTCTCCATTAGAATTATAATCTATTTAATGTGGTATGACTGGCTATATTTCATGTGAATCAAAAGTTCAGAGATAGTTAGGTATCTTTGATCAATAATTTTCTTAAGAAGTATTGGGGCACTTGATCTTGGCCCACAGACCATGGAGATGACAATCTAATTGAAAAAACAACTTGGCCTGGGACACCTGGGACTCTTGGTCAAAATTAGCAGAGGAAGACAGCCAAAGCAGTTCTTAAGTCACTTATTTGAATGTAGTCACATCAGCCCATAGAACTTTCACTTTAATTCAGGAAGGAATCTATTACCCCTGAACAAGATACTTCCCCATAGGCTCAAAGCCTTCAGTTCAACTGAGTTAACTGGCTTCTTTTCTCATATTGAGAACTGTATGCTGTGGGGTGCTTAATAGAGATTCACCAGCAAGTAAAAAGCCAAATAATCTGCAGTTTGGGGAAGACAGCGACCTTCTTCCCCTGCTCTCCCCTACATTTCTCACCAATCAGAGGCCACCAACCAGGATAAGCTCAAAATTTCCCTCAGTAAGTGGTTCCACTTGCCTGCGTCCTCTATTGTACTCAGCTCAGTTACACAAACCAGTGGTGCAGCTCACACCTTCACATGACCCCTCTCCACCCTCTGAGGTATGGCAGGAGCCAAGTTGTGCAGCCCTAGTTCCTGCAGGAGGCAAGTGTTGGGGGCTCCTCATCAGATAGACGATGATGGCGTTAGGGGGAAATACCTGCTGCTCTAACCACCTGGTCTGAGTAACCTGGCATAGATAAATGAGACAGTGTGCTGCCTGTAGCCCTTGCCTACATTTCTCTCCCTTCTGCTGCCATTCTCTCTTCATCCTGTTCCAGCATCAATGTCTGTCATTGTGCCAAAGGCCAGACTCCAAGTTTCACCCGTAACCTCGACAATGACAATTTTAGAAACTGGGAACCACAAAATTTAAAAAAAGAGTTCTGTAAGGCTAGTGTTTATGGAGTGTGTGCTATCTATGTGGCACAAGCAGGAGTCTTCCTTGAGATTACAATCTATATACTATGACAACATACAGCACAAAGTAGGGTCACAGGGAAATGAGGTGCCACCACAGAAGCAGAAGTCCCGAAAAAGAAGAGGTGATCTGAAGACAAAATTCAAGCGTTTGGTGGCTGCAAGATACCTACCCCTCAAAAGAAATAAGGCCCACAAGACATGAGTCAGACAAACGTAAAGTGAAAACATAAAATACTTAAGTGCTAATCAAATCCATCAAGATTTAAGTTCTAGAGCCACTTAAGGGGTCAGCAGGAAAACTTGTTCAATGTCCTTATATTCATTGACAACAAATACTTTAATCAACCTTACTCAAAGTCCTTAATTGTTTCCTTTGATATGTCACTGGTTTTATTTGTTTGCTGATAAACTAATTTAAAATACTAGAAAATCTACTGGTTTTGGAAATGATCAGCTAATTTAAGAAAGTATTACTTACTACACTGGTTACCCATTAACAGAAAGTCATTTCCTACTATTTTATTGTGTGTTCATTTTCTTGAAAATGGAGAAAATGAACACACAAAAAACTGTCTTGTTGCACAAGACTCATAGGCGTAAGAATCAGTCTCTGGCTAAGAGATTCTAAGCCATCAAGAAGCCTGCTGATTAAACCTATACCCTGAGGAATCTAACTCCACAGCCTCAATAGTAAAGCTCCAAACCTTGCTTGACATCACAGAATATCGTCAAGGTTTGTTTTATTTTATATTTCTATGACTGCATCCCTCTCAACACCATTGGGAGAGTCCTAGAACATAGAGTTACGTTCGGTGACCCACCCAGTGACAGGCCACATCAACCTGAAATAATGCTGGTTATCTCACACTGATGGTTTTTTGGTCTAGTTTCTGGAGAGGCCCTTTCCTGCCAATCAGTGTGCCTGGAGTTAAGACTCAAAGGTCAACTTCCTTAGAGTAATTCTTTCTATACATCACAATGTCTCACTCAACTTTTGGTACTTCTACAGAGTGCTCATTCCAAGGATGAGGAGAGGTTCCCCCAAACCAGGCTTTTATGGAAGTGAATACTTGAGAAAACTCAGCCAACTTTTTCTTCCTTAGATATTAAATTTTTTCTCTTCTGGAAGTCACCTAAGATACAAAGTCACAAGTGTGAAAGTGACACCATGGTACTCAAGAGCTCCTCCAACCTTCCCATTTGTGAGAATGTTTAAGACCTTACATCTCCAGACACCAGTAAGCACTGCGACTCAAAGGCCTTGTACTGTTCTCCAAAGTTCTTAACAAAGATTCTAATACCTCATGTCCCTAATTATAGAGTTTTTCAACAGATGACTCTTTGTTATTTAAACTACACTGTGGCACTCATATGTAAACCTCTCTGTTCACCAACACCATACACAAGATAAACTCTAAAATGTAATAAATTTCCTCTCCAGGCTGTGGAGAAAAAGGAACCTTTCTCCACTGCTGGTGGGAATGTAGACTGGTACAACTACTGTGGAATCAGTGGAGACTCCTCAAAAAACTAGGACTGGAAATCCCATTCAATCTAGCTAGTCCCCTTCTGGGTATTTTCCCAAAAGAACTGAAAACATCATACCGCAATGATAGATATGCACCCATGTTTATAGCAGCACAATTTGTGATAGCCAAATCTTGGAAACAACCAAAATGCCCATCACCTGAGGAATGGCTGAAAAAGATGTCGTATGTTTATACAATGGGAGTATTACTCAGCTATAAAGAAAGACAAACTTAGGGTCAGCCAGATAGCTCAGCAGACTAAAGCACCTGCTTAGGCAGAGCACAGCAGCTGGGGTTTGATCCCCAGCCTGCCATGCTGTCCCCACCCCAGAGTGTGCTGAGACAGCAACTGAGACTAGGCGTGGTGATGTGTGCCTATAATCCCAGCATTTGGGAGGCTGAAAAACAGGAAGGATCACTACAAGACTGTGTAGTGAGGCCCTGTAGACCTTATACTTAATACATTAAGAAAAAGAAAGGCAAACTTAAGGCCTTTATAGGTTAGTAGATGCAACTACAGGCTATACTCATTGGTGAAATAAATCAATCCCACATGTGTAAATATCACATTGTCTCCCTAGTGTAAGAACCTGAGAGGATAGAGCCTAAAAGGTATAAAAGATATAGTAAAATGGAAAAAAACTGAACTTAAGGATTAAACAATAGAGATAAAGGAGAAAAGATAGGGAAAAAAGAAAGAAGAAAAAATACAAGTATATATATATATATAGGTTGGCTGAGATAATTATATGAATAATTTCCATCAGGTTTTTTTTTTTTTTTTAATAGCAGTTAATGTTTAGAATTTTCACTTTGACTTACTCTGTATGCTGATAGCTGTAATCTAAGCAACCACATCAAGGACAGCAATGGGTAATACAAAAATCATGCTTGAATACCTGACATCTTGGTCTTCTAAATGTGTATACCATTTCTAATGTTTTATCAATTATTATTACACTCTCTATAAAATAAACCTTAAAAAATAAAAAAGACAAGAAAAATTAAGGTTTCTTGAAAGCAAGTGGTAATAATCAATTATTTGTACAATCTTGCATAACTAATTCTGTTAATCTGAGTAACAGATTCAATGATAAAAATAGATAATATAGCCATTGTTAATTAGCTATTCTTGCTTTGAAAATCTGTAATATGTGTATTGTTGTATGTTGCCCTGTCTCTGTATTTGTTTCTATTTGTTTTTGCTTTTGTTTTTACTCTTCAAAATAAAATGAAGTGAAATTTAATATATAAATAAATTTCCTCTCCAGAAAATTGGACTTAAGTAGAGAACACCACGAACATGTTCTTGAAAAATTTATATGAGAGCTCTCTAAATGAATCATTATTTCAAGAAGAACTTTCTATTTAAAGACATCCTTTTCACTACGACAAGACCAGGCAATTTTTGTGATTTCAAGTTTCAGCTTTATCTATATCACGAACCAATAAACTTCGACCCAAAAAGTTACAGAATCTCTACTGAAATGATAAATTCTAATTTTTAACAGATGAATTCAACTTCCTTTCTTATGGCCATAATTTGAAACTGGCCATGACTTAAAAGTAACATTCCCAAAGGGGTTTCTAGATTGAAATGCAGTCCATTTTCAACATTTTTTAAATATTAAACATTTCATCAGTCAAGGTAACAGTTTGCATGACCAGTTTTAAAGATTTCTTACTATTCAAAACAAATAAGGGCCGGGGAGATGGCTCAGTGGAATAAGCACTTCCCTGGCAGCACAAGGGCCTGAGTTCAAACCCCAGTTCCGCAAAAAAAAAAAAAAAAAAAAAAGTTAGAGACTATTCAAAACAAATATATTTCAAGCCTTATTATTTTCCTTGAAATAGCTTTTCATATTTTAATCAACATATGACCTGCTCTGAAACATTCTAGAAACTGGGAAATCAGTTTGGATATAGTGAATGTACTCAGAGACCATCTACAGCATTGGAACTATAATGGATTGTTAACTAGTGGTCAAATTGTTACACACAGCTGAGTTAAACTAGCTTGGTGCTGGTGGTGGGAGGCCCACCTGAGGATTGTTGCCAGCAGCATAAGAGACAAAACTGGAGAAGCTGTTTAGAGAAGCATTGGAAGCTGCCAGTTCTCTTAGACTATTCTGCTGGAGGATCTTGTCATGCTGGCTTTCCTGATGAACCTGGTTGTTCATGTTGAAGAAGGAGCTCGGACCTCACTGTTGCTAAGAACGGCTATGGTTGATTTTGGGGTAGCTCTGGTTCTCATCTTAAGCATCGCTTCCTGGTTACAAAGGGGAAGATGGTGTACTGCTCAGCCTCCTGGAAAAGCTTCTCATGTTGGCTTTCCTGATGGAAACTCAACATTCCTCATCACTGGAGGGGCTCAGGACCCTCGCTGCTGCCGAGGATGGCTGTGGTACTTATCAAGGAGTCCTGGTGCTTGAGCCTCCAATTTGACTTGTGAGAGGCATTGTTTTGGACTAGGTTTTCAGCTGGACTCATGCAGGAAATCAGGATCCAGACCCTCAGCTGGATTCTTTGGTCTTTAGTGTGTGGACAGATTTCCTACACTCTTTGTATATGATTCTTTGGATAATTATAAAATAATCTTATAACACGTGTCCTGTGTCGTACTGTTCACTTGCAAGACCCCAAACCACAAGAGTAACAAAGCCAACTGAAAATAAGACAAAGGCATGTAAGTGATTAAAGCACATAAACACCAGAACAAGTTTTACTGCTTACAATATTTTTTTTTTTCGGAACTGGGGATTGAACTCAGACCCTTACACTTGCCAGGGAAGCACTTATTCCACTGAGCCATCTCCCCAGCCCTTACAAAATTAAATTTGATAGGTTCCAGCACAAGTACAAACTGCTAAATTAACATGGCCCTGATTCAACATGGCTGAATCCCAAAAACAACAGCTTATCTTCCCAATGACCACTTCATCCTCCTTCCCCACCCCAGTCATGGATACCTTTCCCCACTTACAAGGGAGCCCCCAGTCAACTCATTGTGTGTCACTGAATCTGCCCCCTCAAACTCCACCCCTTGCAAGACTCCAAAAGCATTCAGCCTTCCACTGTCTCAGGTCAGAGAATTCCCATCTCCCTCGGGTTCTCTTTGTGTCTGCAGAATCCATAAAGGCTCCCACCCGCTACTTTCTTTTTATTTCTGCTTCTCTGCACTGCTGAAAGACCTAACAAAATTCCATTTGGTACTCATACATCAACTGATTTATTTGATCATGACCTTAAAAGTCTATGACTTCACCAAAGTACAAGTGAGCTGCAAGCTGGTCCCCTACAGTGATTCTTCTCAGCTGTGCGTTCTGCTGCAGCTTGCTGGGTTCCTCAGCTGAGTCTGGACAAACACTGTTGTACCTGTGCCCCTGGACTTCCTCCAGTACAGTATTTAGATGCTATTCAATTTCAGCTGAGAGAACTTACTAAAATTTGGACAGATGTCTCTCATGGCTAGCAGGCTAATGGCAACCAAGCCATATTATCCTACTTTGAAAGATTGTTCTTAAGAACCTTACAGGTGTGTACATCCACACAATTTTAAGGTCTATTTGTTTTATTTTTTGCCAGCCACAGATAATCACATCAATATTCATAAAAACTGAAAGAAGTACCTATACTTATATGTATGACTTAATGATAATAATGGTATAGTTTCCCCAACCTTAAAATAAAAGCTTAAGCCAAAATCAGCTACACTGTATCTCATCACCCCCTCCAGACAGCTGACAGACAGACAGACACACATATACATACAAATACAATTTACCAAGCTAGGAGAAACCAACCTCCAAGAGAAAATGACAATACATGTCAGGTTAAAACTGACTTTCTCAAAATTATCTGTGGTCTGCAAGCTAGAGCCTATGCAGCGAATTCAGTCTACCTCCTATTTTTGTATGGCTCATGAGCTAGCAATAGTTTTTAAATTTTTAAATGATGGAAAGACAGGATCAAAAGAATAATATCTTGTAAAATGTGAAAATGACTGAAATCCAAACATTAGTGTTCATGACGTTTTTCTGGCTTCCCGTGCACACTCTTCACCTTTGCTGTAGCTCCTTCCACCTTCCACCATATATCCATCTGCCTCCTGATATGGACTTGAACCGTTACTGCACTGAACTCCAGATCTTGGACTGAAACCTTTCATCTCTGGTGTACAGACACCATCTGCACTCCTCATCCCACTCTCTCGCAGACCATCATAAACCAATCTTGTAATGTCTTACTCATTTGTATACTATTATATGTTTCCAGCAAAACAGAGAGCAAGTAAAAGAAAGAAGAGAGGCGGCCTTTATTAACTCTGAAGAAAGGGAGAGAGTCGGTCACAGGGTGGTAGGGGTTCCTCTGACCTGAGACAACGGAAGGCTAAGACTACACAGACTTTTGTGAGGAGTGGAGTTTGGGGGCAGACTCAGGGAAACACAGGCTGGCTGGGGAAGAGGAAAAGGAAGCTGTACCAGGGCTGCTGTGGTAAAGGAGGAGGAAGGGTAAGTGAGAAGACAGGCTATTGTTTTGGGGATTCAGCCATGTGAATCAGGGCTATGAGAATTTAGCAGTCTGTACTCTGGCTAGAACCTATCATATACCTTGCATTGTTTCTGTTTGTCTAGTAAAACACTGACACATACATTTACAGAAAATAAGGTTGCAACCCAAATTTAAGATACTTTTTTTAGCCAAGCAAGAAAAATCACTAAATGTTTAATTAAATTGTTTTTTACTACATTAGCTAAAGACATGTCTAGAAGAAAATAAACAGAAGCCTTTCAGTGAGAGCAATTTCTTGAAGAGTTCAGAATATTGGGCTATATCAATAGTCAATTAAGAAACAAGGTGGATTATTTTGAGAGTTCCCTTGACTCCTGATGAGTTCACAATTCCAACGCTGCTAGGATGGTTGTTTATTCAAGGAGTCAATAATGAATTCACAGAAACTGAAAAATGAACACCTTTGAATGGTCTGAATGGTTCATAACTGTTATCATAAAAGGAAAGAAAAAAAAAAGACCAGTGAACTAATCTGCAAAATTAAAGTGTTCAAGCTGAATGGTCTCCATTGTATTATCTACCAGCAAGTATTCCATGGAAAACATTTAATCTCTCATACACTGTACTGAAGCAACAATTGTGATGCAAACTTGTCTTGTGAAGCCAAACATCTTCCGTTCCTTGATCTGGCACTATGAGCTTCATCTCAATCGGATGACAATGGGCTGGATTCCTCCACCCTGCACAAGGCTGCAAACCTTCTCAGGGTACTAAGAAGATCACTACAGAGCTCATTTCTATTCTCCTCTCTCAGCTCATAGTCTTTCAGTGTCTGAAGTCTGAAGTCTTAAAAGACCACTACTGCACATGTGTTCTCCTATTTTAGCTGTTTCAGGAACACAAGTTAGGTGGTTCCTGTTACCCACCTTGGCTGGAATCTTAAGTTCTAGGTAGCACAAACATGCAGGAGAGCAAAGTGGCTAAGGACATCAGTTCAAGGTCAAACTGTCCATATTTAAATGTCAGGCCTGGCAATTAGCTTTGGAAATGTTTACAAGCATACTTTTTATGTCTCAGTTTGTTTCTCTATATAATCAAGCTTACAATATTAACTGCCTCAGGATTTGTATAAGGATCAATTTGGTTGATAGACCCAGCATGCATATTAGACTAGTGCTACATAGTCTAAAAAGAACTTTTACATGAGCCAAATACTTTGGCCATATCCACCCATTTGCTCTTGACATCCCTTATACAATGTACAGTATACATAGAAATTAGAAAATAATATTTTTCCAACCTCACTGTCTGGAAGACTCAATCAAACAATATAAGGCATTTTTTTAATTGTCCCCTTTTATCCTATTGAAACAAAACTGCACTATAATGCTGTAAGTTTAATTTCCTACTGAAAAAAAACCTAGCAAGGCCAAACAAAGCCATTCTAAGGATGAATAGTAAAGGCCGCCACTTCTTAGGTCTTCTTTCCCGCCACGAATTTCCTTTCTTCCATTCACAGAAGAAAGAGGCAAGCTGCCATCTCCACAGATACAAAATATTGCAGTTGGAAAATGTCATACTGCAATCTTTACCATAAGCAACTGAGCCATCCTTCAGTCACATACCATCCTAGTAAGTATCAGGACTTGGAATGGATACAGACATACAATGAACAGAACGCTTCTATAAAAGGCAGAAATATCTTCTCATACAAAACCTTACAACAGTGTAAGGTACACATCCTTAAGTACACAGAGTACTTCCCTATCAAAAGTTTTAATGCCATAGATTAAACAAGTTGCTTGTAAAATCTGAGACAGTGACTGAGTTTCAAAATGTATTATAGACACTGTAATACATAGTCAATATTCTGACTCTCAAAAGTACACATTTCACATTGAAATGAAATTGTCTTCAACTCTACTGGCCCCAAAGATTTCTTTTCCAACTTAATTCTGCTTTTTCAACAATGTATATATGGATTAATCAGTTTTTCCAATTTTAAAAGAAAGGATTTTCCACAGACTAACCCAAGTATGACTACAATTTCAAAACCAAAGAATTCACATGTGCTAAAGTAATAAGGTGTAATATTGTTTTTTCCATTTGCCACATGCAAGCTTCACTATAACAGTGTATCGGAAAAAGTACTCAGATTTCTAAGTCATTTAGTAGCTCACACATGGAGAATAGAAGTATGTTCACAGCTGGAGTAGTTTAAACTGACCAAACAACAGCAAAGAAAATATAAACAGAGGCATTATATTTTCTCCAAATTGGCACTTTGCTTAGAAATATATAATAGTTTAATAGCCTTATAAAGTTCTTGAATATCCATGAAGAGACTACTAATCAGTATCTAACACACATGTTTCTATCTGTTCATTTAATAAATGAACTACTAGTCAGCAAGAGCCTAACCCTCTGATACAGTTGCCCTTCTCTTTTAAATAGCACACACACAAAAGAAGTAGTGCTAACACTGGCACAGTTGCTATTTTTATAGTTCATTTAGACTTCAGAGCTCACACATTCACAAAGCAAGAAAGGAAGCTGGTGTGGAGGAGATGGGCTATTGGCACCTTCTGCTTTTTTCCAGTTGTACAGCTCCACAGGCCATCAGCACTCAGAACATGAGCTTTTCTTCACGGCCATTCTGGGTAAGAGCCTTTGAACAGCTGGCCACAAAGGCCATCTTTTTTTCCCCCCTTATATATTAACTTTATTGAGAAAGAAGTAGCAAAGAGACAATTTCAATACAGGTTAGTAGGACAGTTACAATAATTAATACACTGCATGCTGTTGTCTTCATAGTAGTTATTCATAGTACAAGATGCAGACATGATATCTTGTCTAAACACTGTTAGTTCAAAACTTTCTTCTAGAACTATGAAAAAGTAGCTGTATATCTATGCTATTTTGTATATACAGATATATATTTTTTTCACTAAAAAAAGTCCTTCATTTATATCCCTTTTGTATACTTTTGTCAGAGATGGGTATTCCATTGCCAGTCAAATATTGTACATGCATGAATTCAGCAAAGTAATCCAATATAGTCCAGTAGTCCATAATAGTAATGAGTTATCCATAGGACTAGCAATGTCAGAAGTTGTTGGCGTGAGCCTTGCACAGCTCAGCATATTAGTATGATTTTACTTTTTATACCTCGTTTTTATACTTTTCTGCTGGAAGGTTAAGGCCAAGATAAAACAAGACCTATATAACAAAAAAAAAAAAAAAAAAAAAATGTAACTTTTGTATCTGACAAGGTCAGTCAAATCCCCTCAGGATTTCCCTGAAACCCTGTACACCAGTTTGAGGATCTTTTGTCAGTGTCAGCCATTTGGATGAGTCATGGCCACTACTTGACCAATGTGCTCTCTCTGAAAGAAAGACCATTTTTTAAAGACACCAGCAGCAACCCCCAGTGACTTGAGTGTGATGGCAGCAGTGGCTTTGTCTTTGCATTCTACATCTAATATCATGCCCATTAACAATCCCACGATACAGGGGACGCGCGGACTCCGCGATGGCCAGCGCCCCGGGCCCCGCCGGGGAGGTCGGAGCACGCTCGGCGGCAGCAGGCCGGGGCTCGGGCG
>NW_004524709.1:6632223-6636673 GCF_000260255.1 Octodon degus | reverse complement strand
CCCGCCCGGGCTGCGGCCCTTACCTGCAGCTCGCCTCTGAAAAACTCTACCTTACACCAATGAATGAATCGGAGAGAAAAAGTTTCCTCAAACAGAAGACAAAGATTGGAGAAATAGATCAAGAACCAAGAAATAGATCAAGAACCAAAACCAGTATGGTGTACAAAAGAAATTGATTTGACCCAGAAAGAAACTCATAGATAAGAAGTTAAGACTAAAATTTGAGTAATACAAAGTAAAACAACACAGATTTCATCTCAACAGAAAGGATGGCTAACGTCAAGAAGTTAGCCAATAACAGATGCTGGAGAGGCTGTGGAGAAAAAGGAACCTTTCTGCACTATTGGTGGGAGTGCAGACTGGTAAAATCACTATGGAAATCAGTATAGGGATTCCTTAAAAAGCTCAGATTAGAGATCCCATTCAAGCCAGATTTTCCCCTCCTGGGCATTTTTCCAGAAGAACTGAAAACCTCATACCACAGCAACCTGTGTTTATAGCAGCACAATTTGTTGAAGCTAAATCCTGGAAGCAACCCAGATGCCCATCAACTGAAGAATGGATAAGGAAAATGTACTTTTACACAGTGGAATATTATTCAGCTACAAAGGATAAATCTGAGTTTTTTTGTTGGTAAATGGATACAACTAAAGAACATACTCTTAAGTTAAATAAATCAGATCTGTATGTGCAAACATCGTATTGGGAATCTGAAGGGTTCAATAGATGCTGGTAAAAGAAAATGAACTTTGTCAAAAGAGTTACTGACTTGAGAAGGACAGGAGAAGGAGTGGGGGAAAGATATTTATCTATGTAAGCAAGATGCTTTCTACAACTGTACTGTGCATTTCTGTTGTTTTATGGAAAGAAGCAGTTAATGCTTTAATTTATTTTGTCTCCTTTTTTCTTTTTTTAAATTTTTATTTATTTTAATGAGAAAATAAGATGAAATAGCAATGAAACAGTTTCAAAACAGGTTAATAGGACGTTTATAGTAATTAATAAATTGCATATTGCTGTCTTCATAAAAAAAAAAAAAATCCCACGATACAGTAACGCACGAAGTAGAGGTGCCGTTGTGACTGCTTGGACATGATGGGTCGCATACCATCCAAGTCCAAAGTGAGAGGTAAACTGGGTCTCTCCCCCCATTATATAAACTATCTCGGGATCAAATCCAAGATAAGAAATGGGATTCTATAAGCCATTAAAGGATGACAGAGAAATCTGAGGATTGACTTCAGTGGCTTACAATGCTTTATTTGTAATGAACTGACCTATGTAGAAAAGGGCAAGTATTTCTACTAGAATGGAAATAAGCTAAACATTAATATCCAGCACAGAACCTGGATATGCATCATCTGAGAATGTGTTAAAAATGATCCCATTCAGTCCCCATCCTCTGGCCTAAAACCTGCTCTAATAACCACTTCCCTGAATTGCTGATATTGTGGACATTATCAGCAAAAATGAAAAAACTCTGTAAATAAGTGGGTTGCTTCTTTTAATAAAAATACTCTCTAGGTCTCTTTCTAGCAAATTATTTTCTACTTGGCTTACAAGTCTTGAGCAGCAATCAATATGAAATGGAGAAAAGAGATTTTGATAAAAGTTTAGGACCTCTGTCTCTGGTCCTAGCTCTTTCACTACTACATGGGTGCCCTTAGCTATCACTATTGAGCTTCAGAATGACTGATAATGATAATACAGTGATGCAGCAATTCTCAGTGTGAGGCTGGAGTCATGACAGTTCTCAGCACACCGTAACAGTCATAACTACATGAAATGTGTGGATAATATTGTAAACACAGAAAAAGGATGAATTTTTCAATAAGTTTCACTGACCCAGATAGGAGCAAAAAGCAACAATAATATAAGCTATAAAAATGTGTAAGAGATGTTTTAATGACCTCTTTCATTTAAAAAAAAAAAAAAAAGCTCTCTGATCTGGATGACAGGTGCATGGGCACAAGAGACTTATTCTTCGAAAAAGTAATAAAATCAAAACGCCAAAGCATGCAGGGTCGGCAAGATAGCTCAGTGGACTAAGCACCTGCTTAGGCAAGCACAGAGACTGGGGTTTGATCCCCAGCACCACATGCCATGCTGGCCCCACCCCCAGGATGCACTGAGCCAGTGCACTGACAACCAAGACTGAGCATGGTGGCACATGCCTGTAATCCCGGCACTGGGAGGCTGAAAACAGGAAGATCACTACAAGTTCAGTCTGCATAGTGAGACCCTGTACCAAATACACAGATAGATAGATCAATAGATACTTTTCAAAGGTTACTTTTTAATTACAGAAGTTGACTGATATCTTCATTAAAATAATGGAATCAGGAACCTGCTTCGGAATAAAAGATCAAAATTCTTTTTTTTTTAATTTATTCATTTATTTATTTTTTGGCAGAACTGGGGATTGAATTCAGGCCCTTGTGCTTGCCAGGGAAGCACTTATTCCACTGAGCCATCTCCCCAGCCCCAAAGATCAAAATTCTGAGTAAGATTCAGTAAAAGGTTGGCAAACTATGGTCCCTCAGCTGTAATTAGCAAGCCAGAAATGACCGGTTCACTTTTAAAGGTTTTAAAAATGAACATACAACAAAAATCTGTTACACATAAGACATTTACTATCTGGCCTTTTACAGAAGGCTCTGGATTCAATCAGTATTACTTCAAACTGTCACTGATCTTTAACATGGTGGGAATATTCTGAGCTGTGCTACAAGCTCTTGAATTTCCTCATTGGAGATGCACCATCATGTATTTAAAACAGAGCTGATTTCTGTAAAGGCCAAAATACAGAGTTAATTCAGCTAAGTAGCAATACAATTTGAGATACATAATGATGTGTGATGATAGAATAATTGGTTCTACTGTGTGAAAATAAACTAGCTCAAAATCAAAGGTAAAACAACAAATCAAATAACATTTTATCCTCTCAAAGTAATCAGTTAAATTATAAATAATGTTCATTAAATGATACTTCACTATTAAAAAGAAAACCTGAAAACCAGTAAATAATCACTTTGCAAATTTATTTCAGCTATTTCTGTAAAATACAGCAAAATTTATTTGTAACTTTAACAGATGAAACTACCATCACTGTGAAATCAATTCTGTTATCCACAGTGTCTATACTCAAGGACTACTGCTCTGAAGCCAGTCAGAAGTTTGTGATGGAAGATGAGGCCAGGACCCTTCTCCCTTAAGAGCAGGACTCGGGAGGTGAGGGAGTAGCCAGAAACACACTCCTGCCCTAAATCACAGCTGTATAGTCTAGCACCATTCTTTCAGACACTTAAAATTTTGGTATAATCTAGGCTTCTGTTTATTTTTCTATATCCACAAATCAAAACTTTAGGCAGCCAGAAATCCACAATATTTCTGGTATCTAGATCTTTCCTTTACTTCCTCGGCTTTTCCTTAAGTTTCAGTGTCTTTACTTCAGTAGCCTCTCAGCTCTGACTGACGTCGCACACCTCAGGCTAACCTGCACTAAGGACTAATCTGTACAAAACTGTTCCGCCTGTTTCAACTATAACTAAAGATTTCCAGTGAGGCCTACAGGACAAAAGGAACACACACTGTGTCTGGCTCCCCATCGCTCAGCTCTTCAGATCCATCTATGTGCTACCAACTTCTGCTGTCATTTACTAAGATTATGAGGTGCCAGGATGAGCCACCAGAAAGGTACATTGCATACAGCACCTCATTTAATCTTTACAAAATTCCAAAGTGTCTTAATCATGCTCAGTATATAGATAAGAGAACCGAACTTTTAACAAGTGTGCTGCCTCCCTCCCCTGTAGGTGACACACCAAAAGCCCTTCAAAAGCCACTCACACTCGAAGGCTACTCACATAGTAACTACAGCTTACATGCCCCTGAATCCTAACATCTATTCGCCCTGACATGAGCCTGACTTCAGGCCACCCTAAATTGCTGCTAATGCCAAAACACACCTCGCATTTCCCAATTCCCCTTTAATCTATTTCCTATAGCCTCAGGGGACCCCCCTCAACCTACCTCAAAATACCCAAGTCAAACTCATTTCAAGCAAAAACCTCTCCAATATACTTGGCAGCAATACTTCCACCCTCCTCTCACTGCCTTCACTGCACGATACTCAACCAACTGATCAGAAACACCAGCTGAAAGTATGGACTTAACTATACAAATTTAAATCCTACCCTGCAGCAGAAAACAGTGTACTAGTCAATCCACTAACTGGAATTCATATCAGCAATATATTTCAGTCAAAGAAAAACAGACCACTCTGAATAACTACTACAAAGACAACAATATGTAATGTATTAATTATTGTAACTGTCCTACTAACCTGTTTTGAAACTGTCTCATTGCTATTTCTTTCTCATTAAAATTAAGAAAGACAGACAGACAAAAACATACTAGCAATACTAGTTTTCTTAGTCACTTGAAACTA
>NW_004524709.1:6616232-6631678 GCF_000260255.1 Octodon degus | reverse complement strand
AGAAAGAAAGAAAGAAAGAAAGAAAGAAAGAAAGAAAGAAAGAAAGAAAGAAAGAAAGAAAGAAAGAAAGAAAGAAAGAAAGAAAGAGAAAGAGAAAAGAAACAGAAAAACTTTTCCACCAACTAAAGAATCTGAAACTGGCCAATCACACTCTACAGGGTAAGAAAGATATTATGAATCTCTTAACATTTCCCTGAAAACCTCTCAACTAAATGAAGATAAACATCATAATATAAATATCTACCAGGAGTATGTTTTTTTCCCAATCTGACATAAATGACAACTGTGACAATATCTTCAGTGTAACAGATTTATACACCTCTAGTGTGTATAACAGTCATCCATTAATGAATGAGAAATTATAACCAGCATCATCTCCTCTTTCTTCCTCTTGCCTCCCCTAAAGCTTTGTCATTTCAACCCTTTCCAGGAGAGCGGGCTCAACCCACCCACATCATCTGCACTGTATTAACAGGCACTTATTTACCAGTGTAAATATCCTCTCACTCTTCCCATTCCAAGCCTCCTCTGTTTTCTTTGCTTTATTTTCCAAGTTCCTTACTTTCCTGAGATCAGAGCTCCTCTGTGCCAGCCAATCAACTTACTTTCATGTCCTGAGGAACTTTTTTGTCCTTTTGTGTTTTCGTTGCACTATAAAAATTAATAGCAAAACATGTTTTGGGTCATCTGGCTGAACACCTTGTGACCATGACTGCAGTGGCTCCGGCCCTGGGGCTAAACTGGAAGGCCATGACCAAGGCAGTGATGAGGGAGAGAAGAGAGATGGATGAGAACGTATTCTAGCACAGTGAAGGCCAGCAATGTCACAATCAACAAATGTTTCACCCAACTTCTAACTCAGAAAACTGACGGACCACGGGGCCAGGGAGATGGCTCAGTAGGATAAGCGCTTGGCTGGCAAACTCAAGGATCTGAGTTCAATCCCCACTTCCGAAAAAAAAAAAAAAAAAAGCTGTTTTGGGGCTGGAGAGATGGCTCAGTGGTCTAAGGCACCTACTTGGAACAAGCTTGGCAAAGCACAGGGACCGCGGTTCGATCCCCCAGCACCACATGCCAGCCAGCTGCGCCCCCTGGTGGGCTGAGCTGGCCACACACACACACACACACACACACTAAATAAATAAATGTTTAAAAAAAAAAAAATTAAAAAAAAAGAAAACTGACGGACCAAGAAGTGAACCCTCACAAAGACTGTGGTCACGGTAAACAGCCCATATTCATGGTGTAAGCAGCTGTTTACTTTTAAGCAGAATGTCATTTAATATAATTTTGAATTGTGTGGACTGGAAAAGGATAGTGAGGACTTAATCCAAGGCCTTTGCTCTGAGCTATAACCCTCTTTTTATTTCAAGACAGAACCTCCTAAGTTGCCCAGGGTGGGCTTCAACTTGTCTTCCTCCTGCCTCAGCATCCCAGACTGCAGGGATTACAAACATGTACTACCATCGTTTTGTTCTTTAACCTGTGAGTTATGGAGATACAGTTAAGATATAAGAATTCTGGAATACATTCTTGGTTTTATATTTGCAAATTTAAGTAGCATAAGAAAAATTATTGAAATCAACCTTGAATCTCCAAAACTTTTATTCTGTGAAAGGAGACTTTCCAAAATGGACATTTGAGCCACAGCTTTCAAACACGTTTAAACTAGTTGCAAAAGTAGCAACTCAATCAGATTATAAGGCGGTAGCACCCCGGATGACTTCACAACCCTGTATACTAGTGTTTCAAGAGTTACAAAGATACCAAGATGCTGTCTGGGCTACATACAGCAAACTTTATTAATGCGAGAAAAAATTTTTCTGTGTTTATCAACCATTTCTCTTCTTGCTCTCAACTTCATCTGCCTGTAAACTATATATATACTATATATATCTACATCCTATCTTCTAAGGGAAAACTACATATACACAACTCCTGACCTCCTTCACGGTGAGAAGTTACATTTTTTCACCTTTGGGTTCCCATTTCAGCTAACAGAACAATCTGTAAGAAATGGACAAATTAAATGCTCCCAACACCATCTCAATATTTTTTTCTATATTTTTTTCAAACAGAAAAGTTGCCAGCTTCTTACTTACACATTAATGACAGAAACAACTTTTCTGCTATGTAGCACTTTTTAAAGTCACCTATTTATGAAGAACAAGAGCTTAAGTGGATATTTTATATACTTAAGTGGATATTTTATATATAGGAGATACTCAAAAGGCCTGTACCTCACTGGCCAAGGTTTACAATGAAGTAGATTTACTGATTGCTCAGGACAACCTCTTCTAGTAACCCCCTAGAACAAAACAGGGGAGTGCACTGTAGTATGATCTCTACTCATAGATGTAGTTTTCCCTTCATAATAGTCCAGAACACCTATAAATCTGTGAAAAGCCATCTTCCTCAAACACCAAGGTGGAAGGAAACCTGCTTATCCAATATAG
Organism: Octodon degus; assembly: GCF_000260255.1. NCBI lineage: Eukaryota > Metazoa > Chordata > Mammalia > Rodentia > Octodontidae > Octodon > Octodon degus. Next base: position 6,629,222 of record NW_004524709.1, on the reverse strand, counting down.
GACTGTAGCCAAAAGATTGAGGTCTCTCAGTACAGAAAGTATGTAAAGAATCAAGATGCCCCATGTCTTTGAATTTTTTACAAATAATAAAAGTGCCTAACTATCAAAAATGCTATGATTAAAATGTTTTCAATGAACAACACAATCATCCAATAAATGAAAGAGAATGTTTTTCATTCTACAAGGTAGGTATAGTAGTCCCTTGTTATTTCACAGTTTGACTTTCCTGGACTCACTGTTCCACAGGTTTTTTAAAAATATTAATCTAACTTATTTATAGAGAACTTTTTGCTATCTCATGGGATTTTGAAGTACCATACAGTGTATGTATGTTATTAAACTTATGTAGGTTTATGAGTTTAGAAAATGGTTAAGAACATTAAAAGTGTTTTTAAAAGTGTGGGAAAGGTTTATAAGAGTGTGGGAAGGGTTTATAAAGTATATATATTATATATATACTAAGATAAATATAATGTCACTATTTCGTTGATTTTCACTTATCACTGGGGTTTCTGGAACATTACCTCTGCGGTAAGTGAGGGACCATCATACTTCAAGCCATAGAAATTATAATATAAGTGAACTCTTCAGGTTTTACTGTTTGCTAGCCAATACAGCATATCATCACAAAAGTCAAAGTTACCTAACTCAAATCCAAGTAACTGGAAAAAATTAATCCAACTTTTAGCAACCAAGTATCTTCCTCAAGAAGCCTAGGGGTGGTAGTAGAAGATGCTGCAAGATTTATCATGTACAGGTACACATTCCCTATGATGAATGTTATCATTATATATACCTAAAATGTACTAACAGAACAATTTTAAAAAACTGAAAGAAAAAAAGAAGTGTACTCGCTCCAGTCGTTAGGCCCTAGCATCCTAAAAGAATAAGGACTAATGAGGAAAATTTCAATTCTAATAAAAGACTAAATTAAATTTCACTATTCTAGAGTGACAAAGCATCTGGGCAGTTCATCCATCTCCCCTCTTCCTAGTTTTTAAATAACTATTTCAGAATCTTAGAGGCACTCATTCCAGTGGAACAACTGAAGTTTTCACAGAGTATAAGACTCAACTAAAATGCTGGGAATAAAATATTGCATTTTATTCACAGAAACAAGACTCTTAAAGTCCTACAAAAGCAATGCCCTTTGGTAGACTACTGCCTCCAGGACTCAAAGCTACAGGATTACTTTTAGAAAATTTGTGCTTTAAATTTTTTAGCTCATTATGAGTGGCCCTCCTCACAGGGTAATTTCCTGTGGCCATGATATTTGGTTGTTTTCCACTCCAAGTATCTTGCAGAAGAGTCTAGGAAAACTTTTGAGCAGATAACACACACACACACACACACACACACACACACACACCCTAATGCTTTTCTTATATGACTGAATCACATTAGAATTCATTTTACTGATTAGGATATCAATAAATTTAAACCTTTGCCCACATCAGTAAAAAGATTACTCCTTTGAGCAACAAGACATTTTCCCTTATACAAACAAGTCTATAACTTAAGCTAACAGTCAACTTACACATAGATGCTGTACAATCCCTAACGCGATTTTTTAAACTCCATTATTTTCCTCACCTAAATAACTAAGAAAAAGGAACTGCAGGTCACTTATTTTGAAAATATCTGTTTGTTGTTTTATACACTTACAAATTTAAAAATTCAGTGAAGCATAAATTAGGAAATAAAACTTCAAACAATGGTAATAAAAAGATAATAATTCCTCAGTGACAGGCTCATGGGACGTGTGATGAACTGAAGCATCCTGACCCAAACCTAATCTTGTAACTGAGAAACAGGAGAAAAAACTGCATTAGTCACCATAGCAGGGCACCCTCACAGGCTGCAATCCAGGAAAGAACAGCTAGCATTTCTTTTGTTTTCCTGATTAGAAGGCCACACATTCCCTTTTCAGGATCTGTTAATATTTTTCTTTTTTTAATGTATTTGGTACAGGGTTTCAGTACACAGCTCAGACTCCTAGTGATCCTCCTCTTTTCAGCCTCCCCAGCACTGGGATTATAAACGTGCACCACCAACCATGGACTTAGTTGCTGGCTCAGCACGCCTGGGGACGTGGCCAGCATGGCATGTGATGCTGGGATCAAACCCCGGTCACTGTACTTGCCTAAGGAGGTGCTTAGTCCACTGAGTTATCTCGCCGGCCCAGGACCTGCTAATTGAAAAAAATTCACCTGGATATTAATCTAAGGTTCTTATTATCAAATATAAATAAAATCTTGTCAGAAACAATGGATTTCATACAGGCTCTCTCTCAGAAAGAAAAATTCACAGAACATGGTCATATCAACTGTTTTTTAAGATACTCCAAACCACAGGTAGCTTACTTATGCTGGGGTTGCTTTTTTATGCAAAGAAGAAGCAGCCTCTTGCTCAATTACCTCCTGGTATTCAATGCTCTATCTATGTAAAGCCACTATGAAAACTTGAGATGTGGTAGCACAGACCTGAAATCTCAGCAATCGGGAGGCTAAGGCAGGAGGATCCTGAGTTCAAGACTAGTCTGGACTAAGCAGTGAGATCTTCCTCAAAAAAACAGACAACAACAAAATAGCACATCCTTGAGGCCCTGGTCTAATCAATGCTGTAACAAAATGCCTTGATTTTGTAATTTAGGACTATCCTAGAATTCCAAGTCACCTGTGCAAAACAGGGTATGTGCTGCAATTTAAATAGTGACCTCTCTGTAAGTTGACATTTTAAAGCACTATAGTTGGCTTTCTATCAGCACAGGTGATTCTTGCAATACAGTTCAGTATTACCCCAAACCAGAAAACAGCATACACTTCAAAATCTCAGAGCAGGAAGAAGGCTCTAGGCTTGCACAGCAAAGCTCTCTGGGGAATGAAGTGGGGAGGGAACAACTGTGCATGTACTCCCAAGGAAACGGTTCACTTTTATCAACACCTGCCTGTAAGGAGGGTGTGCTGAGGCAAGGCCTTCTCAGCAGAGTAAGCTCCTTTCCACCTGGCAGGGAAGGGCAATCTAGGTGTGGCTGCCAACTAGTCCTACGAGTACGAAGAACTCAGTGTAGGATTTTTAGAAATATGTGACAATGACATACAACCTCATTTCACTCACTCTTCTTTATTGTGGCCATAGCCAAGCTAGTATTCCTAGCATTTTTATAATTCTGCATTTTCATCACGTCCCCTTCTTCTAACTCAAAAGCCCTTTTAGGAAGCTGATCATACATTTTCCCATGCTGCAATAAAGTGTGATTGGCTTCAGAATTCACATTTGTCTAAGGGACTTTGCACAACTGTGTATATGTTACAAGACAGTACTGAAAAGTGATCTGGAACACAAGAATCAAGGACAAGCCTGGACCAGACCTGAGGCTGGCCACGATCGCCCACAAAGCTAACCTCTAGGTCCCAGGTTCTCATCTAGTTTCTGTAGTAGCAACTCCCACCTTACAGTAATCCAAAGAATTACTGTAACCAGAACAATTTCATATATAATAAGGGATTGGATCAATGCTATTTCAGTTTTACTGAGACTAAATAATAGAAATTTTACTAGACTATCATACCAGAAATAGACTAATTTCCAGTTGATATCCACATTGTATTTACTTAAGATATATAATTCATTAGCTGGTACTTAATTTATATTTTTAATTCATTATGCTCTTATGTTTCCAACACTCTAAAATATTTCAATTTAAATTAATCACTCTTGCACCTTTGGTGTGCCCAACAGCAAAAGATAAAATTTTATAGATGAGCAGATTCCACTAAGGGTACATCCTGTAGTATTTAATAATGTACTGGTAATGTAAAACTGAACCATATCATCACATTATTGGTATATAACAAGAATTACATTCAATGTAATGCAATAAATTACTATATTTTGAACATAGTTTATTTTTACTTCAGCAAAGATTAGTAAGATTTTTTAAATGAAAGACATAAAAGCATCAGAATTGTAACTATAAATGAATATAACATAAATCTGAAAAATGCATCACATTTAAGTCAACATCCCTGCCTACCTGTCTACAGTAGTTTGTACAAATTTTTTTGGACTTTGCCACACCAAGTTCTCAGCATATGCACCTTCTTCTCCTCTACCCCCACTTAGGGTGCAAGTGTTTCATGAGCAAAGAATGTGCCCCAAGCAGATAATACCATGCTCAGCACAATGAAAGCACTCCAAATGTCTGTCAAAGAAATATATAATCATATGAAGGCATATGCAGCACTAGCATCAGTCCTGTTGCTTTTTTAAAGTAATAACCAAATTCCCTGCCTATAGTTAAATCTAATTTGCATAAGGATATTCTTTTGAAAAAAGTTAAAGAACCCTGAATGGCAACATAAAAGGTCTGAATACATGTGAGAAATTTATGTAGCGGGGGTGAACTGGGGTGAGAATAAACCTATAAATTAAAAGAAAAAAGAGGAAATAACTGGGGGGAAATGCTTTTTAACAAGTTGCAATCAACTTGTTCATACAAGGTAGAATCTGAAATTTATATTTGATACTGACCAGAATAGTCCAGCTATCATCCATTGAAAGCAAAATTTCTAAAGAGAGAAAACTGAATCCAAAACTACAACAAATAATCATGAATTTAAAGTGCTTAATCTCAAATCCAAAATTTGGCAGTATTTTTACACAAGGTTCTTAGTTTTCCTGTTTACTTAAAAAGTGCTCTAGTCCTCTCTATTTTGTGTCTTTATTGTCCTTCCAACCAGTACCTGAAAATAAACTTACTTATCATTTTCAATTTCAATATGAAAGTGATAGTGTTTATTCTGAACTGTATTATTAGTGTTACAGTGATATTTCCACTTAATGAGTGACAAAAGCACACCACAGTTATCATACAGTGTTATACCACAACAGGAAAATAAACACAGAGTGTTTCCTGATGGGTAGGAACTTAAGCAGTAACGAAAGTTGTAATGAGGATATTGTTATGGTTTAGACATAAAATGTTCTCCCAACGGCTCGTGTGTTCAGAGATGTGGCTCTCAGGAAATGACTGGGTCATGAACATGCTATGTTTAGTGGATTAACCCACAGTGAGTTCGTAGCTCCACGTACTGCTAGGAGGTGAAGCTTGATTGGTGGCTCATTAAGAGTGTGAACTGAAAGGGGAAATCCTTCACCGTAGTTCCTCCCTTCTGCTTCCTCCCTGCTATGATTTGAGTAGCTTCCTCACCAGGCCCTTTCTGCTTAGGAGTCACTAACTCGAATCCACTAAAACCATAAGGCAAAAAAAACCCACTTATTCTTTAAATTGTGGCTGTCATTTATTTTATCTCAACAACAGAAAAGTGACTAATACAAAAGGAAAATATGGTAATCGATATGGTAATATTACTTTAATTTCCTTTCCTTACAAAAATTCCCTCATCACCATTAACTTTTTTCACTCATCACTTCACAGATCCATTATGGTGATTAAAACAAGTACACTCATGCATCACTGATTGGTTCCTACATTGTTGCAAAAGTCCCATAACTTGCCAAATCTCCCCAGTTATGCAACAAAGAGCAAATTTTTCCCTGCACTCTTAGATGTCAACCAGGTGGGGAGGGATGTCATCAGATACAATCTGGAGGCCTATTCCTGTTACCAGGTAGTACACATGCATTTATACTTACATGGTATATGTACATTAAGTGAACACATACAGTAAATACATAGTGAACTTGTGTGTATGTATATATATATATATGAATATACAGTGTACACTCATACACTGCATTTATACACATAGAATCCATGCACACAATACATACATATAAACATACTTATACAGTGTCCCTACATAGAGGCTTTGAAAGAGCCATCAGCACAGTGTGGAAACCTGACAAAAATGGATCTCAGATCTCTATCAGTGAACTTCTCTTTCAAATTAGAACTCTGAACTTTTGAATACTCTTAACAAACCCAAAAAATGTACAGCCATTTTCCTTAGGGGCCTGACTTCTTAGTAATATGCAGTTTCCTACTGTAGTGTGCATAATGGCTGATGAACAAATGATCATCACCAACAAAATCAGAGCAGGAACTTGTCCTCTCGTTCCTTGGCATTTTTGACAAAGGCTCTTGTTAAGGTCTGACTTAGCTCTTGAATCACAGAACTTCTGCTAGGTTATTCTTAATTGTCTGGTCAAATAGACAAACGTCACTGGAAGACAGCAACTTTAGCACCTCAAAGTCAGTTTTTCCAGGTGCTACATCAAACATAATGTAACCGAATGCCAAGTAAAGTTCCCCACTATGAAATGTATCTAACACTCAGCCACGTGGTAAATGCAAGTTTTCCAGTATAATAATGTGCTCTTTCATTTATTCTTTTCTTTAATTAATCACAAATAAAAGAACTAGCCAATGTGTTTGTGTTTAAAAAGTTAAGAAACAACTGCCCAAGTAAGACTGCTCTTTGTTTCTAAGAATAAACCTGTTTCTAAGAATACAAAACTTATGGAAATTTATCTAAGGACAACAAAATGTTAATGTTACTAATCAAAAGGGTACAGATTTTTTCTACAAAGACAAAAATGTGCAATGTATTAATTATTGAAACTGTCCTACTAACAGTTCTTGAAACTGTCTCATTGTTCTTTCTCAATAAAATAAATAAATACCAAAAGTGTTTAGATTTTTTTAAAGACGATTTTAAAACTGAATTATTTTAAAACCTCTGAAACAAAATAAGTATCTAGAACAAAATGACTTTAATGTCTTTTGATAAAGTTAAATACAATTGCATCCTTTCAGTAACGGACTCGCTGGTTATTCCATTCACAGCTTCAGATAAAGAACAAAGGAGTAAGTGACTATACAGCAAGCTGCACATACAAAATACAGCAGCACACCAGTGGTTATCAGGTTCTGGGTCAAGTCTATCCCCAGGTTTCATAGTTCTTCACTGGAGTTAAACATGTATCTTTCAAAAGCCTCAATCCCACCACCTCCTTTTAGACCCTCTCCCACACGGCTGCCTCAAGGGCAGCCTGACTATAAAATCCAGATAGCACAGTACACCTTAGGCCACCAAATGGCTTGTGTTACTGCCTACAGTAACATAAGAGTCACAAAGTCCAGGGCTCATCTTCTAACCCATACATATGCCCCACAATGCACCCATGCCACCAACTCAGGTTAAGAGAGTCATTGTCACTCTAATCAGCACCAAAGACATCTGAGGAAGACTTCTCTGACCCTGGGGATTCCTTTAAAACCAATTCTATCCTAATGAACACAGGAAATTCTCTTTGTAAAAACTCCCTGTATAGTCACTATAAAAATTACATGTGGTGAAGGAAAAACCAAGGGAACTAAAGAATATCATATAACTAATATAAGGCAGAACAACAGATTTTCAAATTGAGTAATTCAAGAACCACAAAGGAAGCCATATGTTTGACCTCTTCTTGTTTTAGGAAAATGAAACAGTATCTATAAGGACAAAAGAGAGCTTAGAAGAAATACTATAGGGTCTTAGAATTTATAATTACTAGGAAGAAATAATCATATATGCAATCTCCCACGATTTAACCCAAAACCAATGCAAAGAAAGTACCACTTTCAGATATGAAAATGTATGAGCTACCACAAATACTGTCCTTTAGGAAAAGTGTAGTTCTTCATAAACAAAAGATTTCCAATGCTAAGGCAGGAGGAGCCCACCCCAGCAACTTAGTATCTTAGTGAGGAGAAAGGACAGCGGAAGGGGTGACAGGAAAGGAGGGAGGGAGTGAGGAAATAAGGACAGGCAGACGGACGGATGAATGTAGTGAATGATTTATTGATAAGTGACTGGGTTAGCTCTCCAATCACACCAAAAATGTAAGGTTGAGTACACAGCTTGGTGATCAAGTGCTTTTCCAGAATATATAAGGCCATAGGCATGATCCCTAGCTTATCACACTCACACATGCATGTGTGTGCGCGCGCACGTGCACACACACACACACAAATTATGCCATACTATATTCACCTAAAGCACCACTGGAACACCTCTTAGATTTACTATTTCAGTCACCACATATATTCCCCACAAAGACTAACAGTACCCAAGTGTATTTCCTCTAAAATAAAAATACTCAACTACTGCACATACACTAACAACAGCAACACCAAAAAGCCAGGTACTTCCACTTGGTGCCATTCACAGGAAAGGCGCTCACAGCAAAAGGGATTCCTAGAAAGCCTGCCTGAAGAAAGCAAGCCTGGACCAGTCCCACGCACCCCCTCCCCTAGGAATCAGTCTCATATTCACACCACAGGCCCTGAAAAATCTGCTCATTTTCCAGTTCAATTACTATGCTCTTGGTTTTATCTATAATATAGGAAAACACATTTTCTTTCATGCAAAGAAAATGTTTAATGGGACAGAGAAGCTCACACAGTGGAGAGTTAATGTAAAGACCGAGGTCTCCTGTAGCACTGGAGACCTGAACGCACCAGGAAGCAACAACCAAGACTCCTGGAGGAAGAACAGCAAACAGTGTGGGGTTTTTTTGGTTTTTTTTGGGGGGGGGGCGGGGGTTGGGTTTTATTTTGGGGAGGAGCGGGGGACTCCACAGAGGAAGATGTCAGTTCAGAGGAAATGATCTAATACTTAAATAAAGGAATGATTTATTTTTATGATGACAGTCAAATCCTTTCTCTGAGATACATTTCAAATTGAAGATTTCTTCATGGCTGTACTCCACTCCACTTTTCAATTGTCATCTTTTTCGAAGCTATCCACCTGACCTCAGAGTCAATTATTCTCACTCACCAACCCATGTTAAGCAACTTCACTTAGATTGTAACTGCATACCATGAATCTAATCACACATATTAATTAATGATCTGTGTAATCACATGCATTATAGATAGGTACAAGTAATACAACCTGATTTCCAGTGTCCATATGCATGGTCGCTTGACTGGGCTGCACCACAAAGCATAGGAGAATGAGGAAGGGTTCACTGTGTGGCATAGGTATTTATACTGCATATGGGAGTTACAAAAGATTTATATAAAATAAATTACCCCAAGGAGCTTGTTTAACATTTAAATAAAAGATGAAAAAGATGGCAATTAACTGCTTTGCATAAGGGTACTTTACAGAAGATTTACAGTGGCATCCTTAGCCTGTTCCCCCAATGAATTTCAAATATTCCTATGTGTACATTCAACAGATCAGAGGCTGAAGTATGTGCTCTGGAACAGTAGGGACATAGGTCAGAAACCAGCTCTGTCACTGCTCAGCTGGGTGGTCTTGACATATGTATTGATTTCTTTCTAAGCCTACTTTTTAATATAAGAAAAATAGCAGTAACTCCACTTTAGTGGACTGCTCTTAAGATGGAGCTTAAGTACATGCAAAATGCTTCTCAGCCTGATTCACAGACCTCTGTAAAAGGAAGGAATGTGTATTAGGAAAACATCAGACAGAGAAATGTGTACTGAAAGTGTAACAGAATTTTAGAACTCAGTGTGTTGTCATGACCCAGACACGGACATCGCCAGGGCCCATGCTATCCCTTTAGACACACACTTTTTCTACAAGAACCAAGCACCACTTTCTGACATTTCCTATCACAATATGGGAGAACAGCTTTAAGGGGTAAAAAAGGGGGATCAGGGGGGTAAAGGAGCCCAGGCCTTGAAGCCCAGGGTGCTGGCGCTGTCTATCTTTGTTATCTTATCAGAATGGCTAACCTCTGGCCTTCACAGTGTCTATGTTTAAAAGGACAGAAAGGCAGAGGGAACTCTAAACTCTGAAGGAGATCTGGCCTCCACAGTAAGTCACTGGTGCTGGATCTTATGAGCCCAAAGAATGAATTTGTTTAGAATATTCCCCTAGGTTTAACAAAACAAGGATTACTATCGCACACCACTCTGTGTCCTACCATCCTTCTGCCGGCATGACATGGAATCCCTGGCTAGGTGAAGGCAGAGCTTCAGCTCACTCCGACTTAGCTCTGTGCTTGTTTAGGAGGAGGATTTTTCCCCCAAATGACTCAGCCCTGTCCACTGAAAACACCTGCAGAGCTGGGGGTAATGCACAATGGCACAAGCCTGCAATCCCAACTACTCAGGAAGCTGAGGCAGAAAAAGGCAACATAGACAGACTTTGTCTCAAAATAATTTTTTAAAAAGAGCTGGGATGCAGCTCAGAGCTCCCTGGGTTCAACTTCTGGTGCCACCAAACCAAACCAAACCAACCTCAAATAATACTCAAACAGCAAATTCTACAAAGAGGTATTTCCTAAGAGAAGCTTGCTTCAAACAACAATCAGAATGTATAGAACTGTCTGGAAGATACTGCACTTCCCAATTTTTGTCTCCTACAGGGAAGTCCCACCACAGATCCAACCAGCCAAAGACAGTATATCCTTGCCAGGTCAAGTGGTGGCCACGAGGAAGCTGGAGCATCCTATGTGCTTCTTGAGAGTTGCACGCAAGGAGACCAGAAGGAGGCAACACTGCAAATGGGGAGGTGCCAAGACCTATGTGGAGCTCAGACGGGAGTCAGGCACTCATCCTTAAGACATATTCTGCTGTTGGACACCATGAGTCAGTGGAGGCCATCAAAAGGCTTCCCCAAGAAACGATCGTTCATGGTGCCATCCCTCACAGTGCAGCATCGTCCTCCAGTCTTTGGAGGAAGTGGCAGACAAGTCTCACCCTAAACCTACAGTCTACAACTATGATTTTAGAGTCTTGATTCTCATCAAGAATCTGCCAAACTGCCAACCTTGGTAGCATACACCTATAATCCTAGTATTCTGAGAGGCTGAGGTGGGCACAAATTCCAGCCCAGCACAAGCAACTTAATAACTTAATGAGACACTGCCTGAAATTTAAAAAGGACTGAGGATGTAGCTCAGTGTGAAGGCCCTGGCTTCAATGCCCAGTACTGGGAAGAAGGGGAAAAAACATCACGAAATTTCAAAGAGGTAAAGACAGAACATCCTGGAGAAAGCACACTGATGAGCAGAAATACCAGAGTCAACTTAGTCCCAAGGGTCCCTGCAGGGTCACTGGTTCTGTGGTCAAAGGAAGAATCATCACTGTGTTACGGCTTAAATAGCCTAGCGAACATGCTAAGAGTACTCCTACATACATGCAGACACAAGCACATAAATGCCCATATGTGGCTGCAGAGAAAGCTCAGCGGTTTAAGAGCCTGCCTGGGGCTGCACAAGGACCAGGTTCAATTTCGGGTATTGCATGTCATGCTAGCCACACCCTGGGCACAATGAGCTGGCTACCAAGACCAGGCATGGTGGATGCACCTGTAATCCCAGTGCTGGGGAAGCTGAAAACAGGAGGACCACAAGTCCAAGCTGCATAGTGAGACCCTGTACCAAGTACATAAAAAAAATTAATAATGCCCATGTGCTCACCAAATATACATATGTGAATATACACACCTCCACCAAAAGCGGAACATACACAAAGAACACACTTGTACACCCACAGTTGTGTACACTCATACATCAAATACATCACCAACACCACTAAGTGCAAACACTACTGACTTGATCACAAGTTCTGCATCTTCATTTCTCCACCACATTATATCAGCATGAAGAGCAGCTTACTCTGGTAATATCTAACACCAAAAGAAGGCTGAGGGGAGAGCTTCCGGCTACCCTGCGCCAGCAGGACCTACTGCTTCCAGTCCAGGTGCAGCGAGGGTAAGACCCTCTTCCATCCCCTTGGGACGCCCCACCACCACTCTGCAGCACCTCCCCAACTCCGCCCGCCGAATACAAATTTCTGCCGGGTTCCGGGAACCCCCAGACCCAGTCCTAGCCCAGGCCTAGTGAGTGTATGGGAGAGCTGCTGGCTACCCTGCGTTGCTGGGACCTACTGGTCCCAGCCAGGCGCAGTGAGGTGACACTCTCTTACACCCTCTTGGGACGCCCCCAATCACAACATAGTACCCCCATTCCCTGCCCACAAAGTAGGAATTTCTGTCACATTCTGGGAACCCCTGGATCCAGTCCAGGTCCAGGCCCGACGAATGTGTGGGAGAGCTGCCTCTCCCCCCTAATCCAACTTGTCCCCTCCAGACTCAGCTCAGGCCTGGCATACAGGCCTGGGGTGAAACCCTGCAGGTGAAACCCTGCAGGTGCAGAGAGTGTAGGGGACAGAACCACCCAGCTAGTCCAGGAGCAGAACATCTTGCCAGAGGACCACAACATGTTCACCCCCAAGGGCAGCAGCAGGAAGGAACGGAACACAGCAGCCAGACCCAAGCCAGGCACAGCTGGATAAATCCAAACTTTGTAGATCTACACCTGAACTATAGTACGTGCTAAGGCTATAACTGCAACAAACATCTAAAACAAAGGTCAGAAGACAATTCTACAAAAAATGACAACGAGAAAGAGCAAAATGTAATCTCAGAAACCAAGCCCACCCATAACAAGTGCAGAGGACACTAACACAGAACAAATTGGGATTCACAAGCTGAAAGCAATGAATCAACGGCTTCTTAAATAAAGAAACAGCTGCGGAAAGGTATAGAGGAACTCAGATTGGAAATGAAAAAAGAAATCCGTGAATTAATAACATCTGCCGTAAAGAATCAAATGCAGAAACATATGGAGGAAACCCAGTGCCCACCCAGAACAAGTGCAGAAGACAGTAGGTCAGCTCAAATGTATGAATTAATAGCGACGATAGTAAATAAGCAACAGCAGAAAGTCATAGAGGAACTCAGAGCAGAATTTTTTTCTACTAGCTCACCTCAAATGTACGAATTAATAGCGTCGATAGTAAATAAGCAACAGCAGAAAGTTATAGAGGAACTCAGAGTGGAATTATTTTCTGAATGAAAAAAACAATTCTCAGAACTCATAGCATCTGAAGTAAAGAAGCAACTACAGAAACATAGGGAGGAAACCCAATCTGAAAAAAAAGACTGCAGTAAAAGAACTTATAACTGCTTCTAAAAAAGACATTGATTAAAAAAAAAA
>NW_004524709.1:6513490-6616132 GCF_000260255.1 Octodon degus | reverse complement strand
CACAATTTGTGATAGCCAAATCTTGGAAACAAACAAGATGCCCATCACCTGAGGAATGGTTGAAAAAGATGTGGTATTTTTACACAATGGAGTATTACTCAGCTATTAAGAGTGATAAACTCGAAGCCTTTATATTGAAGTGGATGCCACTTGAACATATATTCATAAGTGAAATAAACCAGACACACATGTGTAAATATTCAATAGTTTCCCTAGTATAAGAACTCAAAAGAAGAAATACAAATAGAAAAGTATAATACAAGTAAGAGAAAAGCAGGATCTCAAAGACTAACTAATCAAGAGAGGGAAAGGAAAAGAGCTAGGAAACACGACAATGTCAAGCCATACAGTTATATGTAGAAGATGGGCAAGGGAATAATCCTGAGAATCTCCAGATTTTTTTTTCCAAAAATTAAGTAAAGTTTCTAGAAGATTTTTTAATCTAGCAGTTAATTGGAAAGATTTTCACCCTGACTAACTATATATACTGATACCTGTGAACTAAGCAACTGCAATGAAGATGGTAATCTGTAATAGTAGTTTCATGCTTGGAATGCCTGTCATTCTGTTCTTCTGAATACGGGCTCCTTGTCATGACATGCCAGTTGCTGCTGTGCTGTCTCTCAGGTAGATGACTGTTCAAAAAGAAGGGAGTGGTGAATGAAGGCAAGAGATAGGAAAAGGAATATTGTGGGACTGTCCTGCTTCAAGGTTGTACATGGTTAGATTTTTGGACTTAAGTGTAAACATAAAAAGTATATAATTCTTTATGCCTATCTTTTAAAATATATTCTAATTTTTAAATGTTTTTTATCATATTCTATAGGGACTTAAAATTCAACATATCAATAGTTGATGAAAAATACCTGTTCCATGTTATGCCTAAGATGTTTGATATTCAGACAGATAGTGAGGTTAAGCTTAACAGCCTAGGTTGTATGGTAATAACAATAAGCTTGTCTTCTGGATGGTTAATAACCTAAGTTTGCAGACCAAAATTAGAGAAAAAGGAGGGCTGCAAGGAAAGCCAACACTTTGGCCCTAGCCTTCCAAGGTCAATTAAGACTCAGGACATATGAAAACTTGTACTGTAACTCAGTAGTATCCCAAATTTTCTGATCAAAGAGATTATGGGGCCAAAGAGGAAAGTGATCGATGATGTAGAGTGTGCCTAAGGAGAGTCACATGGAGAGAAAACATTCTCTCAAGCTTTCACAGAGAGCACATTGGCCAAGCAATGGCCGTGACTCATCCACATGGCTGACACTGAGAAAGGTTCTACAATCTGAGGTACAGGATCTCAGGATAAATCCTGAGGGGATTTCACTGACCTTATCAGACCCAAAAGCTACAATTCTTGTTGCATAGGTCCTGCTTTACCTTGGTTTTAACCATCCAGCAGAAAAGTATAAAAATGAAGTATAAGAAGTAAAGCCATGGTGTTATGTTGAGCTGTAGGGGACTCAGGTCAACAATTTCTGACATTGCCAGTCAAGCAAAGACTCAATACTATTATGGGCTACTGGACTCTTTTAGAATATTTTACTGAGTTTACACACCTATAATATTCAAATAACGGAACTTAACAAAAAAAGGGGGGGGATACAGATGAAAGTCCATTTTGTATCTGTGCATTCAAAGTGGTTAGGATAGTTATATAGTTACCTTCTCTTAATGAATAAAGGGATTTGTTCTAATGGTGTTTGTAAATAGGATATCATGTCAACATCTTGTACAGCAATGAACCACTAGGAAGAATGTATGCAATGTGTTAATTATTGAAACTGTCTACCAATTTGGTTTGAAACTCTCTCATTGCTTTGTTTCTCAATAAAATTTTGGAGATAAAAAAAAAGGAAGGCTGAGCTTCTAAGCAGACCTGAGATCCCAAGTCAAGTTTTGCTTGGTATTCATCATCTGTTTCCCACAATCGTCACAGTAAGGTGGGCTGAGATCACAAATGACTTCCCTGGGCTAGTTGTGATCCCTCAGGCAGACAATACAGCCATGTCACAAAGTCACATAATGTCCCTTAGAAAGGAAAACAGGAGGAGGCACAGGGCCAATAGGATGCATCTTCCTCTTATTACCAAACCACAAACTGCTGTTAAGGGTAGTAAAAGGTCTTGCCCACAAAAGGCAAACTATCACTTCTGTCAAATGAACACATACTGTCAACAATCTAGCACTGGACCCCATGGTAGAAACCAGCAACAAGCCCCACAGAGCAGCCTCTGCTATCTAGTTGGGGAAGGCCCACCCCCGGAGATTGCACGGTGATGGCGACAACATGGAAACCTTACTTTCCAAATAAAATAATCTTGCCCTAGATGCTGTGCAGTGTGTATCTTTAAGTAACGATCCACCATCCTGTGGACACCACCTGCAACAGGGACAGTACAGTAAGCTAACACAGTGCAACTCAGTCACTAGAGTCTCACTACAACACTACAGCACAATCGACAGCTACCTTCTTAAATACTGTTCCTCAGTTTTATTTCTTAAATACACTGAATTAATGATTCAAGAAAAACTGAACTATGAAAATAAATCCATATTGAAATGAACTAAAAACTGCCTATTCAAAAAGAAAGTCTTAATTTGAAGTGAATAAATATTCTCTTTAAAGGATATCAACAAGAAGAGTTATCTTTATTATTGATTCCATATGTATAACAAGGAAAAATAATCTCAGATATGAACTTCAAACCATGAGCTGAATGCACATTTTGGCACAACTATTGTTCTGTTAGGATAAAGAAGAAACAAAGGAGTCTCAGGAGACTACTTTAATCAAGACTTACAACACTCATGATTTTGGCTGTATGTTTCCTTGTGGTTGTTCTCCAAGGCCCAATACACAAAAAACACCACCAATCTTGCATTCAGGTTACTAGGGTTTTGTAACAATGACCTGATTGCAGAAGGCTGGGGATAGATTACTGTAAATGTTCAGAAAGGAAAAATGTAATGGTGTTTTTTTTTTAATCCTCTTTTTTCAGTTACAGTTTAATCAGAAAAATACTTAACTTTTCCTTTTGGTGATTAGGAATGAATGGAAATGATGACATATGTATTTGTCAGATTTTTTTTTTTTTTTTAATTCTGGAACAGTTACATTAGTCCTCAGAAAAAGAAGTTAATAGGAACTTTAAACTTTAATAGATTGAAAACAAAGTGGTAACATTCTTACATTTTAAAATTTCCTTCACATAAAAAAGCGTTCCATTGGTTCTGTACCAACCTTACACAAAAATAAAATTATTATTGTACCATTCCAAAAGCAACTTGTATGTCAAATCAGGTTTTACTAAGTGGTCCAATAGGTTATAGTTCCATTGCTGTATTTCTAGATTTTAAAAATTATAAATCACAACCACTAATAACCAATTCTTTTAGTTTATCACTGTTTAAATGTGTCTTATGGGGGACCCTTTTCTTCCTTTTCTTAAATAAGGGTGTTTATAAAGAAATATGTTACCCAAATATTCCAGTGTATCAGAAATTCCAGATATACTTTTTTATATCTATAAGGCATGTGAGGTAGAATTCCACTACAAGGCACACATAGAAAAGAAATTACAAAACAAATCCTAGCAAGAGGCTAACAAATGAATTTAAATGAAGGTGCTCAATACAACAAACCAAATCCATGAACTTATAGCACCTGAGCCTTACACAAACTTGAGTTCCTAAACTCATAAAGCTTCATTCATTTTATTCATTCAGCTCCATTATGTAGGGGAAATTTTACACTGATACCAGCATTCTTTACATTGAAAAATCAACCTGCTGTAAGTATTCATGAGCTGTGTTTACCCTGGACAACTAAGAGCCATTAGATATTAATCTCGTAAATTCCTATTGTGTACAAGTACACCATGCTTCATCTGAAAAAAAAAAAGACTTTCCTAAAAATGCAATGGTTAAGATCTGTTTCTGTTAAGCCACTTTTCCTACCTATACTCTAGTGGGAGAGAAAAAATAATGAGGATTTGTGCCCAAGGACTAGAAACAGATACTACTACTACAGATGGAAACCTTGAGCACCCCAAAATTGGTGTTTACATGCAACTTGCCTCAGCTGTGACAATTTATGCATACAAGGCTAGCACACCCAGGCTCCTGTCACATCCAGACATAAAAGAGCCACTTTTGCAATTGTTCAATACTACCCAAGCTGTATCCCAGCCCTCCTGGACTCAGTGGCTACTAACAGAGCTGTGAAGCAGAGATGGTGCTGGGGGGCTTTCTGGACCCTACTAACTCACATGCTCCCATCACCCAAGATTTTGCTGTGTACACCCACTTCTTAGGGGGTGCACAACATAGGGAAAACCTGTGCCAATTTTCCTCTTCTCTTCTCTTCTGTGAGAATTATAAAAGTCAATAATGGATTCGGGTTACCTCCTGCACCTGCAGTATGTGAAGATAAACACCTCCCAGGAACTTGACACCAAAGGAAATACATAATCCCAAAAAAAAATCTCCAAAGTCCTTGGCTAACAGACTTTCTTTACCCAAGAACCACCCTAGGTTACACAGGCTCAAAATGTCAGCAAAAGCATGCTTTGGGCACCGGCACAGAATGGAGAAAATTTAACCCTCAGCTCTAAATAAGTTAAAGAGCTAAGTCATTCCTCAGAAATGTGCCTGTTTTAGTGAGCAACATATTGAGCTGAAAACGTACATCATGAACTATTTAGAATAAAAGTTTTAGCTGTATGTAATTTCTTTTTACCCCACAAATAAAAGCAACTTGCTAAACTCAGCATTCATCTTCATCTTTTAAAAAGGGAAAAAATATAAGTAAATGATTTTTTGCTAAAAGACAAAGCAGAAGGGCTGGGGAGATGGCTCAGTGGAATAAACACTTCCCTGGCAAGCGCAAGGGCCTGAGTTCAATCCTCAGTTCCACAAAAAAAAAAAAAAAAAAAAAAAAAAAAAAAGCAGAAAGTTCAAGAAGAATATGAGAGTTTTTCTAGTCCTCCTGGAACTCACAATCTATAGGATTATTTCAAGTAGAATTTTAAGAATTTATAAGTACTTTTTATTTCTGGCTTTCATGAAGTAAAATATCAGAACCCTTAAAACAAGTATTTTTAAATCAGCAACAGTAATCCTTCTTAATTTCTAATGACAAGTACTGCATTTACCAGAGAAAAAGTGATGGAGTAGCAATAATTCAGGTTTTGACCACTAATTGTACAACTAGAACTGATTCATCACTTTAAGGTGATCTCATGTAATTCTCACATCATCTCCATTTTACACATGACTGAAACTTTTTCATGTTAAGTGACGGAATGGGGCTCTGACCACAAGTTCCTGTTTCATGACCATCAATTCATACCAAAAGACGAAGGCCTTAAACATGTTCTATTCTGCCTTTCCATAATGTTTAATTGCAAGAGCTATAAAAAATTTAACACAGTTACTGCAGTTGTCGCCTTAATCTAACACTGATCCAATTCAAGGAAATAGCAACAATAGCTGTTTTCTTTCACTTCCTAAGAGATTCTAATTAATTCCAGGTAGGTTATACTGCAAACCAGGATTTGTTTTACTCCAATTTTAAAGAGTTACAAAGAGACACTTTTTTAATTGAAAATTTCTCCTGTACTGCCTGCTTGTATCACAGCTTAGTTAATAAGCATAAAAAAACAGAAGAGGGTTACCATTCTCCTAAAAGTAATAAAGCCATAAACCAAATTAAGTAAGTGTTCTTTTACTGCCAATCTGGAATAAATGGGTGCTCTCCATGAGCAAATGAGTATTTGCTAGAATTCCTTGAGCCTCTTTAACATGTGTCTTGGGGACACTGCAATCTAAACCAAAAATCCCATTTCCTGAATGAATTTCATGAATCTAAGAAACTGACTAGCCCGCATGTGATCAAATACTGTCAGAAAACTACAAGCAGCACATTTGAGATGCTAATTGTGCATGTGTGGGAAGGCTCTCTGTTCAGGCAGCTTGCGGAAGGAGTCTTCAATGTGTCCTTAAGTGTCCCACCTCATGTACAGGAGATGATTTCACCCTCTTCCTGATTTACAGTTTTAACCTCATGTTATAGAAATCAGCACATCTCCTAAATTCTGGGGTGGGAGATTCTCTGTCATTTGAAGTTCTCTGATACTGTAGAGATCTTTGTTTTTTCTGTACTCTACCACCTCTTCCCTAACAGAGCAGGTTGACCAGATGTCCTCAATGATTGCCTAGGTGGAAAAAAATGAAAAATTCCTAGAACACTCCTAATATAAGCAAGGTCTTACCTCCTTAGTGCTTCCTAACCTTCAAAATACAATTTTAAAATTCCACTAGCAGCTCCATGAGTGTGGACTGAGACCAGGATTCTCCTCCAGAGAAGAGGCAGAAACACCATTCCTTCAAATAGACCCCTCTCTTGTACGGCAGACTGCTACTTAAAATGTACTTGTTAACAGGCACATCCAGACCTGAAATAGGCTTCACAGTCCCAAACAATTTGGGAAGCCCGTATCATACTCTCTGTTCACAAGAGCCCTTAAATCCCATCTATTCGCCTGACTCCTTGCACATCCCAAGTACTAGTACAGAGTGTTATCATGGATACTGTACTTGCTACTTACCCTCCAAGATGTTTTACTTTTTACTAGTACGTGTTTCCAGTACATAATGATTACTTTCCTTGTGGAAAGTTGGACCATGTTGCACAGTGCTAAGGTCTTTGTATTTTCAAGAGTCGCATCCAAGACTGTTTGGCAGTCACTGACTATTCAAAATAATTTGTAACAGATTAAAACAGGTAAAACACACAAATCTCTGAATTAAGTCTGAGATCCCTTATTTCATAAACACCGTGTAATCCATGAACACATAAAAGGCTAAATTAAGTATACTACCAGCTGTGTGGTTTATTCTTGACACTAGTTTAAACTTCTATGGTATTTTCACTGCTTGAAGCCCTTTCTGACTCATTAGTTCCTGGATTCCCTCTGCACCCCAACTGTTTCTTATACTTCCACTGAACATCCATGGCTGCTTAGGTGAATCTACAGACCACCTAACGCAAAAATGATGGACTAAAAACATAGGCCACAGGTACCGCAGAAGCAGCTCTGATTAGAAGTTATCAAATTGACATGATTCCTCCAGGTCTGACTTAACAACCTCTACCTTTGCCTCCCATCTAGCCACCATCAGTACTAATGGAGTCTGGTTCCAAGACAAACAACAATGGGAAAGCCAATTCCCACATTTGCATGTGCTTTCTACCTATTAAAATATAATTTTCAAAAAGCTAGAAAACAATTCCCATGCAAAGGAATTGGATAAATGTGCACCAAAAAATGCATTCATCCCATTAATACAGAACAAACAAGTGGTAAATCTGATTCAAATAATACTGAAGGAATTATTTATAGGCATTTGCAAAAACAATGGTAACATAATTGCTGTTTATAAAACCTGTTACTGTCCTACAGGGCCATGAAATCCTTGCAACTATCTTCTCTGTACACAGAAGTCATTTACATTTCTATAGACAGAAATCTACATGATTACACATAACTTCCCAAAATCTAGACCTTTATCCGATAGAGAAAAATGATTCAAAAAGAAGTGCATGTCTCTAAATAATTTTGAAAAAATCTGCAAGGAAGCTGGCTATTAGACAATACTTTAGTAGGATTCCTAATACTGCCCTCCCTCTACAGCAATTCCAAGCTCTGGACAAAGTTTAACATATTGCAATAGGAAATAAGATCTACTAGACACCTAACTTTGCCTTGGGGCCCTTTTATCTTGAGAGAAAAAGTATATATGATGAAAGCAACTCATGGAACACAGATCCAAATTTTGATGGTGCATTTCCTGCCCTAGGCTCATAGCTTGGGATGACTATGGCACATGGGATCCCAGACACCTTCTGAGACTGGACCGTACAGTGTAGCTACCACCTCCCTTGTTGGCCACAACATGTGCACTTGGAGCCCTGAGGCGCCAGAGAGCAGCGCTACCACCCAGAGATTGCCACAGCATTAAAGAGCAGGTCCAGGCCAAGTGGCAGGAAGTGAATAAAGAAGCTTCACCTCATCTTTCCAAATGAGACCCCAGACATTAATTATAGAACAGGCACACACCACACTTCCATGTTTCTTTATAAATCCTTGACCTGCAGAATCTGTAAGCACATTTTTGTTGTTGTTATTGTTGTTGTTGTTTAAGTGGCTTTCTGGGCTGGGGATTTAGCTCAGTGGCATAAGCGCCTACCTGGCAAGTGCAAGGTCCCAAGTTCAATCCCCAGTACCACAAGCGATATGGTCTGAAACCCCAGGCACGGTGGCACACACCTATAATCCCAGCAGTAAGGAGACTGAGACAAGAGGATCACTACAAATTCAAACTGTATAGCAAGACCCTGTATCAAAAAAAATAAAATAAAAATGGTTTGTGCTTTAATGTTTGTAATCACAGCAACTACTCTGAAGACAAAAATTCCCAATATAATAACCACTGTTAATCTCCTATCAATCTTGTTTTGAAATTCTGTATCATTGTTTTCATTGTGCTTTTCTCTTTAAAATAAAAAATAAGAAAAAAAGTGGCTTTCTGCCATAGTTTCTGGATTGGGTCATTGCCTGCTATCTTAGTCACTTTTCTCCCATTGCTGAGACAAATAACTTGATGCCTAAAATTAAGGAAGGAAAGGTTTATTTAGCTAGCAGTCTGTGGATATTTCAAGCCATCATCAGCTGGTTCCCAGGCAGGGTCACATGCCATCTCAGTTGGGGGCAAAGGCTCTGAATGTTTACAAAGTAAAGACCTGGGCTCCCTACTGAGCCACTCAGTCAAACTTTTAAACTTCTCAAGTTGACACAATCAACAATATCCTAGAGCAGGAAGGGCATGTACTTTACACCCTGGGGTGGAGAATTGCTGAGTTAGTTAAGCTTCTAGATTTCTCAAGTTGACAGATGTGTCAACCATTCCACCTGCTTAGGAAAGGGTCTTAGGCTCCTGCCTACTTACCAATCCAATTCACCCAGGTGTATAAACCTCTGTTCTATTTCAACAAAAAACTAGTCCATATCAAGTAATGTTTAATCTGCCAAACATGATACGGTTATGAAGTGGTAAAACCCAAGTGGCTAGCATGGGCTGTGTCACAAATGGCTTGAAAGGTTTCTCAGAAAGACATCAGGGGTGTAGTCTTCAGGATTTAAAGGCTCCAGAGTCAAGAACAAGAACCAGTCTATGTGAATCAGCTGAGTGACTCTCAGTCATAAGGCTGTGTACCTATAGGTTTGGCCCTCCCCCCCACCCACCCTACCCTGCATCTAAGAACCCAAGTGTCAGTGAAAAGCAATTCCAGTCACAAATCAGGGGCTGGTGATCAAGACAGAACCAAACAAGAAAACAAGTGGTTACACACCCTGACAGACAAAAGTCCTGGGCATTAAGTAAAAAGACAGCAGAATCACCTCTACCTATGTAGGTGGAGCAACCAGATAGGAAAAGGGTGAGCTGACTCACATCTCTACCTCCTTTACACTTCTCATTTCTTATCAGCAGAAGCAGAACCTGCATTAGCATTTATTTTCCCCTTGCGAGTCTGATTTTTTTCTACTCAGAAGCCACTCTATGTTGACAAGCATAACCATAATAACGGTTCCCTGATTATTTTATTGCTTATATGAAGAGCTTTCAGAATTCATTTCAATCCTTAGGAATAGGGATTGTGTCTAGCTCTTTCCTTAAAATGCCTCATCTGTTGGGGAAGAAGGGAAAAAAATCAATTGAGAGAAATCAAATAAGGGTTGAAAATATATCCATCAATTTAAACATTAAAATTTAATAATACACTTAAACTGAAGATGAGTTAAGTTCCATTTCCAAACCTCTAAAAGCAGTGCAGCCTTTGGTGGGAGGCAGTCATGTGGGATACACAAAAGGCTCTGTCTGTAATTGCCTAGGCTGAATAATGGCTCAAACAGCTGAGTGGAAGGAAAGCATCTGAATCAAACACTTCCCTCCCTTGCAGCTGTCTTCTTCCAAAAGATTGGAGGTTATTTGTCAGCTCAGGACAAGACATAGGGAGGTGAGAGGAGGATGGCCAGAGCTATACTCTGCAGGTCACCTAGCAACTAGCCAAGACATATGCAGGAAGCACCAGCCTGCTCTCACCCACACTCCATCTCACAATGCAATGCCAAGAGGGAAATGAGAACACAGCACTAACTCTTACTAGGAGGAAAATAAAAGGTAGTGTGCTTCACCTGTGGGATGCCTCATGAGGCAAAGAGCAAGGGAAGCCAGAAAACAATGTTTAATCTTGCTTTAATCCTGGAAAAGGATGAGGTACTCAACTGTCCATTCTGACATCTCTTGGTGGCTTTGCTCCATTCTTTTTAGTACTACATGGCCCAAACACAAAATTATAGGTGCTGAAACAAGATCCCAAATGCAATTTATGTTGAAGTGTATGTCTTCCTAAAAAAAAAAAAAAAAAGTAATTCAATACTTCAGATACTAGGACACTATTATAGCTTGTGTTTGGAGTTCTCCCAAAACCTCATGTGGTCGTAGATGGGACTTTTCCAGAGGTGGTTGGATCTACAGAGTGACATACTGGGACTGACTGACAGTGCAATGCTAGGCTCTATGGCACTGGGCTTAAGGGTGTGAGTGCTACCTGCCCTAAATAGCCTGGCTAAGATACAAATGATACAAAGAGCTGTGGTTATCTCCACCATGAACTATTCTGTATGAAGGCATCCTGCCTTACAGCCAGCCAATTATGGACTGAAACCTCTACAAACTGGGAGCTAAATAAACCTCCTGTTTCTAACTTTGGGTATTGGATATTTTTTTTTCTCAGCAATGAGAAAAAAGTAACTAGCACAGATATCTTCATAATTTCTAACTCTCCATACCAAGTCAGGTGCTGATGTACTCCTACTCTCAAAGTATGGCTGCTGATCAGGATTCTGTGAATACACTTGGAGACCAGGTTAGGTGGCAGAGGAGAAGACAGTCGACTGCAGAAAAGATCTAAATGATCAGAGGTTGCCACTAAGAACCTGGTGACTCTGTAGGACTCATCACCCTGGCCGATGGACACATGATAGTAACAACTATCCCAAAATGTAGAAGACGTACATTACTGTGTAATACATTGTGAACCACCATTCATGGATCTAGAAGTTGATAACACTGACTGGCACTGGATTATAAAGTCCACACACAATCCTATGTTAAACACGGTTTACT
The DNA here is from genome assembly GCF_000260255.1 of Octodon degus. NCBI lineage: Eukaryota > Metazoa > Chordata > Mammalia > Rodentia > Octodontidae > Octodon > Octodon degus. The sequence goes on along the minus strand of NW_004524709.1, from coordinate 6,604,879 downwards.
AAATCTTCCAAGACATAATAACCTTCCAACATAGCGTTCTCCAGTTAAGATTGGCTCCCAACAATTACCATTAAGTCGGTCTCAAGGTTTTAGCCTTGACCTCCATCCTCCAAAGAGACTGGCTAGTTACACATACAGTCATTTCTCACTATTTAAGAATTACTTTCTCCCAAAATATTATACTTCAAAAATGAAGTAGTCTTTTCCAGCTTACCTAACAACACAGACATAGGGAATTAAGAACAAGACTGAAGAAAATCCTTGTGTAAAGAAATTTCCAAACTATATGAAAAAAAGAACCAAATGGCACACAGCCAGAACACAGCACCCTCCACATCATCTTACTAGAAAAATTTTGGAAGAATTGGACAGAAATTGTGTTCAGTAAACAGCATTTAAGTACCTCTCAGGTACTTTTTATAATCCTAGAGTAGATAAATTTTATGAAAACAAAATCACAGTCTTATTTAGCACCAAGAACCAAGGCTCAAGTAACAAGATCATACATCTCCAAAGCTCTGTTAACTATAGCTGAACCAATAAAAATTACCATGTGTGTAATTTGTACACAAAGCCCAGATATGATAGAAACCATGAATTCAGCAATACAGTAATTCTTACATTACAGCAGCTTATCTAAATGTTTCTCCAAGTCACAATATGAGAAGAATATCATCCAAAACTGAGGAATGTGGCTTAATAGATCTGCCAAGTGTCTTTTGTCAATAAGTCAGCAGCATGACCCAAAGTCTAAAACACACACACACACACACACACACACACACCTGGGCCCTCAAAGAATGAAGCTTATACTTAAATGCATTTAGTCATCATTCTAAAATGGTGGTGGTGGTGGTGGTGGTGGTGGTTTTATGTATTTGGTACACCATGCCTGGACTCAGTCACTGGCTCAGCATTGGGGGTGGGGGTAGCAATGTGGACCAGGGATTGAACCCTATCCCTGCACTTGCCTAAGCAGGCGCTTAGTCAGCTGAGCTATCTCGCTTCAAATGTTGAAGGGTGACTGGTCTGTCTTCTGTAGCACTATTTCCTGGGAAAGGAAAAGGCAATGCGCTTAAGCAAGAAACAAAATCTCAAGTATCCCAGTGCTCTCAGGAGCAATATACTCTCAAAGCATGCAACAAAATAAAAACCAGGCACATAAGATAAAAATGTCTTCATTCCTCTAGAAATAGTATGTTACTAAGCAGATCTACCAGAAGAAAATAAGGTAAATACAGCACCCTGTATCTACATAGGCCTCTTTCTTCAATCATTTTTCCAATTCATTCTAAGTTTTTACCTAATTCTCAGCGTTTCTCTGGGGGAGAAAGGGAATTAAATTGTGTCAAGCCTCTTCAACGGGTTAAAAAAAAAAATTTCTGCACAAGCTCAGCATATAGGCTCATACTGTGTTAAATACTCAACACCCTAGATTTCCTTTCACATGAATCTAACCAGGCATGAGATAGAGTGCACAGATGTATTCAACCCGTGAAACAATTAAATGATCTTTATGATAATTCCCTATTCCAATTAGGTCTATGCTGGAAGGCTGCCCTGAAGAACAGAGACCCTCACAAGCATCCTTCTGCTCCTTCTCTAAAGTAAGTCACACAGGACTCACCCTCTACAATGAAGCAAATCCAAGCAAACACCAGCCCCAGCCTGGCTCGTGATCTCTCTCACTCACATGGATGCACTTGAGGCTCTGCTCTGAACACTGCCTGCTTCCTTTTTTTTTTTTTTTTTTTTTTTTTTTTTTTTTTTTTATGAACAGAATATATTTATTGAGAGAAAGAAAGCTCCTGTCCAACAGAGGGACAGGAGGGGGGCCCGAGCGGGTAGTTCCCCTGCTTCCCTTTCATATCTCTAAAATATACTGTGTAAACTAAAACCCAAAGATCTTTCACCATTTACAGAATGTTTGGTAAACATTCAGTGCGTGAAAATTTATGGCTGTGAAAAACACCCTTTCAGGAGCCCAGATGAAACATGAGATGCAAAGCTAATCATGACATTTGCATTTACCCCTATTTGACTCCCAGCAATCCAAGTTCCAAGGAATATGCAGGATCTCAAAGAATAAGGCTTCATCCATTCTATGTCTTGGTCCTATTTCACAGTCTATAAACTATGTAAATGGTACAGAATAGTCAAGATCATTACTTCTAAAGTCAGACACCCCAGATCCTTGCTGAACAGTAAGACATTAGTCCTGAACTAAGTGGAATAGGGAATTTACACTCTAAATTCCTCATCAAAAATGTGAGATTTAAGGACTGGCAAGATAGCTCAGCAGAATAAGTGCCTGCTTTGGCAAGCACAAGGACCTGGATTCAATCCCCAGTCCTGAATACTGTGCCAGCCCTGCCCCTGGGGTACACTGAGCAGAAGGCCAAGTCTGGGAGTGGTGGTGCATGCCTGTAAACAGGAGGATCACTATGAGCCTGAATTGTATAGTGAGACCCTGTACCAAATATATACATATATATATTTTTAAATGTGGGAGGTGCAATAACTACCTCAAGAGATCACAAGGGAATGGCACCTAGGCAAGAAGGATGCTAATATAATCACCCTACGTAAAATCCATGTTGGACTTCCACCAAAATAAGAAAAACTACCAAAAAAAAACTATATCCTACAAAAATCATACACCAGTGACATGCACATAGCTCGGCGTCACAGTGCATGCCTAGCAAACACAAGCGACTGAGTTCAATTCCTGATACAAAAATAAAATAAAGTAAAGTAAAGTAAAAAGTAAAGTAAAATATATGCAGTATATTATTTGTTGAAAAATTTTAAAAAAATTTAAAAAAAGAAAAGAAAAAAAAATAATAAAATTATGGGGAAAAAATAAAAAAAAGTAAAGTAAAATAAAATAAAATAAAATCATTGATGCCAATTATCTCTAAGATGATAATTGACCAGTCCAGCGCAACAGATCCCTGGCTGGGAGGAGCTCCCTTCTCAACGTGTCACTGTACCACCCACCCAAGACTATCACAAAGATGAGGACTTGAAAATTTCAAGCAGAGAAGTTATGTCAATCACATCTGTGCTGCTCAGGCCTTAATTGTGGGGACAGGTCACCATCCAACTTCCTCAATGCAGACTCTGTCTCTGGGAGTCTGAAGAAAGAACCAGGGCTCTGCGTTTCTAACACACCCATGCTGATGCTTGCTTTGAGTGTGGAAGGTAGCGGACATAAAAGATTAGGTAGAATTCAAACCAAACTCAGTGATATAGAAAACAGCTGCCAGCAGCTGAGAGTCTCCAGAGAAATCTATGTCAAAATCCCCCTCAGAAATGTTGCCACAATACAGAAGAGGCAGAAAAATGCACCCAGGAAACAAATCCAAACCAGGAGAAAAAAAAATTTTTTTGGTAGACGAAAAAGATTGTTCTGCCAAGGAAATGGTCAATATGCTGGTGATCATGAGACCATCTGCCTTAGAGTTTTACGGTCCTCAAGCTGCTGCCCTGAGGTTGTGGCCTTCTGAACAAGGGAGCTAGCACGAGGCTGTGAACCCACGTGGCCCCTCCCCCAGGCTGGCCCAAAGCTGACAGCATCAGTCCCAGCCTCCTGACAAGAGAGGCCAGCTAGCCAGCCTTGGGTGTAACTAATGCTCCAGACCACAGGATCATCTGTGTCCTTTGAAGTTTCTTCCCTAGTCCCTGAATATTCATGATTCTTCAAATCATCAATTCACATCACAAGATAAAAGATAAAACCCAGCACAAACTTATATTAAGGAAGGCTATTTTTGTTTAGTTGTTTTGTTTTGTTTTGTTTTGTTTTGTTTTGTTTTGTTTTGTTTTGTTTTGTTTTGTTTTGTTTTGTTTGGTGGAACTGGGGATTGAATTCAGGCCCTTGTGCTTGCCAGGAAAGTGCTTATTCTACTGAGCCATCCTCCAGGCCCCTGGTAGCTGTTTTTTCAAAATGAATTTTAGGGCAACTTTTCCTAGAATAGCTAGTTGTTACCTAAAGGGATTTTTTTTTTAATTCTGTGCTTTAAGATTTTATTATGTTGTCTTCCTACTCTGCTAATACTCTACAAAAAAGGCAAAATTATGAATTCCAATTCTATTTCACACCAAGCTAGGAATAGTGTCACTGTGAAGGACTGCACATTTTAGGGGATGGGGGAGAACCAACTCTTCCTCCATCCTCACACCTATGCCTCACGCCAATGCCCCACCAAAGCAGTCCCTCACCAAAACGAGGTATCTTCTACCACGTTCCTGGGTCTACAGAACAAAACTTGATTTAATGAGAAATTCATTATCTAACTTCAGTATTGAAAAATATGACCTGATAAGTTTTATTTAACTATTTAAACTATCAGTTAAAATGAAAGAAAAAAAGGCCAAAGTCACTTCATGACTCGGATCCTACCACCTGCAAGCTGCAAACCAGACAGTATTCAGTCCACTTGGAGAAGGACAAGAGCAACAAAGGTAAGTAAAATTATTAGCTAGTGGCAGGTATAAAATAAAGCTCTAAAATACTTTGATCCCTTATGTGAAATCAACTATGACTCAAAATACAGGTTCTTAAAAACATACCTCACTCTCTGCTCCTTAGCACCCTGGAAAGTCTGGAATTTCTAACACCCACCAGAATTAGCCCCTGATGATGACCTGAGGTGACCAAAGCCCTCTATCTTCTCTGAACCCTGGAAGTTTAATGAAGATCTTGACTGTGTCTAGACGTTCCCCCAAAGCCAAACACACTCATCTCATATGTGGGGTTATTTAGAGGTGGGTGGATCTAGGGCCTGTGATGCTGGGATTAAGGGTGTGTGCTTACTAATTAGTTGACTGATTGGTTTGGGAACGGATAATAGCATGCCCCGCCCCAAGGGTGAGTGCTAAGGGTGGGTAGCCTGGATGGAATAAAAGGGTTAGTAAAAGGGCTGCTGTCAAGCTGTTGCTTCTTCACTACTTTGCCGCTTCTGCCTGACATGAACTATTTCTTCTCTGTCATGCTTTCTTGCTCTGCCACCTTGCCCTGGAGCCTGCCAACTATGAACTGTAGAGGACTGAAACGCCTACCAACTTGAGCTAAAGAAACTTTCTCCTTTAACTTCAGATGTGGGGTGATTTGTTTCAGCAATAAGAAAAAAGGACAATTGTTAACCCTTTGGAGACAATGTTCCTTTAAAATCTAGTAATGTATCAATAACATACATGGCAGCTTTGATTGATTCATCTTTTAACAAATAATTTACACCTTAACTATGCCAGAGAACAACCGTCCATGACCTTTAAAGAAACATAGAAAGCTACAATCAGCCCCTACTATCACATTCAGCCCCTGAGGTTCACATAGGTCTTATTCACTATGTCTTTACCCTCACAATATTAGTTCTCAAATGGGGGTTGGTTGTTTGTCAGAGACAAATTAGTAAAATAGAGTCAAATGTCTTCCAGTAATTACTTTGATGAAATGTATCCTGGAGGGGAAATATTCTCAGCCTAAGTAATACACATATCTCCACAAACAGACATTGTTATTTCATTTGCTACTTTATCACCATGAAACAGTAGAGAATGACACAAACCTGCACAAGACACACCTGATTCTTTTAACATACTGCCATGCATTCAAAATGCTGCTCCTTACAAAAAGCCAGAGAAAATTATACATTTATCCCAGGAACTCACAACACTATATGCAACGTTTCTGAAAGTACTCTCTGAGCTGCACTTTCTTTCTGTCTAAAATGGCCTGAAACAAATATCTAAAATTCTTTGAGCTAGCAAAAACTTCAAGTGTCTCCTTAAGCTAACCGCAGATCTTTGTTTTCAGACATGTGGTAGAGTAACATGATCACCAAACCAGTGTTCTGACATGTTGTGCACAGTGTCCAATAACAGCACATTCTCATTCTTTAAAGGATTAATTTTTTACAAATAGTTAACAATGAGAGAATTAAACATCAAGCATGCATGCAAATTAATGTGACTGGCTTTTCACATATGGTCAGTAAGCTAAGCAAAGGGGCAGTAGAAGGGAAGAAACTAGCACGCTACCCCTGTCCCCTAGATACCCTTGAGAATCTACCTTAAACACAAAGCAAACCCAAGGTTTGAGGACAGGGGACTTTGCTTGGGTCACCCATCCTCAAAGCTGCACCCAAGTAGATCCAGTGCACCCTTGGGTCACCCTTAAGGTATGTTCTGCTGCTCCCCAACACCTGATTCCTGGAGGGAAGAAAAGGAGTGGAAACCCATGTACTTCTAACCCTTCTCTGGCTCAACTGTTGAGACCCAGGGGCAAAGGATGCCTTCTGGAAACTCCTCCAGCTCCTAAAGAAAAGGGTTCACCACCTTTGATGCCTCATCCCGTACCTGTCCCACATCTGTATTCATTGGCATGCACCTGAGGAGGAGCAGAAAAACAAAGTCTCCAGGCACACCGAGCCTGAGGTCCAGGGAAGAAACCTGCTTGTCCCCAAACCAGGTTTTAGGAACAGCCGCAACATGCAGCTGTTCTTTATAGGGTTGAGGGTGGTTTTATACCCTTCATCTCAAAATATCTACTCTGTCCTTCAGCAGGACACAAGAGAATAATATACAAATAGTGAGGTTCAGGTTGAACGTCAGTTCTTCTCATTTCATTGGTCAAGACCAATACTACACAGATTCTACTCATGTTGCTAGTGGTGGTATAAGTAGGTACATTTATCACTGATGATGCAGGTACTTTTCTATTACTTGTTTGTAAGCCAGCATACCTATCCCTGCATCTTTCATTTTTGAGGGGTTTTTTTGTTTGTTTGCTGTTGTTTTTTGGTATTTAGTACAGGGTCTACTGGGTCTCACTACACAGACTGGACTCATCGTGGTTCTTCTGTTTTCAGTCTCCAAGCGCTGGGATTACATACATACACACCACCACACCCAGTCTCAACCGCCATCTCAGGTTACCCTTGGGGCAGGACCAGCATAGCACACTGGGGATCGAACCCCAGTCCCTAAATCTGCCTAAGCAGGTGCTTTAATCCACTGAGCTATCTGGCCAGTCCAATTTTTTTTAATCTTAAAGAGAAGAAAAATAAACAATGGTATAAAATTTCAAAAGAAGATTGTAGGAGAGTAACAATGTTCAATACAATATGCATTGTTATCTTCCCTGCATCTTTTAAAATCAGCTTTATGCTAACACTTTTTTGTATTTTTCTTGACAGAATCAGATAATTATCTATCTGAAGAAAAAAATAATGCTGCAGCAGAAAAAAATAACATCAATTTGGCCAGAAGCTTCTAAACACTGAGTTGATTTGTTCCTTGCAAGTGAAGGTATACTGGTGACTAGATGATTTCCATTTTCATCTGTTTACCTTATGGTTAGAGCTAAGCAAAAAGTCCATGAACTAGGAATATAAATATGAGAAATATCAAAGCAAAGATCATGTTCAAATAAAAGCTCTACTATAAACACAAAGCTACAATATTCGGCAAACTTTGGCCTCTCCTCTCTTACAGACTTCAAAACAATGGCATGATACCTAACAAATCCACTCCCCTGTCAACGGCCCCTGGGTGTTAAAACCAACTCAAGTAGATAATCAGCAAATCACCCACTGCCAAGGGAAGAACTATGCACAGAATTGCTCTGACTCAAAGAACTATGTACAGCAATTGAGCTATTAGATAAGCAAGTTCCACCAGTACAAGAGTTTATCATGCAGTAAGTCATTTCTAGTATTCTGAATAAGCCTAAAAGTACAGATGGAAAACTAATCAAAAACATAGCAGTAGAATAAGAAAAAAATGTAGCCACATATTGTGATATGTGGTCATTTGTCCTAACATGTCACTTTACATTCTCAAACTTTTGTACATTGTACTTATTGAACCAGTAAAAATAATAAATTACAAATTTAAGATATGAAGAGCTTTCTGGACGACTCTATGCTCTACTGTTCGCATGTATTTGCATTAGGAACATGGTTCTGTGTATTAATAAAGTATGCCAGTCTCTTTGTATGGCTATAATCCATTCATGTTGTCTCAGCAGGAGATAACATCACCATATTATAGTATTATTTTCCACAAGAAAATCATAACAAAAATGAACCCTAAAATGAACTCATACCCCCAAATAATTCAAATATCAATATGAAAATGAACAAGTTATGATAGGAGTTCTACAGTAATAAGAAAATAAACTAGAGCTACAAATATCAACTAAAATTAAATCATACACACACAGGGAACTGACAAGGTAGAATTTGTCTACTATAGATATTTGCATGAAAAGGTATTGTTAACCCTGTAATTTGAAGTTACAATTATTAATATTCTTTAGGGACACATCTAGGAAAAAAGCAAAATAACATCACTATTTTAAGTTCTTTGCAAATTACAGCCATTATCATAAAAATCTGAAAAAGTTGAAATATTTTTTCCCCAACTGTTGCTTTGACCAGCTTTGGTAGAGGGGCAAATGCCATGGATACAGATTTCCAATTAAGCTGACAAAAATCACAATTTAAAAAATAACTGTTCTTCTCTCCATTTATTCGACATAGCATGTAAAAATTTAAAAGCAAGCATGATATTTTGAGGTGTGATTCCAAGCAGCTGTCTAAACTCTTAATTAAATGGGTCTTAGAGGGGCTATCTTCCTCAGGCATTGCCCCTCTGTGCCAATCTCTGCAAATTCATCTATACTTCATCTGTCCTCCTCCTCTCTAAAAACTCTACCTGGGTGGTCTCTTCCTAGTGCAGAACTCAGTTTTACCCTGACTTCCCTACCACTATCACCACCACCAGGGCTGGAGATGTTCTAGGGTCTTGCAAGATAAGCACTGTACCACCAAGCTACATCTCAGCCATTTGAGACAAAAAAAAAAAAAAAAAGATCCCCAGGCTGGCCTCAAATTTGCAACTCTCCTGCTTATCCTCCCAAGTAGCTAGTGATAGGTTATGACCCTAGTATGATTTGCTGAATTATTATGGTAGTCGTCTGATATGGCTGAATCTCCAAAACAACAGCTTATCTTCCCAATGACCACTTCCTCCTCCTTCCCCTCTCCAGCGCTGGGTACAACTTCCTTTGACCTTTCCCGCCCACACAAGGGAGCCTCCAAGCAGCTCCTTACATGTCACTAAACCTGCTCCTCAAGCTCTGTCCCCGGCAAAAGTCCATAGAGTCTCAGGCTCCCTGTCTCAGGTCAGAGGATCTGCCCAGCTCCCTGCCCTTGGTACTCTCCGTGTGTTTAGAGTTAATAAAGGCTTTCCCTCCCCCTATTTCTGCATCTCTGCTGTGCCACCAGCACCATCACTGTTGCCTCTAAAATCTACCAGCTAGGATTACAGGCATGCCTACCTTTGATTACTATTAAACCTCTATCTTCAAAGTGCAAGGATATCCAGAACCAGGATGATGATAAGTATGTGTGAACCAAAGAGTACATATTTTATGTCTGTTTTCCAAGTGTGACTTTAACTGTAATAAAGTTATAAAATAATTGTATTATAAACTAATTATTATAAAATAAAAATCCCAACTAACTTTATATCTCAGCCTTGCTACAGGCTATAGTTGCATGTTTAACACATCTCACGTGTCAAAAGTCTGGTTCTCAGGGCGATACTGTTGTGAAGTGATAGAACCTTGCAGAAGTCTTTAGGTCACTGGGAAAGGGTCAAAGCAGACTGTGGGACTTCAGTCTCTTCCTCTGTTCACTTCCTGGTTAATGCTGTGAGCAGTCTGTCAGAGACTTGTGTCCCACTACTGCTGCCCACCACCCACACCAGAGGTCCAAAGCAAATGGGTTTGCTGCATCTTGGACTGGAACTTCCTGAGCCATCAGACAAAACTTTTCTCTTTATAATCACCTCCGATATTTTATGACAGTAACATAAACCTGACTGATCCACTGCAGGAGGATCCCACTTGGAATACACTTTACTTTCCCCTCAGACCCAACTGTCCTAGTCTGCCCGCTGTCCCAGCACTCTGAGAGGTAAAGCTCAGGAGCACCACCTCATGCCCACCTCCCTGACTGCTCTCCTCCCTGAGTAGTCATGAGTGCTTCTGTGCTTCCCCATCACTTAGGCAAGAATGAGAACAAGTCAGATCCCCCTGGGTTCCCTGGCAAGGTCTCCAAACTCTACACTTTGGTTTCTTTGCCTAGTTTCCCCTCTGCTTTATGGAATTTAAAGGAGATGGCACTTATACAATGCTTACAACCCTGCTAAACACAACCAGTGCTGAAGAAATAAAACCTATGGTCATTTACCTATTGTTACCGAATCCACCTACTGCCTTGCACTTTAGGTGCCAACATCTGACCCCTCATTAGACAATAAATTCTGGGGAAATAAAAGGATTCTACCACTCACCTCCAAACCATTACTAGCCAAATTAAGATTTTGACCATTTTTCCATTTAATTCATTATCACCATTTAATAAAACAGCCTTATATAAATCCTAAAATTCTGCACAGAATCTTATGGCAGAAGAGCTAAAAGTGTATTAGCAACATAATTTAAGGGATTTGCGTTTTTAAGAGAATATATCAGGTTCAGAAAGAATTAACAGCAGAGATTATATCCTTGTTAATGCAAGACTTTTGTCTTCAAAAATAGTCCTCTCTTATCTGCATAAATTACATAAATTCATGCATTCAAAACATGTATATGGGGGTGGGAGGATGTAAAGCTTAAGGAAACTAGGGAAGTTAGTGCTTTTATCATGTGTGCTGCCTTTTAATACTGGCAACCCCCCACCTGGTCAAACTACTAGTGCAAGGCAACCCTGGTACCTCCCCCATACAGACTTATGACAACTTAAATTCATAACAGTATTTTTTCAAGGCAAGATAACCCTGGTACCTCCCCCATACAGACTTATGACAACTTAAATTCATAACAGTATTTTTTCAAGGCTAAACAGTGTACAGCAAAGTAGGGGGTCAAATATCTGTTGTTGCTGACTCCACAGCAAACGGCTACTTTAAATTACTTAGGCTACAAGTTGTAGTAACCTGGCCGGTACCAGGGTTATCTGCCCCACACGTATTCCAATCACTTATGCTTCCTGATTATCTGACCACTTAAGACTGTAGGGAGGACCAAGGAGAAGGTATGAATGTATGTCTTCTCTGTAGATGAGATTGGCGCTACCAGGACACAAGCTGCTGACCCAGGAGAAAGGACACAAGGTGGGACTCTACTGAGGTACAAGGACTGCTTCTGAGCCATAATTCACAAAAGATACAGTTCCCCAGAACTGCTTCCCCAGAAGAGTTTACTTAAGCTGATAGGGTAGGGCAGATATCTATCCCAAATACTGGAAAGGAAATTATAAAATTGGTACAACCAGTATGGAAATCAGTGTGGAGACTCCTCAAAAAGCTAGGACTGGAAATCTCATTCAATCCGGCTAGTCCTCTTCTGGGTGTTTTCCCAGAAGAACTGAAAACATACCACAATGATGTATGTGCATCCATGTTCATAGCAGCACAATCTGTCAAAGCCAAATCTTGGAAACAATCCAAATGCCTATCAACCGAGGAATGGATGAAAAAGATACGGTATTTTTATACAACAGAATATTACTCAGCTATAAAGAAAAACAAACTCAAAGCCTTCATAGGTAAGTGGATACAACTAGAGGCTATACTCATAAGTGAAATAAACCAGACCCACGTGTGTAAATATAGTATTATCTCTAGAGTACGAATCTCAATGAAGAAATAAAACCTGAAATGTATAACAAATACAGTAAAATAAGAACAGAACTTAAGCATTAAACAACAAAGAGGAGATAAAGGAGAAAAGATAGGGAAAAAGGTAGGGGAAAAAACATGCAATACAGTATATAACCAGGATGGCTGAGGTAATTGTACTAAAAATATTCATCAGTTTTTTTTAAAATAGCATTAATGTATAGAATTTTCACCTTGACTAACTATATCCTGATATCTGCAATCTAAGCAAATACATCAAGGACAGCAATGTGTAATACAAAAACCATGCTTGAATACCTGTCATCTTGGTCGTCTAAATGTGTACCATTTCTTTTTCTTTTTTTTATTTTAGGGAAGGGTCTACAGGGTGTTCTGGGTCTCACTACTCCATTGGACTAGTACTGACCTGTCTGTTTACAGCCCCCCAAAAGCTGGGATTACAGGCGTGCGCCACCACGCCCAGTCCCCGGGGACAGGGCAGGCATGGCAGGCCCCTGTGCCTGCTTGCAAGTGCTTTAATCCGCTGAGCTATTTGGACAGCCCATAAATGTGTACCATTTCTAATGTCATATCAATTATTACTAAACTCTCTTTAAAACAAAAATTTTTAAAGGTAAAAAAAAAGAGACAAAAACGAAAATTTAAAGTTTCTTGAAAGCAAGTGGTAATATACAACCATATGTCCAATCTTACATAACTACATCTGTTAATCTGAGCAACAGATCTGATAATAAAAAGATAATGTATCAACTATTGTTAATTAGCTATTATTGGTTTGAAAATCTGTAACGTATGTATTGTTGCGTGTTGCCCCGTTTCTGTCTTTGTTTCAGATTTTTGTTCTTGCTTTTGCCTTTATGTTTCAAAATAAAATAAAATTAAAAACAAACAATAAAAATAAAAAAATAAACTCGCTGACCCTTACTATTTCCCAGAAAAATGCACAGTGCATGCCCTGCACACATACACCAAAAAAAAAAAAAAAAAAGAGAGAGAGAGCAAAAGATTCAGGATGATCCCTTCTTCACCACAGAAGGAAATAGGAAAACAAGAGACCCACTCTTTGGAGCAATCCAGCTACCAAATGTGTAAGTCTGACCAACGCCTGTGCAACTGCACATACTAAGTTTGTAATTATCCATGCCAAATGCCAGCACATGTGCATGCAGAGGAGGAACAGGACTGCAGGTCTCACAGCCTTTTCTGAAATGGCACAGCAGCTGCAATGGAAAGTAGCTGGAAATGAGCTCAGGGCAGCCCCTGCTTTCCACAGAATGACAACAGAACAGTTGGTTTAAAAATTAAAAAAAAAAAAAAAGTGTCAAGGGCTTGAGTCTGGTTACTCAACCTGCCTGATGCCCTGCTCTCACGATACAACACACAAGCCCACAAGGAGGGGGCTCTTAGTGATACATGCAGCTACTCTTACACATACAAAATGATGAGGACCCTGATGAGGAAGCAGCAATCCTAACAGATTAACAAGAAGGAACCTGGCCAGTGAGTAAGTGACCATCTGTGAAGACACTGTGGTGCACTGGCATTCCAGACCCTTTACTATGTCATTCTCCATAACCCTCGTTCTTTCTCCTCTGCAAACTAAATTTTTATCTCACCTTAAAATTCCCTGGAACAAAGTGAGGGTCCTTTGGAATCAGTCCTAGGAAATACTAAAATAAAGCCATCATTCTTTTATTGATCCTATCCCTAGTTTGCTGGAACAAAGACCAACTTCACTTTTGTTTTTTGTTTTTTTCTTGAATCATTATAATCTGTCACAGCATACAGGCCATTGAGTAATAACTCAGTTAATATTACTCCAAAGCCAAAACAAAGTTTAATGGGAGAAAGAGGGTGGCAAATCTCATTAAGCTTAAAGCATGAACTTCCTACTGCAGGTGGTGTACAGACTACAATCACTCCAATGCCCTGAGCCTCAGTAGTAAACCTCCTACATAGCGCTTATCAAACAACGGAACCTCAGTGCACAACAAGAACATGAGACTGAATAATGCTCCCCTGGGGAGTATTCATAATCCTGTACCTCCAAAAACTCCCAGCAAAGCTCAGCCTGCAGGGCCTGCAGTCCCACATCTCACCCTAACAGGGTATGACTCCAAGCTGGCTCTGGCCACTGCATTCTCACATCAGTGATGTCTCTCAGGCCAAAAACCTCAGAACAAGACAATGAGAGAGCCTGCTCTTTCTCATAGTGACTGAGGGAAAGACAAGCCCTGCTTGGCCGCCCATAGGTTTTGAGATGAAGCTGAAATCACCTAAAGTCCACAGACGAAGACTGTCCTAGGGAGCAATCTAGCTATCAAGATAGAGTTAATCTGCTCAAGGCAAATCTGATGCACATTTTAATTATACCCATCAACAATCATCACAGGCCAAGAGCTCCGTATGTACAAGCCAGGCATGGACTGCAGGAGTTTGGAGTGGCTATTCAAAATGTTTAATATGCTCCTGTAGCCAGCTGGTCACCTGCCTACTGCTGCCAAGTTATAGTACTATGCACTGCCAATCACAACATAAGGCCATTTTTACATTACTGCTGGGTGGACCTTACGGTTCCTGTCGCTTAGCTTCCTTATTTTTTTTTAGATAAAACAATACTGCTGAAAGAATGAAAAATTCAGAATCTTCTGTACAAGTTGCTGTGAAGACCAGAACAAGACCAAGATTTATCCCAATGTTTTTTAGGGCTGAGCTTGTCCCTGGCAGATATGCAGCTGAGGCCTACAAAATCAGGTCCTGATTTTATCTGCATGCTGCAAGAAACAGACCAAGAGCAGGCATGTCACACAAAGCCTGAGGACACCTACAATGTCAATATCCAACAGCCAGCCAAAGTCCAACTGATTCCCCATTGCTCCCTAAATACTGCCATGTGGAAGAAAATGTGTCTGCTATGTAGTAGATTTTCAAGAAAAAATACTGCTTGTGTTTTAAATATTTTTGTGAAAGTTCCTCTAATATTAACAAAAGCACTCATTAATTTTACTTCTAAAAACCAATTTCAGAGGCCAGTAAGAAGAGAAGGATAGAGGATACAGGCCAGGTCTTCATCTCAGCCCCAAGAGCTTGCTTCCTAAGTGCTCAGGCTGTGCCCACACACACTCAGAAGCCAGAGGCAGGTTCCAACCCCCCATTCATGCCCACCTACCTGCAATTCTTGCATACAGCATCTGATCTCCAGAATACTCTCCTGACCAAAGATAAAATCACTTCTGAGGCAAGTCAACTCTGACACCAGAATACAAATTTAGAAAACAGATGAGCTCAATTAAACTGGAACACTATTTAATAGCTGTCTTTCTGTCTCTCTGTCTGTCTGTCCATCCACCCATCTGTCTGTCTGTCTGTCTATTTTTGGTGTTCCTAAGGAGTGAATCCATGGCCTCTGCACTAAGCTATATCCCCAGTCCTATTTTCTTTTTGAAACAATGTCTAACTAAAATGCCCAGCCTAGACTCAAACTTGCAATCTTACCTCAGTTTGCCAGAGTGCCGAGATTTTAGGTGTAGACCACCCTAACCAGCAACAATCGCTTTTTTAAAGTCCTGAAAGGAAATCCTGTATACCTGATGCCTCTACTATATACATTTAACTGTTTCTTGTATTACCACTACATAAAACTTCAGTTTTCCTTCATTTGTATTTCCCCATTTAGGAGGCCTTTTTAAAAGTACATTATCTGGGCCCAGGATATAGCTCAGCAGCATAAGCACCTGCCTGGCAAACAGAAGTTTCCAAATTCAACATTATCACATTAGGGTAGGCCATAAGAAACCATCCTTTTGTAGCTCAAAAACTGTTTTAAACATTGACCTTTTAATATGATTCCACTGAATAAAGCACGACCAGGTAGTTTTGTGAAACTAATCCATGAAGTAAAGACCAGCACCACAAGAACAATTTCCAAACTTATAATTACTTACTGAAACAACTCATCTTTCATTCACCCAGGATTTCAGACCCTTAAACAAAAATCAGCTATCATAACAAGAAAGCTAAAAGAAAGAAAAAAAAAAAAAAGTAGTACCTCCTCTTGGACCTTTTTAGAACAAAGAACCAAAGAAAAACTTAACTGCTTATTATTTGTGTTATGACATCGAAAGCTGAAAGCAACATATTTTAACTTGCTATCAGTTAGCAAAGTGATTATTCTGATTCAAAAGGGGAAAGGCTCACTTTCAAGGCAACAATGAACTCGAACCTACTGTGGTAAGAAAGGTGCAGACATGAACTCCCAAGAGGCCCAATTACAGGCCCTGACCTGGTTACCAGTTACTGCAAAAGATCATTCACTTAAGGCCTATTCCCCAAATTCCCTATCTGTCAAAACAGACAATAAACCCTTTCCATACTACAAAAAAGCATTCTGTAAGATTCAAGCTATAAGGGTTATGGAAAGCTTAGAAGGGTGACAAGTAAAATGGTCTTGATTTTTAAAAATGAATTTCATCATATTAAACATCAGCAAGTCAACTGTAATGATGTAAATGTTGATATATTTTCTTTGAGCATGTCATTTATTCACCCATTTATCCTATATATTTATTCAACTACTTAAACTAATATTGTTCAAGCTACATAAAGATAAGACAGGGGCAGTATGAAATATTAAACTCAATGGAAAGAACACACATCTTCTGGACTCAATCAACACAAGAAACTCCTTTAGAGGTGCAACTGGCTTGCCAAGACACTGATGAAGGTTTACAAATGGCAGAGATGAGAGAATAAGCCACATGGAAACAGAGGCGGAGACATAGCTCCCACATCACAAGTGAGAATAGCCCACACAGCTCATCTTGTGCCAACATGCTAGGGTCACAGTGCTCAGCATTAAAACATCTCTGGATATCTGTGAAGGTGTCTCTGGATGAGAGGAACATTTGAAACTATGTACTGCGTAAACTACATAGTGCCCCTTCCCCAGTGGATATCATCACCATCCAATTCACTGAAGGTCCAAATAGAACCTGAAAAGTGAGAAAATGTGGACTGTCTCTGTACCTGGCAATGAGGCTGTGATGGCCATCTTCTCTGCTCTAGGTTGCTAGAAGGTAGGCTTCCAGACCCACGGCTGGCTCTATACCATCAGCTGTTTGGTTCTCAGGCCTTCAAACTATACTACCTTGGATCTCCAGCCTAACAATGGCAAGAAGTGGTGCTTCTCACTATCCATAGCTACTTGAGTCTTATAATCCCTATAATAAATCTCACTCTAGATGTATATGTTGTTGGCTCTGTTTCTCTGAAGAACCTCTATTATTATGACACTTAAAATTATTCCACGTATGTAGATTATCTCCTGGAAGAAGAGTCACCTTTACAAGTGGACCTTGTTGCTTCCATTCCTGGCATTCTGAACACCAGTCCTCATTCCTCTCCAATCCTCACTCCTCTCAAGTCCAGGCACAAATCAGATACTCTGCACACAGAAACCAATGAGAATTTGCACCTACAGCTCTCAGAACCCAAGTGAAGACAACCAGCAAGGTCAATGGTACTAAAAAGCGTCCTAAGTGCTTAACTAAGTCAAGTCATCTATGCCGCTTATCATGAAAATAATAGTGACAGTCTTTCTGAAGTGAGTAAAATGAATTTGTTTTCAAGATTTGTTCATAATACATGACAAATCACAAAACTGGGCCTATTGATGATTATATAAGTCTTTAAATGCCCTTGAACTATTTCTGTCCCTTCATATCTTTTATAACAAATAAGCCTAAGGTTAGGAGAGTATACATACCACTACTGACAACAGCTAAGACTATATGAGGATAGACCTTATACCCATAAGGTACTGACTGACCCCAATTTTTTTTTCTTTTTTGTATATAAAAATATGGAAGAGGGAGTGGTGAATGAAAGCAAGAGACAGGAAAAGGAATACTGTGGGACAGTCCTGCTTCAAGGTTGTATATGGTGAGATTTTTGGACTTATGTGCAAACATGAGAAGCATAGAATTCTTTATCCTATTGTTAAAATATAATCTAATTTTTAAATGTTCTTTATCACATTATGTAGGGACTTAAGGTTCAACATATCAATACTTGATGAAAAATACCTGTTCCTTATTATGCCTAAGATGTTTGAAATGCAGTGAGATAGTGAGGTTAAGCTTGATAGCGTAAATCGTTTGATAATAACAATAAGCTTGTCTTCTGGATGGTTAACAACCTAAGTTTGCAGACCAAAATTAGAGAAAAAGGAGGGCTACAAGGAAAGCCAACATTTTGGCCCTACCCTTCTAAGGTCAATTAAGACTCAGGACATATGAGAACTTGTACTGTAACGTCATGTACCTCGGTAGTGTCCCAAATTTTCTGATCAAGAAGATAATGGGGCCAAAGAGGAAAGTGATCGATGACGTAGAGTGTGCCTAAGGAGAGTCACATGGGGAGAAGACACTCTCTCAGGCTTTCACAGAGAGCACATAGGCCAAGCAATGGCCGTGACTCATCCACATGGCTGACACTGAGAAAGGTTCTACAATCTGAGGTACAGGATCTCAAGATAAATCCTGAGGGCATTTCACTGACCTTGTCAGACCAAAAAGCTACAACTCTTGTTGCACAGGTCCTGCTTTACCTCGGTCTTAACCATCCAGTAGAAAAGTATGAAGATGAAATATAGGAAGTAAAGTCATGTTGTTATGTTGAGCTGTGGGGGACTCAGGTCAATAATTTCTGACATTGACAGTTAAACAGAAAACCCAATGATATTATGGGCTTCTGTACTCTTTTAGAGTATTTTGCTGAGTTTACACACCTATAATATTCAACAACGGAACTTAAAAAAAATTGGGGTATAACTATGAATGTCCATTTTGTATCTGTGTATTCAAAGTGGTTGGGATAGATATATAGTTGCATTCTCTTAATGAATAGAATGATTTTTTCTAATGGTGTTTGTAAGTAGGATCACAAGTCTGCATCTTGTACAGCAATTAACCACTGAGAAGAATGTATGCAGTGTATTATTTGTTGAAACTGTACTTTCGATTTGATTTGAAACTGTCTCATTACTATATGTTTATCAATAAAACTTTGAAAAGAAAAAAAAATGGAAGAAAGGAATAAGCATTAATCTGCTCTATGCTCTCAATGGCCAAAGACAGTACCATCTTTCTGCAGGGTCTTCCTGTTCCGCCCCCAAAGCCCTCACTGCACAGATGCTTTCAGTGCACAGGTGCCCTTTTCCATAAGAGACACTTCACATGACGGGTCCACTCACTTCATTGGTGAATAAATGCTTAGCTTTAACATCACTATTTACTCTTCACTTAAGTGTCTAAGCCAAGTGGCACATGAAACAGCAAAAATCTGATGCTACACTCAGAGTAGGTCGTAAATATCACTGATAGAATAAAACTCCACAGGTATTAGGGTTTTTATTAAAGATGGAGGAAAAACTCAACTTCTAACTCATAGGAAGTTACTGCATGAAAGTCTTACAGGCACAAATGTGGGACCCTGAGCTTTAGTTCCTTTAGCCCTATTTTGTAAACTAAATATCAAAGGCCATGTGAAGTCAGAGCCCAAAAGTAAAATAAGTCAGGCATTAACAAAAAAAAAAAAAAAAAAAAAACTCCACAAACCACAGCCACTCAGCTGAGCCCTTGGCTTCATCTGTCAGAAATTGGTATCGATGTCATTTCCCTCTAGTTCGGGGGAGATGGCAAGCCTCCTGTGCCACTCTGACATTGAAATGGTCATAAATAAATGAACTGAGCAGGTACTGTGGCACACCATCTGAACACAATCCCCAGTTTTTTTTTAAAAAGGTTAAAGCCATTCAGAAAAAAATGCTACCTCATTCAAGTCCACATCTCCTATCCCCTATAAAATATTCAGAACCAAATATAGTAAGCAATCTCTGGCAATCATAACTCAAAGGCAAAATTGCCAGCTTAAAAAATCAGGATAAAAGTAAAGGGAACCCTTAATTGATAAAGAGCAAAGCTCTACAGAAGTGTAATCTTAGGATGGACTTTATAATAAAAGGAAGTAAGACATGCTGGCCGCACCCCTTGAGCCAGCCAGCCAGCTGTTAATTAGCAGGTCAGTGACTAGTACGCAGTATAATCCAGGACAGTGGTCAAATGCTAACCTGAAAAGGGCAAAATCTTGGAGGCTGAGGAACTCAGCCAGATAATGCACACCTTGACTAAGCACATGACAACCAGGGCGCCCCAGAGCCTAGAGTTCTCTGTGAATTACAGAAAAATCTACAACAGGACACACATCCTGCCCCACTGCCTGTCTCTTCTCATGTCACACAGTGCTCATGAATATAAGAATCAGTCTCATGATACAGTTAATATTCTTCACATGAAATGCCAATTAAAAGTTGAAAACAGTGAGAAATTTTCAGAAATCAACATAAACACAATTTACTGAATATTCAAACTTAAAACTAATCTTGAAAAAGAGATCGAATGAATTCAGCTTCAACCATTTAAGTTTCCATTTAGACACAGAGTGATATAATTCTTTTCCTTTTATACATAAGTGGTTCTTCCATTTCTGGGGAAAGGCTAAAATCATTTTTATAGTTTCTCCCAGAAAATATTATATTCTTATTCATATATCTGATTCACAATAAAAGGAATATTCAGCTGCCTATAGAGAACAGTTTTTGTGAAATAGTATTTATGTGAAAAGACAGGGTGTCAAGAAACACTTGGTCTATGATTTCAGAGCCCATAGAAAACAGTTATAACAAACTGGAAAAATACCCTAGTGTAGATCGCCTGAACATTCTGTCCTTGTCTTTACTGAGGAAGAACAAAGAAGCAAGTATGTGTTCAGCATCCACCAAAAGCAGAAACCAAGTACTCAACAGTAATATTTTTAACCACTGCATCCTTACTATCCTTGTTTATTAATCTGCATGACAACTTCAATATATTTAGTTTTCTCTTTCAGTGAAATAAGGTTGAAGAGTTTGCAAATCTAGAGATATTTTTCTTACCTTTAAAATCCAAATATGGAGGGTCAGCAAAATAGTTCAGGGCACTAAGCACCTGCTTAGGCAAGCACAAGGACTGGGGTTCAGTCCCTGGCACTGCATGCTGCGCCGGCCCCAACCCTGGGTGGCTGAGACAGCCACTGAGCCTGGGTGTGGTGGCACACACCTATAATCCCCAGTGCTGGAGAAGCTAAAAACAGGAGAATCACTATGAGTCTGAGTTGTGTAGTGAGACTCTGTACCAAATCCATAAAAAAATAAAATAAACTCCAAATGTGGGACTCAAACAGAAATGCTTTCTATCATTATGAGCTCTCTAAACTTCAGAATCTTTTAGCAGATAAATTTTATAAAGTTCCTGGCAGTTAAATATATCCTTATATTTTTCAATAACAGTTTTAAAATGCAAAGATAGGGAAAGATTAGCATAGAGAGACATGTGCATGCATACACAAACACACTCCAAAAATCTTCCTCAAGAGAGAGATTTTTTTAAAGGACTGCACATGTAAATATGGTTGTCCTGCAGTTTTTCAGAAGAGACTTTCTAAGTACAAATAAGCTTTTTTACATGTGAAAATACCATTTGTTAATTAATGTCAATGTTATCACCTGCCTTACTGGCTCTCAGCTCAGGGCAGGGACATGGAGAGAAGCTCATACCATCACCCACACACACTACCCAAGATAGAGGTTACGGTTTAGATTTAAAATGTCCCCAAAGTGCCATGTGTGTAGAAGGTGATTGGACAAGGTGGCTCTCAATTCATCAATTTCTCAATTCAGTGGCTAAAAGTCCTGGTTGGAGGTGGGCCCATGGGCAGGATATAAAGCTTGTATCTTGCCCCTTGGTCCTCCCTTCCCTCTCTCTGCAGCCTGGCTGTCACAGGTAGAGCATCATTTCCTCCACTATGGCCTTTGCCATCCCTTTTCTGCTTTGCAGCCAGCTGACCATCAAGCAGAACCACAAGTCCAAAACCTCTCTTCCAATTGTGAGTGTTGGGTATCTAGTCCAAGCAAAGGAAAAGTAGCTAGGGTTACAGGTGAAAGATGTCCTCTCAGGAGGTTTCAGGTAGGATCTGCCGGAGTAATGTCATGGTCAACGTGGGGCAAGAGCCTCCAGCCTACACTGCAGCTCTAGCTTGTGTGCCCTCACACAGGCAGCCAAAGAGGGAGCCTGTACCTTGAGTAAGTGTGTTCTTGTGGGCACATGGTGATGCTGCAGTGCAAAATAAACAGCAACAAAAGGAAATGCTCTTATTACAACCACCAAGTTAGTAAAAGTTAAGTGGGGCTTATCTGGGAAGGAGAAGATCTAGATCACAGCATCAACTACCACAGCCCTAACACCCTCTGTGTAAGTCTGAGGCAGCAGAACTAAAGTGACAACCAAGACCCTTCGAGATTCTGCCACTTGGCAGCTGGATGCCTTTGCTTAGGGTACTGCCCTCTATGGCCAAACTTTCTTCGTCTGAAGTATGGTCAGAATCCTAGCACCTGAGGCTTACAGGATTCTGTGAAACACGTGCAGAGGAATGGCTACCTCAAGCACACAAGTGTTTCACTGCTGCCAGCCAGTCTATGCATCATCCCACCGGTGCCCCAAGCTTTCGTTTCACCCCAAATCTGAGTGTGCCAAGAGTGCGCTTGTTGACTCAAGGTTTACATTCACCCCTACATCTAGGAAGAGTTAGATGAAGAAAATGTTCCATGAGGCCAAAGATAGAGAGGCTGCTTTGGCAAAAGCAACCAGTAGAGTAGGGAGGATACACAGGAGTCACATGGCCAAAGGGGAAATCTGGGGCTTGCAAACTGATGGTGACGAAAGGGCTGCCACGGGAGACAGGACAGAACCAAGACCATACCCTATATCAGCATACACTGACAGCTACCAGGTATGAAGGTCAAATTTGCCAGAGAAGTTCTACCCAAATGATACACACTTTGACTTTCATGTATTTGGTTCCTTAATAAAGCAGCTAAAATAAATACTTGCACACAGTCAATACTCCTAGTAGGCTGAGCATAATGATCAGACTATTGGAGTTCGATTATGTGTAAGGATAAACATTTGGGAATTTGAGGCAGGGGTGACATGAAATTATTTTAAAGACATCCTTCCTCCACAGCACAAAGTAAGTGTTGTTAATCACAGGACTGTGCAAGGACTAGAAATGATAAATCAGAGATGACTCAGAAACAAAGACTGCATTACTGAGGGTCATGATTGTTCAAGTGTTCTTCAGCATTCCAACAGCTCTTTGTACCTTTATGTTTTTACACATTTCACTTTAGTCTTAAGACTAATCAGTGAGGTAAAAGAAAAGCATCAATGGTAGGTAAAAGGAAATCATTGACAGGAAAACACTGTGATGGGCACAAGGAAAAGAATAATTTTCTAACTTATCATAATAGCAAGAGAATCCAGGTCTTTGGACTCCTAGCCAAAGCCCTTCCTATAACAAAGCTGTATAATTAAAATAAGCTAATGTGTTCTGAGGCTCTCATCCACTGTGGCTTTCTGTATGATAGATGACATACCAGTACTCACCCTGGCCAAAATTTATGGCATGTTAAATATTAACATGAGAAAGTGCACCTCTGGAAAATTAGCCCATCTTCAAATGTTCTGTTATACTCTAAAACAAATTTACCATTTTAATCTATACTCTTTGCCCTCTTGTTTGGTTAAAGGAGAAAAAAGACTGGCTTTCAGCAATCACCTGCTTTCATCAACTACACAGTTTTCAATTATAGCACTCTGGCTGCTTCATAGAAAAAAAAAAGTCATACAACAAATTACTGTCATATCATTATACTCCAAACAGGCAATAGTCTCCAGATAATTAGGCCAAAATACTTAATACTAAACATACATTAAGGCTTATAATACTCACTAGTTTAAAAATATATCCATGCTTCAAAAACAACTATTTCCTATTTAAAGGTCAAAAGTATACAAGAAAATGAATAATATTCTAAATGAATGTTCTTGTACTACTGCAGAGAAACAATCACTTGTAGAACTGTGATGAAAGCTCCTGATGGAAGCTATGGAATGATTTGCTCCATGTAGATCTCACCTAAAGCTGGAAATCTAAAAACATTCCCAGTCTCCCATGGTATGAGGGTTCCTAACCACTGCAGTCTGTCAAAGTCTGGAATGCAGACTGCGGCAGACAAGACTACTCGCTCCTACCCACTTATGCTGGGTTTCTGTTTGTTTTGCACACAAAGTAATGTATCACAAAAAAAAAGAGTACAAACTTGTAAGAAGAAATTTTTTTCAAAAAGATTACTATAAGGTGAAAGGGAAATTATGTATTATTGTCCTTACTCGGACCATAAGGTATGCAGCATTACACCAGTTAGGGGTATGTTTTTCTTTTTCTCTTTCATAGAGGTGATAAAACAAGGCTAGAAGGAACTAGGTATCAGTGAAAAAGTAGCTAACCAGATGGTGGATCATACCAGGTCTTACCCTATGGTTTCATGTTCTCAGGAGGGAACACAAGGCACAGGCAAAGGCTCAGGAGTCCACACTCTCTTGTAGTGAGATTTTAAACTCTCAAATCCTTAACACTGCATGCCCCCTGGTAAAATTTCCAGAGAAGTATCTGCTTCTTTCACCAAGTCCTAACTCACGTGTTTTATCTTCCTTCTGTAGTAAATGCATATAAGAATACAGTTCTGTGACTGTAAGAAAATCATGATAGCCCCAATATCATGGCATAGTGTATGCTATGCTCTGATTGGTCACTTCCCAAAATTCATGCTAAAATAGCACTCAACCTGAGAGTATCAACAGGTAGGACCCTTTAGGAGATTCCTGTAATGGATGGGAATAAGGCCCTCAAAGAGGCACAAGCAACCCCACTTGCTGTTCTACCACGTGGAGATGCAGCGAGAAGGCAGCATCTATGAACAACAGACACTGAGTCTTCCAGCTCCCACAGGTGGGCTCCCCAGCTTCCAGAACTGTGCCCACTTTTTGTTTGGTGGTATTAGAAATTGAACGCAGAACCTTCACCCTGTGCTATGTCCCCAGACCATTTTTATTCTGAGACAGAGTCTTACTAAATTATCCAGGTGGGACTCAAACTTGCAATCCTCCTCAGTCTCCCCAAAGTATTGGGAATAAAGGCAAAAACCACCATGCCCAGCAATTCCCATTGTTTATAAATTACTCAAAGTACCCAGTACTCTGTCCTAGCAGCCTGAACAGACTTAAGCAGTAGCATCGTTAATCACTACTTCTCAATGGGCCAGAGCACTTCAACGTGCCACAATACAGCCCAGTGGAATTTCCCAAAGGGAAAATGGAGGCTTGAGAAGAATTTTACCTACAGCCTGAGTGCTGATTCTTGCTTGCAGGAGGACAGCGAGGCCATGGTGGAAAACTACCTAGCAGATGGGTGATAAGGCAGACAGGTAAGGATGGATGCAAACGTACCACTTATTTTTCTAAATCTTATTTCCCACCTCTAAAATGACTACGGTGGTAGAAAGACCCATCTCATGCACTGTTAAAGAGATGTACTAGAGCATTTAATGATTGTGAGCTCAGTAGCAATTAGGAAAGTATTTGCCCTACACCCTAAAAAACTAAAGCCAGCCCCAGGGATTCATTTCTCTCCTTCCAGCCAATCTGCTGGTAAAATCACTGGGTTTTCATATTTAGGTTCTAACATATCAGTATGAAAGCTATCATAAACTTTATTTAAAAGCACATAAAAATAGGAAGATCAAATTATGTAATTTTAGCATTTCAAATAAAATGGAGATCTTTATATTCCAAAAGCTTATTTCAAATATCAAAAGTTTCAACTTTCTTCCTCATATCCTTTACTTTTTAATCCACAGATGAAATGCACAGAAGACTAGACCACACACACACACAGCAAGTTCAGGGGCCGGGGAGATAGCTCAGTAGAAAAAGCACCTGCCTGGTGAGCACAGAGTCCTGAGTTCAATCCCTGGTGCCAAAAAACAAAAACCACATACCACACAGCAAGTTCTATCCAAGATTTCAGACACAATGTAGTTTAACAAACATAGTATATAAATAAAAAGCAATTTTTTAAAAAACTTATTGGTACATTTGTGCCATTACATTTAGTATGGGAAGTTGGTACACATTACATCTTTTTTTTTCATTTATATATTTGGTACGGGGTCTCATTACACAGCTCAGACTCATAGAGATCCTCCTGTTATTAGCCTCTCCCGCACTGGGATTAGACATGCGCCACTATGCCCAGACTCAGTCCTGGCTGACTGCGCCCCAGGGGCAGGGCCGGCACAGCATTCAGGACCAGGGACCAAACCCTGGTCCCTGTGCTTGCCAAAGTAGGTGCTTAGTCTGCTGAGCTATCTCACCGGCTCCATATTGCATCTTAATCCTTAGAAAGTATTTTTAGAGCCGTAAGCAATAGACTGATAAAGGACAAGCTATTTTTCAAAAGATACATAAATCTTCCACCCATTTTTTTTGGTTTTGTTTGCTTGTCACGGGGTCTCAAGTCATTTATGAATCTCCTACCTCAGCCTCCCAGAATGCTAACATAGAGCATTTTTTCACCATATTTTATGTGTCTACTATTTCCTAGAAAACTCCACTTCATAATTTGGAGGGTGTGAAAGGCTGATACAACTGTTATTTTTATTTTTTTTTATCTTTTATTTTGGTACCCAGAGTCGAACTCAGGACCTCACACTTGCCAGGCAGGTACAGTGCCACTGAGATAAACCCTACCCCCCACAACTGTTATTGTTCAGACAAGAAATAGCAAACAGAAACTTTGTCATTAGTTTCCTAATGCTACTGTAACAAATTACTTAAAACTTAATAGCTTAGAACAACATAAATTCATTCTCTTAACAGTTCTGCTAACAGAAAGATCAGAGAGCTGACTTGACTAATGGGAAGCCTGTTCCTCCCTGGAGGTTCATACCCCTTGGTCCTCTCCAGCCTCTCCAGGCTTCCGGAATCCCTGGCTCCAAACCTTGCCTTACCCCAACCTCTGCTCCTGACCCCACATCTTCTGCTTTCAATTTTCCTTCTTTCTGCCTTTGACAATGAGCCTTGTGAATACACTAAGCCTCTCTAGACAATTCAGGATTATCGTCCATATAAAGATCTTTAATGTACACATATTGGCAAAGTTCATCGTTGTTGTTTGTTGGAGGATTTTTCTTTTTTTTTTTTTTTCTTTTTTTGGGGGGGCATGTAAGAACACATTTACAGGGGGGACATAATTCTTTTGATCACAAATGATAATAAAAAATACAGTGATTAACATGTTAATTCAAGACCCAAATATCACTTGATACTGTATTATCATTAACAAAATCAAAGATGACAAGCAAGCAATGTAACTCCTTAGCAAAAATCTAAAGAAAAATTAGTAAGTGTATGTCAGAGGCAAGTTTCACATTATAGAAAACACAAGTTTTAAAAAATCAAATACTAACACTTTCAACTATTAGCATGAGTTAACAAAATCAAATCTCATTACAACAAAGCAGTCTTTTGATTCTACGACTTCAGTTTTTTCCCATCAAAAGATTTCTCCATTATTTGTTTTTTGTTTGTCTTCTTTTTATACCTGGAATCAAACTCCAGACCTTGCGCTTGCAAGGCAGGTGCTATGCCACTGAGCTATATCTTCAGCAACAACAGAATTTAATCTCCTTGAAAACAATTCTCTTGACTTCATTGAATTTTAAAAGTACACTGGAGGTGGGAGGGGGATTTAATTTAGGGGATTTATCTGTGATTTAGATAAGCATAATTTTTTCCTGGCCAACTGAGGAACCACTCCAAAAGTACAGAAAAGGAATAAATATACATTCTCACTTAGTGACCAAACCATAAAAACTGAGTTTTCTATGAAATCATTTCATTCATTTGGTACTTTTCATATACCAGCCTCTTACAAAAATTAAAGATTGTAGAAAAAGACAATTTCTGAAACAATCCACAAAGCTTGGATGAATAAAAATCCATGATCAGGGCCAGGAAGATACTCAGTGGTATAAGAGCCTGCCTGACAAGCACAAGGTTCTGAGTTCAATGCCCCTTTCTGCAAAAAAAATAAAAAATAAAAATCCATGATCAATGAAATTTTTTATATGGAAGATTTAGCAATGAAGGAGTTTGCTGCACATCTACAGTTTATAGAAAGTCAAAACTGCCCACACTTGAGGGACCAGAGGGTCAGTTCCTGGCAATAATATTGCCGCTAATGGAGCTGTAATAGAACTTCCTGCCTCTGGAGCAGAGTTGGTAATTCCAACTACATTAGTCACTAGAGCTCAGACAGAACATTTTAAACCAAAGGGATGTTTTCCTCTTAAAACAAGAAACTAGGGCAGCACAATTCAATTTCTCTATTCCAATTACTGGGTTCGGGGGAATGTTAAAAACCATGAAAATCCAAACCTTTTAACTTCACATTAGAGTCTAGATTTCACTACAAGTTTCAGAATGTCTTGAAACATTTAATGTGTCATTCAAGATTCCTTTGCCAAGTCTAATAAAGTCTAAATAAAGTACTTAACAAAAATAAATAATCATACAGATAAGAGCAATTGATGGCTTAACCTTAGCATTGGTCTAAGTATAAGTTATTTACACAAGATTATTCTTAAGCAAATTAAATTCTCATCTGACCAGAATCCTTGAAATTGCATTGTCTAAATCTGGGATCTAACTATCAAGTTCATTACAAGTCAGGTTTCCAATTCAGTACACAGAAAATTCCTAACACATACCCATTTATTTCATTAGCTTTCAACCTCCAACTTGAAAAATAGTCCTTCTCTAAACTATTAAAGTATTTCACCCATGTTTACAGATCATGATAGCAATACGGGTAACTTGACATAAATAAGGACCACTTAGGAGATCAGAAAAGTTCTTGGTGTGTCCGTGGATGACTAGCACATCAGCCACAAAACAAAAAGGGAAGGGACCAGGGAGATGGCTCAGTAAAATAAGTGCTTCCCTGGCAAGCACAAAGACCTGAGTTCAATCCCCGGTTCTGCAAAAAATAAAATAAAAAGGGAAGAACCACACCAATGTGGGTGGCACCAACCACTACACTTACAGCCTGGATGGAACACAAATGGAAAGAGGAAGGAAACCTTCCCCATTGTTCCGTAGAGGAGCTCTGGCATTTGCCATTGCTCCTAGATGCTGACCTCTAGTTCCTTTAGGCTTCCAGTACAGATTATTCAGCCTTCCCACACAGACCCTTCTGCTTTCTAACACAGAAGCATATTGGACTCTACACTGAAATCCAGACCTTCAATCTTCACCTGGCTCCCCCACTCCTCCAGTTCTCCATTATCCCACCTCTGTAAGCCTACCTAGTAAATCCTTTGTATGGTCAATATTGTAAATTAAATCTGCTCCTCTAGTGAACCCTAATACACAGATCATTTATCCAACCACAAAGGCAACAATGATATCCAGTAAAGGTACTGGCTTAGGGATTTCTAACATACTATCATACTAAAGAAATTTAGAATTTAATACAGTAAAAGGCCAATAAAGAAAATGTTCTTAAACGAGGAGATGGCTCAATAGAATAAGTGCTTCCCTGGCAAGTGCAAGGGCCTGAGTTCAATCCTCAGTTCTGCCAAAAAAAAAAAAAATGTTCTTCAAAAAATTTTGTCAAGAGATTTGCTTAAGACAAAATAAAATATACAAATGGCTGCTTATTGTCTTTCAAATTCTATCATTATAATACCTATTTCAGAATGTACCACTTCTATACAAACCTCTCTGGACCCATCTCAAAGCCTTTTGCAAAACATTCACCCCACTTTCAGTCCCTACAATAGAGTTTCAATCCCAGTCTAGCTCCATGGTAGAATTGAATCTGACTGTGACCATCTTTGCATGGAGACTCCATGGAGTGAACCCGCCTCAACTCCGTGTTTGACATCAGTGAGCATGAAGATACACTGAATAAGAATAGCCAAACCAAGTATACTCTCTGTTCTGTTTTTTATTTGTAAGTCTTATTTTACAAGTAACTCCTTTATAAAGACAGACATCCCGATCGGGCCTGGTCTGATGCAGTCCTCAGTGCCAAAGATGTTTAACACAATACAAAGCAGGCCTCCTCAGCTAACAGCACAATCTGTTCACACAAGAAACCATCCAGTCACCAGCATTCTCCACCAAGACTCTGGAAGGGCAGTGAGCATGATTTCCTTAAAAAGAAATTTTAATGAAATAAATCTTTCCTTCTCTGGGTTGTTTTTCCCAGATATTTTATCACAAAGATAAAACACAGATAAACACACTATTGGAACAGTTACTTATGCTCTCACATTAAAAAAAAAAAAAAATCCTATGAAAGTTCTAGATAAACAAGACAAGTTTTTCCTGCTAAAGAAATCAGAAGAAAACCTGTTGCAAGTTGTTGCCTAGCAGTGGGGAATGTTTCTTTTATCAAGATAAACTGAATCTTTATCAGGGATCCAATTGACCTTCTGTTTACTTAAAATCCAGCAAACAATACTGAAATGGCCTTCATATGTGAGCAACACACTCTATAAAAGCCACCAATCTAAATCAAGATCAAGCCTTCACATACTGCATCATCCACAGCATCTTTTCAAGGCACTTAGGGTTTAATAAATAACTCAATTCATAAATAACAGAAGCAATCTTTTTTATCTTTAAAACAGGGGATTCCCTCAAAATAGTTTATTTCTCTCCAGTGACTTATTCTGCAGCTGAGAGTAGTCGGTACCTCTTTACCATTTAAAAGCAAAATACATCACCTCCTAAATATGAAAAAAAAAAAAAAATAGTAATAAATAAGTAAGTAAGTAACTGATAATGCTGCAGCCTCACCAAGCAGAAGAGCAAGGAAAGATCCAAATGCAGCTTCAGGTCTCCCATGGAGCAACGTTCTGTTTTCACCTAGATATATATATAATGTACATTGAGCCTGATTACGTGTCAATTAAACACAGAAGTCAAACTGCTCATCCTGCAGCACCTTCCCCATTATTCATACAGCAGAAAGCAGCCTTGCCCTTACAAGAGGGCCTTCACAGTACTATCTGGCCTAAGCTACTTACTTTAAGAGTGGCTCATAATGTCAAGAGAACCAACCAAGACACACATTTCAGGTGGGAAGGGCCCCATAAAAGGTAATTTTTTCCTGCTATCCAGTAAATGTCAAGTCTCAAATCCTTGTCCACTTTGAAGGTCCTGTGCCAAAATTTGAGGCCCCTCTTGGGCTCTGCACTTTTCTTTCTCAGGCAAATCCATTTGTCCATCATACTCATCCCTCATTCTCTTTATCAAACTTAGAATATCCTCAAAACTGTTGTCCTTGGGGCTGGGGAGATAGCTCAGTGGAATAAGTGCTTGCCTGGCAAGCACAGGGTCCTGAGTTCAATCCCTGGTACCACCAAAAAAACAAAACAAAACTGTTGTCTTCCCAGGCAGTCAAGGACCTAAATAGAGTTTTTTCTTTAAAAAAAAAAAAAAATGATGCTTCACCAGAGCCTAGAGGGACCCAATCCATAAAGGTACAACAAAGCCTGACCTTCACTTTGTAAAGGTGGCCCAAGTCCTTCTCAACTATGCTTAGTGGCATGTTAGTCACAGTCATTAAGGGAATGTCTAAAAGTATGCACATCAAGGTTTATTAGCTGTAACTTACTTAGTCTTGCTCATCACACTTTAGAACTGCGGACAGCAGGGTAAGAGATTTACAGGGACACTGAGAAACCTCCACTGTCCTAAACCTAAGTCACCTTGGATTCCAGCCAAGCTTCATAGCTGAAATCACTTCTCAATTCACAGGGATTCCTCTAGAGCTATAAAACCAGGACTGAGATAATGACCCACCTGAGTCCAGCCCACCACAGCATGCAATCAAACTGACCTCTGATCTTGTACAGAGACACCAGGGGTCCCTCTTAAGATCAGCCAGCCAAGCTGGAGTCCTCCCCTATTTTCTCTGTCCTTTGTTAAAGGGCCAGCTTGATTTCTGGCAACTCCATTGGCAACAGAGTCCTTGCCATTTTCTCTTATTTTTCCAGTTTAAAACTTTTGCCTGTGAATTTATACTGTCTGCTTTAAGCTTTAATTTCCATTGTCATTAAAGTAAGATCATATGCTAGCTGGAGAAAATGCTAATTACCTTTACTGTGTCCTGTGGCTAAAACACAGACATCTGACTTCACCCTAGCCCTAACAGGTCAAAGTTCTCCATTATAACTGTAACCCGTGTCACACCAATCTGCTGTCCTGATCCCTTCCCAAACAAGTCTTATAATCTCAGGACCTGTCAGACACAGCTTGCATCTAGAGAACAGCTTGCATCTAGAGAACGTACTAGATCAATCGCCAAAAAGAACAAAATAATTTACTCAGTACATCTTAAAAATATAATGGCAAACTATCAGGTAAAACAAAATATGTAAGCTAGTTTTTAATTCAATATCATGATGTTTAACTGTATCGTTAAAGACTATATCAAGACAGAAAGTTTTCTAAGAATGGATGAGCACCTAGGCGGCCATAACACTCAGTTAAGAAATAATTTTGAAAGCTTCAACTGTGAGGTGAGACTTTAAGACACAAATTTTTCCTTGCATTATTTCAAAGGAGTAGAAATGCCTAAAATATAAACTTTCCCATTTGAACCCGACACTCCTTTGTGTTATCTACAAAGAATTAAGACAACAACATGGGTTCCCAAGTGTTCTGCTAATGGCTCGAGTCAGTGCAGCATTTTTCAAAACCTTATCTGTTCATGCAATCCACACCCCAGGAACAGAATTCCACTGGGCCTTGACAGAAAGCATAATTTAAATACATTTGCTGTTCACTGCTTTGAACAGTCACAACTTCACAACGAACACTGATGCTCCACAAAACCAAGAATTCTCTTAAAAGAAAGTATAGTATCAAGTTTCACATGAAACTGGAAACTTAAGTTACTAAAAATACTTGCTTATTTGTTGGTTTGGTGCTTGAATTTAAAAAAGACTTCCATCTGATTTCTCAGTGACTGTGCCCTCCGAGCTGGTCACAATGGTAATGTGTTTTGACCACATGCACTTTCTCTGGTCCTGTCTAAAAGCACATTCCACATCCATGGCTGGTACAGGACAGGTGCACGCTCTGTGGCTGAGGGTAGTTATAAGCAAGTTACAGTCACAGACTTCTCATCTATAACATTAACTCTTGTTTTACTGTGAGAACCACTGTGAGAGAACTTTATTACAAACAAGGCAATTTGAGGAGCTAAGAGATTTCTCATTGTCCCATAAGAATGTTCAGAAAACAGATGTGTATCTGCTTCCTTTCTAAGTTAGTGAGAAGATGGTCTGTGGCCTAACCTATCCACAGGTAGGCACTGGAGTCTCAAAAGCTGGCTGTATACACATACCACAAGAGCTCTCCAAGATCTAGTCAAAAATGTAGGGACAGAACCCAGGAGTTCGTGTTATAACACAGGTGTTTCTCAAACTCATTCAAGTTTGATACTTGGCAAGTATTGGGTTTGTGTATCTCAACAGGCTAAGTCAAACTATACAAAGATTCACTTAAAGGAAGCAGTTGGCTCCCCACACTGCCCACCTGCTCCCAGCTCCAAGTTACAGCAAAGCAGTGATGTGCCCTCTATCCTTCCACCTCTCATGGAATGAGCCAATTCAAAGAAACTATCAACCCATGGGAATAATTTCTTTGTTCTCTTCTCCCAAATGGTACCCCAAAATCAGGCAATGCTGGGGAATTTTTATCTTCTCCAGCCAGTTAAAAGGTTAGAGTAGAGAGAGGTGCTGGTCTCCACCTCTCTAAGCTTCTACAAGTAGTTATGTGTTTGCAGTCCTGTGGAAACAGTTTGCCATTCAAGAGGTTAAAACCTAAAGAATAAAACTTCCCTCAGCCTCAGTTTCCACACCTACAACAGGACAGCCCAGATAGATAATAATGCAATGCTGTTTTCTATAAATATGAAGTACATCCTGGCATGTGAGTTGAGATGTGAATGCCTGGAATGTGCCATCAGAACTGGGAGGAGTGGCAGCAGCTGAGGGAATACAAGCCAGCTAAGGAATCCAATCTAAAGGAAATTCAAGGCACCTAAAATTGGTTCCACTGGTTTTATATTCTTGGCAAGACTTGGCCAGTCAAACAACTGCATCAGTTTCTACTCTGTATGTCTCTGATTGTCCTTGTGTCTTTTAATAATTATCACTGTTCCTAATCCATGATAATTAGGATAGGGACTTAACAGTGGGTAATTAGAGCAATTGCACAATTTGCTTCTGAATTATAATGGCACGGATTCCTAATAAAAATGGACTCTACACCAAGAACTGTTTTCTGAAATGGAGCTCAACAGGTTCTCCCCATGGCCAGGGAATAGCTCTTTCACATTACCTCTCCTTCAACTCCTAGCTCACCTTACTGAGAAAGGACCAACAACCCTTTATGACTACTGGTCAGCTTCATTGGAAAGGTACAGCATCTAACTTATGATCCTCATGCCTTCCAAGCTAAAGTGTTACCAAAGCTAAACTCCCTATGTTCCTCTAACTCAAGGCATTCAGGGGTAAAACCCTCATATAGATGGCCCAGAAACCTAAATTATCCAAAAATCAGTGACAGCATCCCCAGTTATCATTCTGAGTCACCTATAATACTTTGACAGTCACTAAGAACCAAGAAAGTTAGTTCAACAAATATTTTGAATCTTCTATTTAAAAATGGATACATATCTGATTCCAAGTTAACACCACCACATTTCTTTTTCTTTTTCTTTTTCTTTTTTTTTTTTTTTTTTTTTTTCTTTTTTCGCCACACAACTAAATGGTCAACTATCTGGGTTCATCATTTGGCTAGTAGGTGAGGCTGAGTCACACTTTATAAGGTGATCTAAAAGTATGGTGAATAATTTTAATGTTCATTCTAGCAAAATAAACTGCCATTAATTTCTCCCAAAAATAGTTTCTCTTGCTTAAAACACATTCATCTCATCTTCCTTGCTACATTCTGAAGCAGTTCTGGGAGTCATCTTTTATCTTTAGTTGTGTGGTCCCAGGTGCCTCAGTTTCCTGAATCCATTCAAAATGTTTACTTTTCAAGCCAATGAGACAGCTCAGCAGACTAAGCTCCTGCTTAGGCAAGTCCAGGCACTGGGGTTCGACCCCAGCACCACATGCCATGCTGGTCCTAGCCCCAGGCATGCTGAGCTGGCCACAGAGACAGGGCATGGTGATGCACACCTATATTCCAGCTCTGGGGAGGATGAAAACAAGGGAATTACTATGAGTCTGAGCTGCATAGTGAGACCCTATACCACAATACATTTAAAAAAAAAAAAGAAGAAGAAGAATCCCAAAATGTTTACCTTTCATGGTCATTCTGACTTAGGCGAGGAGCCAGAAGTCACACAGTATAGATAGATCCAAGGAATAAGGTGATAAGGATCCACCATGTTTTTATGAGCCTGCCATTCCAGTGGATGCCATTCGGCAGCAGCATTCACCGTATTTATAATACCTCATAAAGACACTCATGAAAGAGGCCTTCCAGAACTGCCTCAGAAAGTGGCAAGGATGGGATAAGTATGTTTGAAGTGAAGGGGGATATTGTGAGAGGCATTAGTGGCAATGTTTCTTTTACAGTAATAAACTTTTTTTTAACAGTACCGGGGATTGAACTCAGGACTCTGAGCTTGCCAGGTAGGCACTTATTCTACTGAGCTATCTCCCCAGCCCCAGTAATAAACTTTTAAATTTAAATACTCAGTATATGCTTTGATCTCACCAAATATGCTAAAAAGTTATGATCAATATAATATGACAGGGAGCCCTGCAATTTTCCTTCTGGGCAAAGCACAGACTGCAGGAGCTGTGCTTCCCTGTAGACTCACCAAGAGGGGAGCCTAGAAAAGAAAAACAGAGCCACCCTTGTACCTTCATGTGGCTGGGGCACATTACTCTGCTGTTGTCACAGAACACCCAAACTAACAAGGCTGGCTGTGTCACAACATACAAGATATTCTCTCAGGGACCATACTACACATAATGGAGAAACAGGTTACTATATGGTTTTCACTCTGATATATTTAATTCAAACTTTCATCACTGAAAGATATATACAGGTCATGACTGCACGTGATCAAGGTGCAGGCAAAGAGCCACAGGAAAGCGCCAATGCCATTCAGATCTTCACTGAGCACTGGTCTTTCATAGCCGAATGCCTAAGAGTCCTCACCAGATCTTCTGCCAAGGTAGTCCACTCTTGACAGAAGTGTACAAAAGAACATCCCACAGTGATGAAAAACATATCTGCTCCTTCAGTGCAGAATCCAACAGCCACCCATGACTACTGAGCTCCTCCAGGGTGGCGACTATGACAGAAGACGACATTTTCTGCCTGTAAACACCTTTTCAAGGGTATTTTAAAAATTAAATTACATTGGAATTAAACTAATCCATGACTACTAGCTCATAACTACTAGCTCCCATATTAGACATCACAGCTCTAGAAAATACATGTGGGAAGAAACAGATACCCAATTCAACATAGTGTCAAGAAAATCACTTTGGCAGCACAAGCCAACAGCATAATGAGAAGAATGTGGTCTCTGAATCTAACTGACCGAGTTTTGAGTGTGACCATCTCATCCCAGTCTCCTCTGCTCATGATGAGCAATGCTCATCTCGGCAAGTAGCAAGAGATGACACACCAAATCATTTGGTACTGTTTCTGACCCACAAACATCCAGTTGCTCTACCTGTGTAATAAAATGTAGGCAACACTGGGGGATGGGGAGGTATTTCAGCAGTCTAAGTGCCTACCTGGCAAGCACAAGGACCCAGGTCCAATCCCAGTACCACATGTCACGTGGGCCCCAGAAGCCCAGGCATACCATGCCGGCCACAAAAACCAGGCATGGTGGTGCAAGCCTATAATCTTAGCATCGGAAAGGCTGAAACAAAAGGATCACAAGTCCAAGCTACATAGCAAGACCCTGTACCAAATAATAAATAATTTAAAAAAAAAAAAAAAGAAACGTCATTCAGAAGACAATTTCTATGACACAACTTGTGTTTCTCAATGGATTATTAGAGAAAATTTTTATTGTAAATTCATATAGGATTTGAGTAGTCCTTTCATGCTGCTGCTTCTGTAAATATTCAAGTGACAAAAATAGAAATCTGTGCTCCATTTTCTTTTTGTTGTCAGAACAAATCAGCCTAGTCATTAAACACAAATGTCAAATGGCTTGTGTCTCCCATGTGATCACCAAATACCACTACAGTTACCTATGCAAGGCCTGAGAAAGTACAAATATTCTTTCAGGGGCCATGTTATATATATTGGAGAAACCAGTTACTATGTGACTTTTACTGATTTGTCTAATTCAAACTCTTACCATGGAAGGATCACAGACACATATGTACAATTATAGAAGAATGCCCAAGTTTTAACTCTCTAGGACATATATCCTGTTAAACTTGCTTATAAAATTTACATGAGGTGTGAGAAGAGACATCTACAAAGTTTCCTTAGTTCTTCCTTCTCTAGGACTTTTGACTCATCCAGTGAAATGTCACCAGCATACTCAACTAAAGAATGACACATCCATCCTCCATCCACACATGACACACAAACCCATTTGGAAATTGCACCAAGTTCCTTTGTACTAGTATTTAAAACCTACATCTTCTGTACCAGATTACATTACTCTCCAAACAACAGAAATCATGACTCATGTCAAATCACCCAAAAGAGCTCTAAGAAACGAAACACTGCCTAGGCACTAAATGTCACTAGCTATTCCTAAGCTAATTTTTTTTTTCCTGCAAGTAGGTTGCACTGATTCAGTCTAGTCATGATCCATATGACTAGGAACAATATGAGAAGTTCAGAGTACAGAAAACAAACTTAAGGCTGAATTCTTACACATTTAGTGTTCTTTCAGCTGTATCCTGAAGACTACTGAAAATGAAGTAGAATAACTCTCCTACTTTAGTATAACTCAGGCTCCCTTCTTCCAAATACTCCTATTGTGTATACCCCACTCTCATTATGTTCATTTGAAAAACTCAAGTGATTTTGTTGGCTTTACTCTGGGCTCCAAAACAAGTATAAAATTTATCAATTAAATTATCAAGCAGAAGTTATAATTTGGACCATAGTCTGATGCAAAATTTAAAGGTAATTTAGTCTACAGTAATAGCTCCTTTTTACATTACAGACTAACAGATGAAATCTTCATTTCATCTGCAGATATTGCTTATGCAGAACAACATCATAAGCAAACCAATTATTCAAGCAATGAATGACTTCAGTAAGATGTAAATTAACTAACTTCCCTTGAAAGACTTTCTTTCCCAGTATTAGTTTTTAAGCTTACAGCCTCAGAAAAATTCTCAAAGTCTGTATATCTTTTAACTACATCTATGTCTCTACTTTCTCTCACATGTATATAATGAGACTCTCAAACAATGATCTACTGGCCATATACTATTAAACAAAATAAAATAGCACAGCATAATAAAATTAGATCAGAAATTGGGTCCACAGCAAAGACCCTGCCCAACTAGTTTTTTCATTGGCACAAGACTTTACAGAGGCCACTTGATGTAGACAACTACAAAGCAGCCCTGAGCAGGGCTTAAATTAACCAATTGGCTTTCCATGTTTACATGTGAGTCTGTTCAAGGCCTAGGCCCCTTGTCTTGAGTGGGTGGTGAACACACAGTAGGTGAACCTCTGTGAGTCACTAGTCCACAGTGAGAGCCTATAGTGGTGGGTGAAGCTGTGATGCCTCAAAGGATAAGACAAGGCCACAGCTTAGGACACCTGGCTCC
The DNA here is from genome assembly GCF_000260255.1 of Octodon degus. Lineage (NCBI taxonomy): Eukaryota > Metazoa > Chordata > Mammalia > Rodentia > Octodontidae > Octodon > Octodon degus. The sequence goes on along the minus strand of NW_004524709.1, from coordinate 6,566,298 downwards.
AGCCTCCTCAACTAGATAAAAGACTGTAGCCTCAGGCACTCACTCCTGGGCCGAGACCTCCTGGAACTGTTAACACAATGCCTTACTTGGAGCAGTCCTTGAGCAGTTGCATCCTTCTTGAGTATTCCCCTCCCTTATTCTGATAACTAAACACTTCACCAGAGAAGGTCTTGGTCTTAGCCCCAAAAGAATCCCAGATTCTGTGAGAGGATTCTAGTGTTCCTGGAGCCCTGAAATCATTCCACTAGGCTCTTTTATTTAGCCTTCACCATCCACTCATTTGGAAGAATGCAGATCAGGTCAGTCTGCAGTAACTAAGGGATAATATTAATCCAACACAGCTGATAGGACTAATGCAAGTGATGCCTGAAAGCTGAGGTAGGAGGAGTTCTTGGTGGTAAGAGCTCAATGCCAGCCTAGGTAACAGAGACCTTGTCAATAAAACAAAACAAAGTACTGTGTGTACCATGTAACTGGTCTTCAGCACATGTGAATTCCTTCCTTGGAAGCAGTAGTTCACCACAGGGATGGCACCCTTTGGTAGTTTTTTCAAACTTTTTGGGCTTAGGTCTAAAACTTCTAGGAGGTAACTGCCCAATAATCTGTACTTTACTTATGGATATGAAATTTTGAGAACCACACCAACTAGCAAAGGGCGGCCAGGGCCTCAGGCTTGGCACGTTTGTCTTCCTCATTGTTACATTCTGAAAGAACAGGACTCTGCTGGTTATTAAGACTATATCCATGAATTATGTGTAAGCAGTTCATTGAGTAAAACTTGCATTTAAAAGTGAAAAAAAAAAAAAAAGACTACATCCAGGTGGGAATGGGGATGTGAAAGGAAATACCATGTATTAGTAAAGCCCTCCTCACAATGATGCTCACTAATTGAAGGAGGCACAGTGACCATGCAGGGATTACCTGCAGCAGAGCCTCATGAGAAAGAAAAGACATGCCCATACCCATTGAAGGACTAAGAAGACAAAATGTGCTACAAACTGTTAAAGGCCAAAAGTGGGCAATATCTCAAGGCACAGAACAGGGAGGGGGGTCCACAGACCTCAAGGGGCTCTCTGCCTCCCCCAGACTCTGTTCAGCCAGTCCTGAGCACTCATGACTATGGAGGAGTAGAGCAAGGGGCAAGCCTGACAGGAAAAAGGAGGACTACCTTCAGGCCCCTGGGAAAAGGGAAACAAACTTCCATGAGACCTGCTAAACTGCCACCATCGATAGACACTGAGAATAGCTGACAAGGGGAAAAGGCTAAGTCAACAAAAGGCCCACTTTACACCAGAATTAGGTCATAGGATGGGCCAAAAGAAGGAAACGTCCCTCTCTCTCCATGAACATTAGCAGTAATAAACAACAGGAATCTACAAGATGGGTGTACAAAATCTTAAACACTCCCTTTGGATGGGCAATGGGTCGGGAACACTGAGTAAAACCTCAAATGACCCCAGAATAGGCACAAGGTGTGGGCACGGAATCTGAGTCCAGGTTTATACTGAAGATCACTTTGACAACAAATCCAAACCCAATCTATACCCTGACTAGAGACATTATTCCTCTCAGCCTCTACTCTCCTCATTTATACTAGGTAGTCTGTCAAACCAAGACACCCAAACAATTTCTTGAAGAACCACTATCAATTGGCAATCAATTATAGAATTAGATCCAGAGATGACTCAGATAAAAGAACTACCAGACAAGAAAGTTTTCAACAGGTAGTTAACATGTATACAGGAATTTTAACAGGGAGAAGCTAAATGTGAAAAAAAAGATCTAGAAAAAGTGAAAAGATCTAGAAAATGTTTTTGAGAGATAACCAAGAATTATCCAAAATTAGGGTCAGGGAGATGGCTCAGCAGAAAAAGCCTCAGTTCAATCTCCAGTTCAAAAAAAAAAAAAAAAAAAAAAAAAAAAAAAAAAAAAAAAAAAAATCAAGAGACTAAAAGCATGGAGCTCAAAGTAGAGAAACCTGACCCATTACTGAACAGTGGCTCTCAAGAAAACCTATTTGCCAGAAAGATTTTCAAACTCTAGTAACCCTAGATAACCTTTGGAAAAAAAAAATGTATACCTTCATAAATTTATACAATTCATGTGTGCTGAAAGGAGGATATAATCATTTTGATCCATTCAAATCTACTCACTGTAAAATAACAATTAGAAATGACTACATACTTATGATTCCATAGATAAAGCAAATGAAACCAACAATAACCTATTTAGTGCCAACTATCCAGAGATTATTACAATAAATATAAAAAAATAAGATGCCACCTTGTCCTAATAAAGAGGACTGCATTCATTCTTTGTGAGAAAATTAGGTTTTAAAAACATTACCTCAAAAAATGGAAGACATAACGCCTGGTTCACAAAAGGCTTGGGATTGAATTTATCTGGATTAAAAATAGATCTTTCTAATCCCTTCTACATTTTGGTAAAGCTGTTTGACCACTAGTAGCCAGATTTGCTACTCATCTCACAAACCTTTTAATACGTCCTCCCTGCAGCACTTAAGCTTCTTTGATGGCTGAATTCAATGAAGACAACCAGCCCCAAGCTTTTACACTTTTTCATTGCTTCTCAAATTCACCCTTACACATGCATTTCCATTCACAGACTTTTCTCTCATAGGCTCTTATCATTTCCAAGCATGTCTTCTGGATGTCACCTGTCATGTGGCTATCTATGCTTTCCAAAATGAGTTTCCTCTGATCCCACTTTTCACCCAAGTAACAGCCATCAAGCTCAACACAGTCAACACAACCACATAACTCGTCCTTCACTCCCATTTCTGTTTGTGGTCCCATCCTCTTCAGCTTGTCCACCAAGGCTCATTCCATCTCACACTCCTTCTTCTCTTCATCCCTCATTGCACCAGCTATCACTGTTCTGGGTATGCTTCATATAGGTTTATTCCACTAAACTACTACTGTAGTTATCTTAAGTACATCAGGATCCTGCCTCTGGCCTATGCTGTGCCGGCAAGCTAACTATAAACATTCAGGCTGATAAAAATGTGGCTCTGATGGCCCACACTGAGATACTAGTGCTGAACGGCTGTTGAATCTTAAAGTGATGGAGCACTCAGATTTCTCAAATGTAAAATGGAGGTAGAAACTGAGCCAACCTCATAAGGTATTGTTTCAGTGCAACCCATACCATAGATGCAGCATACTAAGCACTGAAGTACAACTCTAGTTTTTTCACTTCTGATAGAAATTCTTCAATGATCCCTCTGCCATCAAGGTGCAGGACTACAGATGACAAGGTTCTGTGACTCACATTCCACCTCTGCAAACACATCACCTCCATGCCACTCTCAGCTTTCAATAGGAGGACCTACAGCCATTTCTCTGAGGGCAGAGGAAACAGAGCTCCCTCCTCCTGATTCTCCTCCTCAATCATTGTAAAGGAAGAAGCTCAGAAACCACAAATTCCAGCCAGGGAGCCAGAGGCACCTTCCCTCCCCAGGTAAGCCCTCTCATGCTGTGTGAGATCACCCTCAGTCCACTAACACAACTGACTTTGCTTTCAAGCATGGCACACATTGTAATTTAAGTAACAACTGTATCCTGGCACACAAGCGCCAGCACAGAGGTAGAACCAACACTGTGCTGGGATCTAAGGCTTTAAAAAATAAAACACTGTTTCAAAATCTTCTGGAATTTACTTTATATATGAAATTCACAAGTAACACACATGTTTTCAGTGGTTCCATTCTAACACATAAATTACAGGTCTATGTGCTCGCTTCGGCAGCACGTATAATAAATTACAGGTCTGCCAAACAGTACGTGTTCATGCTTTTTTTTTTTTTTTTTTTTTTTTTTTTTTTTTTTTGCGGAACCAGGGATTAAACTCAGGGCCTTGGGCTTGCCAGGGAAGCACTTATTCCACTGAGCCATCAGCCATCTCCCCGGCCCTCACGCATGTTTTTAAAACACAGATTGCATTTTCTTATATATATTCAAATAACTTACTAATACAAATTCATAAATATTTCTTTGCAAAACAGGTTCCTCACTCTGAAATTAGAAAAAAACTGAATCTTGGCAGACTTGTAGGCTTGTAAAGATCCACTGATGTGGCCTGGTCCCAAATCCCTCACAGATCACACACCAGCCCTGGCTGAATTAGCTGACCTACCCACATTTCTCAGATGTGCAGCTGCTGCTCATACCTCACACACAGCACGAAGACACTCTGGCCGACCACGTAGTCTCAACCATAAAAATATCCATGCAGGCATCCACACCACAGGCAACAATGGGTTTCAGCACAGTATAACTGACTCCAAAGCCCTACCTATAAGTCATATGTGTAGGCATTGAGTACAGAATAAAAATTTTTAAGCATTATGTGTTTGTTAACTTTTATACAACTATATTAAAAAAACTATATTGAGCCTTGCTCAAACACAGGCTCAAACTATGGAATTATTTTAGAAGCAAATCACTTACAGATAATCAGCAGTCCAAGTACAACTCCAGTGGCTTCTCTAAGAACAACTGTACACACAAAGCCATGAGAAGAAGCAGCCCTCAAGTGCTTAGCAGGACACAGAGCCTCTACTCTACCTATGCAGCTGTCTCCAGGCTGAAGCCACACTACTGCCCAGAAATACTTCAGAAAAGTTTGGCTTGGCTTTTGGCTTTTTCCAGAATGTAAAAGAGATTTTTAAAGGACAGATATGTGAAAAACAGACACATTGAAAGAATTTCCAATTTTTTTTTCTTCCAACTAGGAACTCACCAAGCTCATTTTAACCTTAACCACAATGGTACTGTGTCCTTTTTTTCTCTCATGAGTTAAAACCAGAACCCTACTACTGTGTCCTTGGTTGTGTGGCAGATACAACCATCTGTAACAAATCTACACCTTTAGTTCAAGGGAAAAAAGAAAACACATATGGTAAACTCCACTCTTTAAATAAAACAGTATAGTTATAAAACACTTCAGTATACCATTTATGAAACTTCGTTATGAAGTTTTAGGCAAACTTCAAAACATTTGCCTTACTGTATTCTATTTCTCTTGAAAGAAATTACCACATATTTAATGGCTTAACCATATAAACTTATTATCTCACATTTCAGGAAGTCAGAAATCTGAAATGGATCTGACCAGGCTAAAGACAAGCGTGAGTAGGGCTGGTTCTTCTGGGGACTCCAGGAAGGGCCTCTCCGCTGCTCATCAAGGCCCCTGCATTCTTTGTGGTACAGCCCAGCTCATTCCCCACCTGAAACCACCCTGACCTCAACCATAGTCACCTCCTGCTCTGAGGCTCTTTGATCTCTTCCTCAGCACACTACAAAAAGAAATACAAAACAGAAGGCTGAAAAAAAAAAATCAATCCTCTTTGGGGCCGGGGAGATGGCTCACTGGAATAAGCACTTCCGTGGCAAGCGAAAGGCCCTGAGTTCAATCCCCGGTCCCGGGGGAAAAAAAAAAAAAAAAATCAAAACAGAAGGCTGAGCTCTGGGCCTGGAACTCAATCCCTCCACAGGAGTTCCCTGGGTTTTACTTAACTAGATTTCACCTGCACAACAGGGCCCAAAACAACAGCTGTGGTCCTGCAACACTACTGCCCACACAATGACCCTAAGAATGGACTCACTGGTTGTGGGTTCCTTCTATGAACAGCAGGCATGAACCACATGCATGCCGTGTGTTCGGGATCTAGTGTGAGGCCTGATAAAGGGGCACGACAGAACATGGATGCACCATGGGCCGTCAGATCCCAGCCGACACCAGTCGAATCTAGGGCCCGGCCTCACCCAGGCTGTGCAGCAGCCACACTGCACTGCACTAAAACAGCAATCTCAGTCTGAGCAGGGTCACCTACTCACTAATGAGATCTCTGCCCTTCAGACAGATGGGATGGGTGAGCTACACTGAGGACAATACTATCACTAAAATTAAAACCGCATTTTGCATGTGCCCTGTAGACTACCTCCTTTCAGCTACAGTGTTACTACTGCTTTAAATAAATCACCTTCACAGCACCAGCTAAATATACTTGTTTGCACAACTTGGGTGTAGCTCCACTAAAAATATTTTGAATCAAAATTACACACCACTGTTCTTTATTATCAGAGTCACACATTGCTAGAACATATTTACGTAAGGTTTCTACACTTGATCTGGTTGGACCGAATGAATTTTTTTACTGTATATTTTTCTAATAGCAAAGATTTTTTTTTTCGGAACTGGGGATTGAACTCAGGCCCTTGAGCTTACCAAAGATTTTCTTGTTTTATTAAATTTTATGGCTTTTCCTTGCATCTACTGGAATGTTTCTTAATTTTACTTGTTTTTTATTAGTAGTACAATTCATGCAGTTTACAATCACCTTGGGAATGGTTACATCTACATATTACAGCTTCTTTTCTAATCCCCTTTCACTTCCCTTCCTCTCCCCATTCCTCCTCTGAATCCTCCATCCTCTTTCACACTTCTTACTACTATTTGTCTTAGTTCATGTTATGATGCACAGTATTCACATTCACTGAACTGTGTAGGTTCCTTACGTGGCACATCTTTATTCTTATTTCCCCTTCCCTCCTCCTCACCCCTTGTCCTTGTTCCCTTAGACTGCTTTCTTACTATAAGAGATCCATCCCCTTGTCCCCTTCTATTCCTCCTTTATCATCTTCCTTCTTTGTTCTTGCCTCACTCAAATGAGAGATATCATACAGTATTTCTGGCTTATTTTCACTCAACACTGTGTTTCTCAGGTACATCCATTTTCCTACAAATATCTCAAATTTGTCATGCTTTATACTTGAGTGCTCTTACAGCTTTGTGAGACTTCAAGTTGCACCTATATATTTCTGAAGTTATCTTGGAGCTAACTGGTCCTGATAATTGATTCCAAGGAGACCCAAATGCTTGGAAATTAAAGTCTTAAAATTCAAGATACTTATATTTAGTGTATGGAGACAAACACTCAAACCTAAGGGTCACTGATGAATGCCACATTAGAGCAAGGCCATCTGACACAATGTATCTCTTACTGATTATGAACAATATACACATACTATAACATACATGTAGCTTGTTTGGATTGTTGTGAGTCACAAATAGGAAAGAGAAACATAATAAGTGCACATGGTTATGAACTTGTTCTACTGTACTTCTTAACCCTTGGGTAAGATCCACTTCTCTGACCCTGCAAGTTGTCTAGATTTACTGTGCCCTTGGACAGCCTCAATTCTCTGCTGTCTCTCAAAGTAGGTAGAAACTACACCTGTTTCACGGGGCTGTGATAAGATAGAGATATAATGCAGTAGAATGTCAAAGTTTAAACAAAAAGCATCCAATAAATGTTTTCTTTTTGTTGTTGTTGAAACACAATAATAGGTTGGCACAAGCCCAAAAACAAATCATTACTTTATAATTTAAAACATAGGACTAAAGCTTCTACTAAGGTCTCTTTAAATTCCTTTTGGTAAGAATCCATCTCAAACAGAAAAATTCCTTAAATCATTCAAATCTAGTAAGATTTGTGTGAAAAGAGAAAAACAAAACTTAAACAAAAAGACAAATGAGAGTTGGGCCAGTTTCTAGAATTCCAACTAACAATGTGATCTCACAGAATTTGTCTGTTTTACCAAACTGAGACATAAAAAACAACTTAACTGGCTACAGCTTTGTCAATCAGCCAGCCTAGTGGTTACAGCCCAACTAGTTAATTGATTACAGGGTCTCTTGCAGCCAGCCAAAGCTGTTTCTGGATTCAACCCTATATTGGTTGGGTCCGCTAGGCCAAGTTCATGTGCTAATCCCATACATGGCCTCCCACAAATCTTACTTAACAAGCCTAAACATGTACAGTTGTTTCTTCCAAATACCAAAGCTGACTGCTTTTTTCTACCTTTAGTATAATTTAACTTCCTTTGTATGTAGATATCCTCTTGCATCTGCATGTCCTTCAATCTTCTTTGCCACACATTAAGAAAAGACATTATTTTAGGATTTCCATTAGTAATGCCTTCCTCAGACACCTGCCAGGGCTGGTAAGGCAGCTGCTGCCCTTTCTGGCTCTGTGAATCTGCTCAAACCAAGCATGCAGATTCCTGAAGTGTCTCTGCTCCTCCCCTGTCCTCTTTTCCCTCCAAAAGAAAAAAGAGAAAAAAAAAAAAGCCACCCTCTGTTAGCCAGCAACAAAAATGCTGCTGCAAGCACAGGCTTAACTATTTTGTAGTTGAGGTCCATCTGATTAAATACCTATTATTGACTTAGAATTACATTTGAAATGTCTTTTATCATATAAACATAAAACTCGTGTTCCAGGGGCCGGGAAGATGGCTCAGTGGAATAAGCACTTCCCTGGCAAGCGCAAGGGCCTGAGCTCAATCCCCGGTTCCACACAAAAAAAAAAAAAAAAAAAAACTCGTGTTCCAAATGCCATTTGCCCAGTGAGCAACTTTTAACTCAGAGTGGGAATGCTAAGATTAGTTCATTTACATAAGCATTTAAGAACAGACAAAAACTGTTAGAGGGTGGATACAGCAGGATACAGAGATAGTGAATTAGACCTCAAGAAGCTTAACCATTCTCACTTTACATTCCATACTGTACTTTTCTAAAAGTACTTAAGATCATTACACAACTTTAGCCCAATGATTTTAATATTTACATTCACTTTCTCTTTTTTTCCAATTCTCAGTTTCTAAGCATAAATATCCTTGAACAACTGTGCTGTAGGAGAATATTCAATGCACTGAGAGGAAGGGGTCTGACAGGTATGGCATGTGGTCATGGTCCTTAGGGAGCTTACAAAGCAGCTGAACAAAGCACAAGATGAAAAAAAAAAAAAAAAAAGGAAAAAAAAAAAAAAAGGAGCCAGGGAGATGGTTCAGCAGAATAAGCACTTCCCTGGCAAGCACAAGGGCCTGAGTTCAATCCCCGGTTCCACCAAAAAAGAAAGAGAGAGAGAGAGAGAGAGAGAGAGAGAGAGAGAGAGAGAGAGAGATTGAGATTAGAGTGACACAAGAGGTAACAGTAGAGAACAACGAAAGACAAGACTGGCTTTGACCCTAAACGTCTCTCTTCTGATCTTTATTGGGGATGGCTGCAAAGGCTTAAGGAAAAGGTAAATTAGTTTCCATTCAAGCTAACACAGTACGTAGCATTTCATCTCCAACCAAGTCTTAATGGTTCTCCTAAGGAACTGTGCGCAGGGCTGGTGCATGTCAAAAGCACACTGGTAGTGGAAACACACTAAGGATGAGATGAAAAGATAAGTGAAACACAGGCTTTGAAGACCACAGAAAAGGGACACCAGAAACATGAGGCACAGAGTCGTGGGCAATGCCCCCTTCACAAGTTTGGTGGGTCCTCATGTGCTTCCACACCATTTTAATTGAAAAAAAAAAAAAATATATATATATATATATATTAGCTTCAATGGTAAGAAAGCTCATGAAAAAAGTCATGGGTGTATAAATTTTGGTACCATGATAAGTGTATTTCAAATTAATACATTATGTAGTCACTAAAAACACTTGCTGAATTTTGTATATTTTGTATATTCTGCAAGATGTACAAAGCAAAGATTAGGGAGAAAAGCCAAAAGTTATGCTCAGATCCTTACTGTGTAACTTGACTCAGCCCTACAGTACTTTGCATTAATGACCAAATCCTGGAGGAACAAAGAAAGAAATGTCTTTCTGAAGTAGGCCAGCAGGTGAGGGCCCCTGTACCTATCTACCTCCTGGAACAGACCAGGGCTGCTAAGCAAAGGCCAACATCAAGTACCTGGGTTGTCTACAAGTAATAAGTAAACAGAACAGTTTGCATTATCATGGAGACTACCATCCTGATTGAAAAAGGCCTCAGAAACCGACATCTGAAGCTTTTTATCTCTGTCAAAAGATTTGAAAAAGAAAATATATAAACTCAGTGGTACAACTGGAGCAAATAGGAACATGTTTGCTTGCTCTTCAGGGGGCTCCACAGCTGGAGCACTCAACAGCTGATGTAGCTTGAGCCTAATCTCAGGAAAAGGTTTAATCCAGTAAACAATGCATGCACATGTATGTGAAGCAACCAACTCGGGAAGTCACCAGGAACCCAGAATTTCGGTTCAAGCAAAACACAGGGCTGACTCTAAATTCAAAACCAGGCACATATTTGGCTGCCTAAGTTGAGTAGAACGGTAAACAAGATCATTTCATAGAAATGAAATGTGTTTATCTTGTGTTCTTTGTTGATAAATATATTATCTACACAAAAGAGTTGCTGTGGCACCACCCAGTAAGAAAATAGTCTAAAGCCAACACATCTGTCTTTTATTTCTAACTCCTTTCAATCCATTCATTAGGTTATTTTGTTCTATATCTTTAATAGTGCCTTCTGCACAGGAGACAATAATTGAAAACTGAACTGCTGGCTGGTGGGATCTGAGCCTTCTTGTGGGACAGCTGGCAATGCTGCCAGTTATAATCATCTACCTTCCTGGTCTTAGGCCTTACCTTCCCAGCTTCCTCAACATCGCAGGGAGGTCTCCCAGTCCTATACTACCTTGCTTTCTGTACTAGTTGCAGGCACAGCAAGATATCTTTTTGTGAATTACAAATTTCCATAAGAAATAAACTATATTATCATCAGGTATATTTGAACTTGGCCTAACCCAACAGCAATGGTGCTCAAACTTGAATCCATACTGGAATCACCCAAAAGGCTTAATTCTCAATCAAGTCACCAGGCAGCAGCTCCACACATTCAATAGGACTAGATGAGGCCAACACTATACATTGTTAACAAGCCCCCAGGGTATGGTGGTACAGACCTACTCAAGAACCACAGCCCTACAGTTATTTCCTCCCCAACACCACAGCATCATAGGATGTACAGCAAGGTCTAATTGAGACCATTTCCCTTTCTTCCTCATGCCCTCTTTATTCTGCACAGGGTTCATCATTGTGAGATGAGGCATCCCCATGTTCAACAACAAAACTAGTTCTACATGCCTTGCTAAACTAACAAAGCTGTTCTTATAATTCAGAAATCTGTTACATGTCAGGTAGCCATTAAATAAGGCTTTCCATAAAAACTTCATTAACAGAAATTTTTCATGATATATTAGGGTTTTTTTTTAAAAAAAGCATGTGGCTGAGTATGGTAGCTCATGCCTATAATTCCAACACTCAGAAGGCTGAAGCAAGAGGATCACTGTGACTCTGAAGTCAGCCTAGGATACATAGCAAGTTCAGGGCCAGCCTGAACTACCTAGTGAGACCCTGTCTCAAAGAAAAAATCAAGTAATAAAGCAGTATTTCACAATACAGTAACACTGACTCAAAATGTACATTTGGGTAAAGACAGAAAGTGAATAGATGCTGGAAATAAGTATTTATTTGTTTGTAATTTGTTTGAAAATATTTTAGAAAGTGTATGTTCAAGAAGCTCTTGAAGCTGCTTGGTAATACTGATTATACTGGTTATGCTCACTCTTGGCCTCATGCAGGAGGACAGTAGCTTCTACAAGATGGCCACAGCCTCTGCTCTTTCACCATGGGCCACACAGAGCAAATGAAATCGTGTTTGTGAGTGACTCTCCTGAAAACTCCCAAGCACTAATACAGTACAAGGATGGACAGACAGTGATTTGGCTACTCAGCTCCACTTGGAAATTCGGCTTTTTTCCACTTAGTGTATACCACAATCAAAATGCACAAAGACCTGTTATATTAAATTTTAACATAATTAAATTTTTACAGTTTATAAACACAAAAGAAGAGCATGCTTGAGTGAGTTAGAATTCACTCCACTAAAGCCAGGCGTTCCATTCCTGCCAGCAGCAAGAATCTGCAGAAGGCAAGCCAGCATATCTCTGCAGCCCTAACACACATCTCTTACCAAGACTGTCATTAAGTTAGCCCTAAAAGAAGGAGAGTAAGGAATCCTTCTGCCTTGATAAAGCCCACTTATAAGTATTTTAAGCATAGAAGAACATAGCTAAGTAACCTCACTGAAAAAGATTTACTGAACTCTGTGCCAGATACAATTAAGGAGAACAGATTAAAATACAAACCCTCACCAAGTGTTTACCTCTCAAGCACTGATGAAACAAAATCAAGAGTTTGCTAATGAAGATACACACGCATTGCTATGAGGATACAGAAGGGGAAAAAATTGCACTTCAGCAGGAAAGCTGGTTCTCCTGTAGCAAATAAAGGCCTAAGCACATTGCAGCCTTCTGAAAACCCTCTGAGCAGCCGCAGGCCTGGGGGAAACCCTTTAGCCTCCACCATCCAAGGTAGGAAAGCATACACACCATCAGAAGTAAGAAAGTCATCACCTATCTCTAAAATGATGCCCTGGAAAGATAGCCTAGGATTGTGCTTTTGCTATATAATCAACCTGCTAAATTTTAAATGCAGGTCCCTGATGTCAACCGTGAAAATAAAAATACATCAACTTAAATTACTGTCATTTTTTCAGCTGGTCACTATTTATGCTAACAATTACAAAAGAGCTTGAACTCAACTGTAACTGGCAGACAACAAACCCTTTATTATCCCATTCACCAAACTAGCCTCGTGAACTGCTGGGCAAGGACTCAGGCAGCAAGCATGCCTCCCTCTGCCAGCTCCAGGCAAATCAGCACTAAGTCCCGTGACAGTGAGTAAGAAAGAGCTAGTCACACACTAGCTTTACTGCAAGGGGGAGAAAATCATATAAAAATTTAAATACATCCTAAAATTGGGCAGTTGGGAGCAGCTGACTCCTAAATTAAACATTGTTCAGAGGGCTCTCTTGGTCAGCATCACTCTAATAACAGACTCAGGCTTTCTGATCCAACATGAAGGGGGATTAAGACGCAGGGCTCGGCTACGTGGAACTTGCCCCGAGTTCTCAGCTGCCAACATCAGAGAGAACGTTCTAACATTGTCAAACCTCACTTGGCATAGCTTCCCAGTGCTGGGGAGGAACAGCACAGCGGTGAACAAGCATGAGGACGTTTGAAGAATAGAAAAGAATTACCTCCAAACCTGAAAAATATATTAAGCTACTAAGACCTGTGCACACTGCCATTTCAATCAGGCTGCTATAAGCTCTTAATATTTTCCAAATAAAGAAACCACCTTGAAAAATGGATTCAACTTTGTAGTTATTTACAAATAGGAGACTATTGCCTAAAATACTAACATACAAGCAAAACAAAAATTAACCTGAAACTGGGTAAAATTTACTTTTTTTACAATCTCTCATTTAAAAGAATTGGATAATGAGAACTAATGTGTTAGTAAGTAATGGAATAAAACTGAAAATTATCAATGCTCCTTGAAAAAGGGCCACTATGATTTTATTTCCTGAACTTTGTATCCAAGGGAATTTTTATGCTAGAAAACAAGAACAGTGGCTGATGAATTATATGATAAATCACTTGATTCTTCCCATAGAAGAGGCTATTTAAAATCTGCTTTCAAAAAATAAAGCAAAGGAGCCGGGGAGATGGCTCAGTAGAATAAGTGCTTGCCTGGCAAGTGCAAGGGCCTGAGTTCAATCCCCTGTTCTGCAAAAAAATAAAAAATAAAAAGATAAAGCAAAGTCACAAGCTAAAAACAAATGAAATAATAAACAAAATGGAACCACTATCTCCACAGAATCCTCCCCTCCCACTTTTCAGTTATGCTTGCCTCCCAATTATGTCAAAATAAATTCTAATAATTGCTAACATTTATTGAGTGCGAGGGATGTGCTGGGAATTGTTTTAAGAGCTTTGCACATTATTTCCTAACTTCTCTAAGACTGAAATACAATTATAAGTCCCTTTTACAGACACAAAATGGACACATGGACTCAGACAGGGATACCCAGAGCATAACAGGAATGGAAAGCTGAAGCCCAAAACCTGGCATTGAAAATAGTGTGCTCTGTCCCTTCCATGCGTGATCCACGGCTGCTTCCCTGTATGACCACATCTGAGATGTGACATGTCACAGCTGGAAGAGTGGGACTCTAACTGTGCTTAAAGGATGAAACTGATTCTCACAGAGGGAGAACAGGCCCATCATTTTCATGAAGTCAGGAGTGTGCCACTCCTTGCCTCAATTTCATCACTGGAATACAGCCTGAAGGTCATCAAAAGATGAATCATTGTGGCAGTTACTGAAAAAAGACCTGGCAGTGACCTCTCTAGTCAAGGTGACAACAGGAACAGGTGTGACTATGTACAGAACCCACTCTGCCAAGAAACATGATGCTTTTTTGTCAAGCTAACCACCTTGATCTCTTGACACTTTTCCAGTCCAGTCCATCCTAACTAGATTTGGACTAAAGTCTTCTCATCTTACAGGAAACTACAAAGAGCTCTTACAACAAGGAGAAAGGGCCCCATGGCTGCTAACTGGCATTGGTCCCAGGCTCCTCACAGTCCAGCATAGCCCTTGCGCCTCACAGCAAGAGGGGCTATACTTATGTCTGTGTTTGAGGAAGATAATTTGCTTATTCAGCCTAACAAGGTGGGACTGAGCTCTCTCTACCATCATTTTCTTCTCTGGCACATTGCATTAGAAAGTCAAAGATACAGAGTGGATCCCATCACTAGTCTTAGAAGCAAAATATAAGGTTAATGATGACTAAAACTATCATTATTTAGAATATTACTAATTGTTTTTCTTTTCTGGCTTTTTGTTTAAGTAAAGATATTTGTTGATAAAATCTTCACTTGGAACTAAAAAATAAGTCTCTAATAAAAAGTATTTAAATTCTTTCTTACACTTCTTTAAATAATTGTAATTTCAAGTACTTAAACTAAGTGAAAGGTTAATTATACAAACTCTGAGAATTATAAGAACTAAAAAAACATATAAAATGACATCACGGACCAGGGAGATAGCTCAGTGGCATAAGTGCCTGGTCCTGAGTTCGATCCCTGGTACCAAAAAAAAAAAAAAAAAAACAATGTGCATTTTCTTAAAAAGTCATCATGGATAACTAGTAAGACTTCTTTGATTTGGTTCAGACCAGGAAGGCAGTATTAATAGTGTGAGTTTTGTTGTTACTTTTTAGTACAGGAACGATCTTATTAAGTCAAATATAATATGTGGTATCCCAAAGCAGTTCATAATAAGTATTTAACCATACCTTAAATATAGCAGTGAATTTTTAATACACAAAATATAGACAAAATCCACCAAAAAGTGCATAAACACTTTAGCAGTTTTTTGAACTAATGAAGGGAAAATAATAGCTGCCATTCTGAGTACCTCCTGTAATTACAGAGGCCAAAGGTAACTTGTATTAATCTCATGATACCTCAGTAAATTCAGTATAAAAATATACAAGTTTTTCTTTTCCTGATTTATACATTTTTGACAGACTCTTTATATAATGATGTGCCCCTCAATAGAAGCATGCTGGCTGATATACTTTGTGTACAGAAAGTAGAGGATATTTTTGTGCCAAATGTAGTGACTCTTGTTACAGGGGCACCGTGTAAGATAAAGTAAAACCTCAGAAAAGAGGTAATAAGTGCTGGGGGGTAGGCAGGACACGAAGAGGCAAGAGGGATTTGTGTCCTCAAGGAACATTTGTCCCTTCTTAGAGGGCCAAACAACAGAAAAAAAAAAAAAAAAAAACCCTAGCAGCCATGGAACCCAGGACCTGGCCCAAGGCCAGCTGTTCTCAGACACCTCGAATACCCATTTCCATACCCATACCTCTCTGGGCTGCTGGCCCAGAACCACAAGAATTCAACCCTGGTACACAGCATTGCTGCCCAAAGAGGCAGAAAGAAGTCCTCTCCCAAAACAGCACACCTTGTGAGGAGCTACAGGCTTTTGAGAGCAGGGCAGGGGTCCTATTTCGTTCTTGGGGAAGGAGGTAGAATGATTAAAATAAAAATCAGCAAAAAAATAAAATAAAAATCAGCAGAGCTGGCTGATCTGCATAATGTGTATTCTGCTCCAGCACTTGAGAAGGATTCAGATATCAATACTAAATTCAGTTCAACTGAATCAGGTAGTAATTCAAATAATTCATAAAAATAATTAAAATTATTTCAAATACTATTCATTTAATTAGGAAAACTAAAATTCAAATAATTCACATACATCATTAAAATTACTAATTCAATTAAAATAACAAGTTATTTAATTGATTTTTAAACAAATTTTTAAATTTTAATTTTTTAAGTCTCTTTTGATAAGGTATTTCTAGCTATTTCCCATCTTCACAGGGAAGGCAGAATTCCTACCAAAGCACAGTAAGAATATTCTCAAGCCTTCCGTTTTCCCAGGCTCTTAACAGTCCCTGGGGATACTTATAGTTTTGTAGTGATCACCATTGTAGTTAAGTCTGCATAAAATTATATCACGTGCAGGGACTGACTGCACACTTACACTTTGATCACATTTGACATACACCTAACTTAAATACCAATACTGCTAAAGACAGAGTAGGACAGTATTTATACCTCTAGGTGTCACAGCTCTTAACATATTTTTACAAGAGCATTCTTTAATGGGTGAAGGGAATATTCCCTTAAGGGAATATTCTTTAAAAACTATTTTTATATTAAGACAAATCTTGGCCATTCATTCATCACTAAATACTCCCTTCTCCAGCCAGTCCTTTTAAAATCAAAATTATACAAAGCAACAACACATTCATAGATATATTCTAGCAATGCATTCCTAGACAGTCTGCAGAGTTTAGCATTGTGACATTTTCAAATTAAGTAAGTATGAGGTTAAGGGAAAGCATTTCAATATATTTACCCAGACCCATTAATAAAATCAAAGCATCTTTCGGGCCTTAGTACCCTATTTAGAACGTAATATACCATTAAGAAAACCACCAATGTTCAGTACATATGCCAATAAACTTTTACAAACTTCAGAAACTATTAAATGATTAAAGGTTGATTTTAATTTTTGAGCTTGAAGAACCTGTATTCAGGAGAGAAAGAAGATTAAAGCATATAAAAAACACAACTGCTTAATTAGAGAGTCCAGGCAAAAGACAATCTAATTCTGTAAAACAACACAGAATCCACTTGCAGGAAAGGCAGACATGGATCAAAAACACTCAGTACTCCCTTTTCCGAAATGTTCAGTGGGCCGGGGCAATGTCAGGTGTGGGAACATGGAGAAGTCAGGATGAAACACTTCTTACTCCTACTCTCAGCAGGACACATGGTGACTAGCACTGTGTCTTAACACCACACAGGCACAGGGTCTGAACTCAGTCTCTTGAGCAGTTCTATGCACACAATGATCTGTCACAGCACCTGGGGCTGCTCAAACCACCAATAGCATCCTACTGCTGTGACAAAGCTCACAGAAATAACCAGAGAAGATAGGTAAAAAATCCTGTCAACAGTGATCTGTTTTACAAATAACTTCATTTTTTATAAAACCTTTCATGAGATACATGATTTTAAAGCCCCTGCATTTCAGTACCCTCTATATTCCTTTGAACTTCAGACACATTGATTACTATGCTGTTCATTCTACCCCTTCTCAAATAAAATCTGAGTCCTTCTCTACCTATAAGGACTATGCATTTAGCAGCAAAAGAAAAGGTTCCATGTGAGAATTTTTGTCTGCCGATGTACTGTAAAAATAAAAGGAGGTGAGCCAGTCCTGACACCTTCCTTTCCTCACCTCTCACATCAGTACCTGGACATGCACTGAATCATCCAGAACTATGTACTTATACTAGTTCCGCCAACACTTCGGTGAACCTATCAGCAGGCCGGATCCTCCCTCAGGAGTACCTGGAGTACTGCTGGTGGCTAAGCCCTGTTCTCTCTCATTATGATGGCTAGTTTACGAAGACCTGCACCTCTCATCACAGGTTGGTGGTTGGATGAGCTTGTTCACAGCTCTCTTCTCAGAAAACACAGATAACACTTATCAGGTATCACCTGGTGAGAGAGGGATTATGACAGGGAAACTGGCCATTTTGCAATTTCCTGGCAAGGTCATCCTTCATGCAGTAGCTTTGAAAGGATGTGCACTCATCTGTTAAAGGAATTTAACTAAGAGCTTCAAAGACAGAAGCCTGTGGGGTGGGGCTGAAGTCAGTCCTTCCTAGGACAGATCACCACCTTTCATTGCCCCTTCCACCTACCAATCCTATCCCTCCAACATTTCTGAAAACTTAAAATCCTTATAACTTATAAACTGAGTAGGGTCAGATGCATCTAAAGACAATTACTTTAGGCAGAGGTTGCGTTTTTTCCAAACACATATGTACAAGGGCTTCTCAGTATCTGCTGTACAGTAGAAGCCTGAAGAGCTTTTGAAACCACCTTGTACCAGCATTAGAATTGACCCAAGTGATCTCCAGATGATCCTGAGAATTCATGGACATGGCTCGTGGGGATGAAAGCTCATCCTCCCATGAATAAAGACAGTATTTTCTCAATTCCTTCTCCATCAGCATTTTACTAAGTACCAAATCTGTAAAAGAAAACAGATTATATTCGACTCAACTAAACTCAACAAGATCTTCCTTGCCTGGTTCTGTGCTTTAGGAGCTGGAGACCACATGGCAATTTCTAACATAAAACTAGAATCGGGCCTCAGAATAAGCCCTAATGATTCCAGGAAGTGCATTCCCAAGACATCTTCCTTAATAAACACTTCATCTGTGAAACAATTAGAACACAGGGTGTGTCATCTCTTGCTGGCAGGGAACCACATTTTCCCACATACTAATGGGAGGGTGCAGGTGTTTGTGCAGTTGGGAAGAATGGGGAACAGCTATCCGAAGGCCCATTCCCAGCTGTGTGTCCTAAATGGTCACAACTCAATTCACAGCCCAGGGCACAGAGATGCCTATGACATTTCACAACACTACTTAGGAGAGACAATGAAGGAAGAGCCAAGAGAAGCTGCACACAACAAATGGCATCAGAAGTGGAGTACATGTGTCCAGAGAAGGGCAGGAATGCATACCCCAAATCACCAACTATCATCCCTAGCTATGTGAAGGTCCAACTGTTAAAGAGCTGCCTGACTGGCTAAGAAGCACAAGGTGTGATCCTCATGGCCAGTGCCATGGACAAGGGATGACAAGAGACTCTCCTGGGCACTACTGCAACTCACACTGTGGGCAGGGAGCCCTGGCCATCTCAGCTCTGAGGGACCTGGAGGAATATTGGAAGAAAAGGGAACATGGGTCATCCCTTGCCCAAAGATGAGAGGGGCCTTGCAGGCTCAGTGACATAACTCTGCTCCTTGGGGAGATAACCATCAAGACAAACTAAAAACTCCTACAGTGATCATATCTAAGTAAAATGGTCACAAATATTAGGCAGTGCATTATCTTGAAATTTGTAAGTTGTTCAATTCTTCAATCATTAAGACAATCCACACTGAGTAGGTAGAGTATGATGAGTAACATCTTACTACACCATGCATAAAATGACTTCATTTGAAGAAAAACTAGGAGGCAAACAGGGCAAAAATCCCTGTGACAAACTAAAAATATTACACACACTTCTACTCTTCATCTTAATTCAAAAAGCTACTGCTAGTCTGGGAGTGCTGTTGCACGCCTGTAATCCCAGCTCTGAGGAAGATGAAAACAGCAAGATCACTACAAATCCAAGCTGTGTAGTGAGACCCTGTACCAAATACATAAATTTTTTAAAAAGAAAAAGAAACAAAAAGCTACTGTTCACTGTTAACTTAATTTCCAGATTTTTTACTGTTTTATAATAAAAATGATCAAACATACTGAAAATCTGAAAGAACAGTGCAATGAACACTTAAATTCAACCCAATAACTGTTAATATTTAAACCTTTCTCCTCCTTTGCTCCCCACTTTCTCTTCTCCTCCTCCCCGTTCATTAGGTAAGTCATTGCTGAGGACCAAGTCTGGGAAACCATTTTCTAATAGAACAAAAAACAGAACTGCTATCAAATAGCATCCTCCTTAACTGTCGCTAAGCTAAAGCCTAACTGAATGCATTCTATTTCAGAGATGGACAGAAATGACTCTTACTAGATATGAACGGTGACTGAGCAACTAAGACGGTAAGTCCTCAGTCCGGCGCAGTGGTGACGCTATAAATGCTAGAACTGAGGGAGGCTCGACAGGCTCCCACGTGCACGTCCCACCTGGGCGATTCAGCAAGTGCCTGCCTCAGAATAAAACATGTCAGTGTTGGGAAATGCAGGTCTGTGGTATAGTAGCCCTGGCTCAATCTCCACCACCAAGAAAGAAAAAAAAGCAAGTTCTCAAAACATGTTTGATACAAAAATGAATTTTTTTAAATGTCTGAAAAGAGCATGCTATATTTAGGGAACTCTATTTGACATCCCAAGTATACTGACAGTGTACAGATAGCAGTGTTTGTTTCAGTGAACTCAAGAAAACGTAAATAACGTTAATGGGAAAAAGAATAAAAGTACACTATCAATTCAACTGTGCGTGACAATTTCACCTAAATATTTAAATTCCCAAAGCAAAGTACTTGCAAAATGAGACACTAACTCAAATTAATACATCAAAAATAAATAAATAAAAAACTACTACAGCAGCTTGGACAATATCACCTACAACTTGATAAAGTTGAATTGTGAGCTACAAAAGAGGGTTGCTGCTACAGATCAAGAGATTCCTTCTGGGCCGGGGAGATGGCTCAGTGGAATAAGTGCTTCTCTGGCAAGCGCAAGGGCCTGAGTTCAATCCCCAGTTCCGCCAAAAAAAAAAAAGACACTGCATTTCAATTGATTTAAAAAGAGATTCCTTCTGCTCTGTTCTTGCATCCTGTTTTGGTAGTAAAATGTGCACAGTAAAATTCCTATTTCAGGTTTACAGGTATGCAGACATAGCTACCATTTATTCTACTCACACAGGACACAGGAAAGCTCCAAGATATGTGCCTCTAAAATCACAGCTTTACATAATGACCTGAACATGCGCCCATAGTCACAAGAAATAAACAAACAGAGGCCATGCAGTGCCCTCCGGGCCTCTTAGAATGTCTACAAAGTATAAAATTCGAAGCTCATGTGTCTTGTTCTGAACCCTCCACCAGGAGCTCAGTTTAACATATGCCTAGGCCACCATCTGCTTCTGTGACGAGGATCCCATGTCCCTAAAAATACTCACACTCGCCTAACTCACTTGTAAAAATAATTCCTCTAATGTGGCTAAAATTATGGAGGAGTCTAAAATATTGCAATTAAATATTCCAATTTAGAAATGCTCATTCCTCAGTCTTTCCTCTCCTCTATAGAAGCTATGATAGAAATCTCAAATATATAAAAACATACAAAAATATTAAAATGAAGAAAGATGCCCAGGTAATCAAGTGATTTCTATGCTTTCATTAAAATAACAAATAACTGGCCTAATCTCATTACTGATTTTAAAGTAACGGTAATGATTACACATATATTGAGGGCCCACCATGTCCTGAACACACTATCAACAGAAAGGATTTGATAGTACAGTAGGGATGTTTTCCCTGCTCTCTGTATTAGCAGCACATGAATGCCTTCTACAGAAATCAGCCCAGAAAGCCACTGGGGGACACCATCTGGCAGGTGTATAAAGCCACTGTCCAAAGTCATTAAATACATGTCAAGCCCACTTTAGGAGCATTTGATTTTGTTAATGACAAACATTTTCATTGCACTTAATAGTTTACACCATGCTTTACGCTCTGATGTCTCTGAAATAGGAAGATTGGGCCTATATCATGGATTCGATCAAGGTTGGTAAATTTAGATCCTTATCTAAGGTCACACACAAATATGAGGCATCACTAGACTGTTTTGGACATCAGAGAGGAAAACAATTACCAACAGTATCCACTAACATTGCTTAAGTCTACTATCAAATGTGTCTAGAAAATACTTCTTCTGCCCTGCTGGTGTTTAACACTTTCACTAACCATCTGGCATTCCCAGGCTCTCTGCAGCTCTTTCTGCCACACAGCCCCCCATGCTTGTTGAGTGCGAACACATCTCATGAGGCCCCAGACCACCAGCAGGGTGCTTATCTCCTGCTCATCTCCTCAGAGGTTTAACAGGCGCCTGAACAGTCCCCACAGCCTGCAGGGTTCTCAGCAGGCACAAACAACCAGGGACTAATGAGTCACAGAGACACACACTGAGGCTTTCGGCTTTGCTTGTCAGACGCTTTACTTTGTCCCTAGAGCATCCTTCAATGAGAAGTATATCCATGCAGGAGCAACAAAGCAATGGCCAGTGCTAGGAAATTAAAGTTCAGCAAAACTACCACTGCTGATCTTTAGAGGAACTATGCCAAAATACCACAAACAGTCCTCACAAACACATGCTCCACTGGTATTGGGGAGGAGACACGCAAAAGTATATTCTATCCTGAAAAAATCTCTGAAACCAATCCTCCTGTTAGTCTCACAACACCTCTATCAGCTAAGTTCACAGCTCAAGGCAGCAGAATGGCAACATACACATGATTCCAAACTGACCCAAGGGAAGCAGGAGGAACATCCTGATCATTATCAAGATGTCTGTCAAGGCAGCCCTTGTACAGTGTGTCCCAGAGACAGTCCAGCTCTCAAGCCATGTTAACTTGCAGTGACCTCGGGCTCAGGCTCAGTGTGCTAACTGGGCTAAGCACATGCACATGCACATGCACATGCATATGCACGTGTGAATGTGTAAGTTCCAGCTGATACAGGATCCTACACGGCAATGACTACTGTTTCTCTACTATAACTTTATTTTTTACATCCTATGTGGCATATTGAGACTTGCTAAAGATGTGGTTTCCTTCTACTCTTTCATCCAAAAAAGGTGGGATGAGTCCAAGATCATTCACAACAAGTTATTGTCCACAGTTAAAGTATCTCTTTTAAGTTCAAGATAATGCTTCTAGCTTACAACTAAGATGATACTGCACAGCCCTCCATTTATTAGTTCTGCACAACTTCAGAGGAGTCTCTTTTAGGGAGACTTGATAAGGTAAGTCATGTATTACACAGTAACTTATGTATTACAGGTCTTGTCAGATCTGCTCTGTAACTTAGGAAAGTCATTAACTTTTTCCTATACCCAGAGAGCATCAGGCAGAGTAACAAAGCCAACAAAGACTATGATAAATCACACAGAACTCTTAACTGCAAAGGCTAGATGCTCAAATCCATTCCATGTAGCCTATAAATCTGGATTCATTCATTATTTTCACGGTGCTTCTGAGCAGCGGCTGCTAACTTGGATGCTAGTTTCCTTAAAGATCATACCCCTCTAACCCATTCATGTCAGCAAGGTAATGGAAATGACACCCCTCTGGCTGCTGCTGACCCACAGATAGCATTCCACTTGGGCAGTACTATACTCAAGGAAAGACAAATCCAACTTTTAATTTGATTTTCTAATTTTTTGATGTATTTTAGTATAGGGTCTATAGGGTCTCACTACACAGATCGAACTCGTAGTAATCCTATTTTCAGCATCCCAAGAGCTGGGATGTCAGGAACGTGCCACCACGTCCAGTCTCATTCACCCTTTCAGTGCAATCTAGGGCCAAGGCCAGGGCCAGCACGGCACATCATGGATCGAACCCCGGCCACTGTGCTCTGCCTAAGCAGGTGCTGTCGTCCTCTGAGCTATCTGGCCAGTCCCTAACTTTATTTTCTACTAGTCAATTATAACTATTGCTAGCCAATATCACTGGTATATGCTACTTTTAAGACTGAGAAGCAGCAGCATGTATTTAAATTGAGTGGGACTAATGGTTTTACATCACTGCTACAAAAGGGAAAGACAAGAAATTTAAGAGTCTGCAAACAATTTTAAGTAATGCCTACCAGTGTGAAACCTCTTCTAAACATCATGAAGGAAACTTCTCCTTGCCATGACCATTTTAAGGAAACAATTCTTTTTCTGCTGCATGATATTATTAACTTGCTATTTTAGAACTTGGCTCCACTTGTCAGAAATATACCAGGCATGGTTACTGGTGTGTTAGCAAGCCAGTAGTTCTAAACCAGGAGCATTATCAGAATCGCCTGAAGGGTACACTGAGGGGAGTGCTAAGTGTTTCTTTCTCCCAGAATTTCTACCTCTGCATTTCTGCCAAGGAGGGAGGGTTTGCATTTCTCACAAGTGCCTCAAAGAAGCTGTGGCTCCTAGTCCTATAATCACCACTGCAGGGTGCAAGCTCCATAATGTGAGTACCTGGTTAAAAATAAAAACATACCTGAGCAAGATAAACTAAACAGATTTACAGCCCTAATGTCTGGTCAGTACAATCAACTACAAATGTCATTCTTAACTTCAGAACCTTTGTTCCCTAGTTTTGTTCAGAACAACAGCTTGACTTTTCAAAGCTCAAGGGCCCATACCACTATAAGAGTCTTGCACACACACCCCACGTCCCTGCTGCACGGGTACTCACATCAACACTGAAGTCACATATGGACCCACATTCTTACACTTTCCGGACATGAGAATTCTTTAGCCCTGTATCGTACTTTTCTGCTACCTATAGCTAGAGTTCATGAGAGGCTAATATAAAAAGGAATGCTGCACAAGCATATATGAACTCCACTCATACATCTACTACATGGCTCTCCAGAAGAAAAAAAAAATTTTTAACTTTTTTTTTAACAGGGATGGATGGGGCTCAACCCCAGCACTTGATATACATAAAAAATATTTTTATTTAAATCAAATGTACAAACTTATGAAATAAACCACTACACCAATACACATTTGTTTTACTATGTGTCACACAATAATGTGATAAACTCAAAAAAATCTCTAACCTAACTTACAAAAATGATTTTATTATTCTGGTCATAAGATATTAGAATTGGAAAGGGATCTGGCCTTCATCTACTCTTTTATTAAGTCTACTTTATTCAATTAGCATGCATTAGGCACAAATGATGCAGAAGGAATCCCTGGTACCTAGCCAATGGCTACCCATTCAGTAAACTTTAAAAAATGTTAACTTGGCTGGTTTATAATGTTACACATACTCAAACTTAACTATCTTCCTCTTGAGTTCTAAAAGAACTCAATTTTTTTTTTTATTTTTTACTGAATTCTACTGAATGGTTTTAAATTGAGGGAAAATATTAAAAGAATGTTCCAACTGAAGATATATTAAGATTACACAATTGGAAAGAATGGTTGACAGGGTCAATTTATGGAAAAAGAAAAGGCAAGAAAATGGAAATATCCATGTCTTTTTACCAATTTCTAAATACTATTGTTTCATTCTGCTCGTTTAGCAATGAAAAGCAACAAGTTACACACAGGCACAAGATGGCATAGGAAAAAGCCAGACACAATGGCACATGTCTGTAAGCACTTGGGAGGCTGAAGCAAGAGGATCACTGTGAGTTTCAGGAAAGCCAGAGAGTTCAGGGCCAGTTTGAACTACAAGGCAAGATTCCATCTCAAAAAAAAAAAAAAGAAGAAGAAGAAGAAAGAAAAGGAAAAGAAGAGAGAGACAGACAAGATGCTGTAGGAGACAATGGCTATTTTTAAAAGATAAAACAATTTAAAAGATCAGGATTCAATAAATGTTAGGTGGACTGGCAGGATAGTTCAGTTATCTAAAGCAGCTGCTTGGGCAAACTCAGGCACAGGGGACTGTGGTTCAATCCCCAGCACCATATGCCGCATCAGACCCGACCTTAAGGATTCGGTAAACCTTATTCACTGTAAAAAGAGAAAAGACTGGAAATTGTGCATAAGTATGCCAAAGCTCTCTTAAGAAAGCACAGAACCCGTGTAGGAGAACAAAGACCACACTGCCTCAAAAGACAAAGACATGATAGTCCAGGGCAGACCTGTGAAGTAAAGGAAAGGCTATACACAGATTCCTCCTTGGAGTCACCCAAACAGTTGCTTAAAGAAATTTTTAACGAATTAGAAATTTATAGCAATCCTGCTTGAGTAGGTTGTTTTCTGGTGTCTAAAGAGTAAAACTTGTTAGAAAATCTACAGCCAAACACTGCAGGATATTTAAGACACTCTAGAAAAGGGAATATTCATTACAATGCCAAAGCTACCTAAGAGGAACAGATGCTCTTCCTATGCCCAGCCAATGAGAAGCCAGCTCCTTGCTTCTGAAAAAAACAAAATGCACCTCAGAGCTATAGGATTCCTACTCAATGACCTCTCTGCCTCAGAAAATCTAGAATCAGTTCCAGTTAAAACAGCATGGGTTGGCATCCCTGATATGTGCTCTTCCACTTGTGAATGCTACTCACAGAAGCACAGAAAATACAGCTCACAAAACCTCAGACATGATCTAGTTATGAAACACTAGCATCACATCACACAATCATGGTGCCTTAAAAGAAAAAAAACAAAGCAAAAATCAAATTAAAAGGCTAGCGAAAAATTAAAAATGAACTAAATTAAAACGTGTAAGGACAAGATAGAGAAGGTTCATAAGAAAACTTAAGAATTAAAGAACTGAATAAACACTCAGGTAGACCCATCATATGTCACACAAAACAATTTTTAAAAGGCTATATCAGGATGATGCTGAGCATTCATTGTATTATGAAAATAAAAGGGGTAACCAGCACACATCAATGACGGAAACTTCAATTTCCTGCCATGAAACTAAGATCAATATGGCTTTGGATTTCTCCTCTGCAACAGTGAATTTCAAAAGATGATGAAGCAATGTGCTTGGTATTTTGAAGGAAATTTCAGCACATATTTCATTGAGCTTTTATATCTAAAAGCAAAGAAAAGCTTCAGTCATAGTGAAGTTCCCCTCTTAAAGTTCCCAAAGGACACAGTATAATCAAAATCAATAGTAAGAACTGAGATTGTAGGAGGCATAGTGCTTTCCTTTATATCTAAAGTACCCCCAACCCCAAGGCCTTACATGTTAAAGGCTTGACCCCAGCCCACAGCACTGTTGGGAAGTAGTGGAACTTTTAACAGGTGGGACCTCGTGGGAGGTCTTCAAGCCAAGGGTG
Source organism: Octodon degus (assembly GCF_000260255.1). Lineage (NCBI taxonomy): Eukaryota > Metazoa > Chordata > Mammalia > Rodentia > Octodontidae > Octodon > Octodon degus. Next base: position 6,539,371 of record NW_004524709.1, on the reverse strand, counting down.
TGTGTCCTCAAAGGGACCAGTGGGACCCCAATCCTTCTGTCCTCCATCCCCACTAGGAATAGAACCCCAAGGCCTTCGCACAGAGCTATATCCCCAGTCCTCCTACACCTTTTGAGAAAGGGTCTCACTAAGCCACTAAGTTGGCCAGGCTGGCCATCCTCTGGACTCAGCCTCCCAAAGGGTTTTGATAATATTATCTCAGATATTTGTGACAGCAACATAAAATGAGTAACATGTAAGACAGGGTAGCAATTGTGAAGTCTTCTTCCTCCCAGTGTAGTTCTCATGCTCAAGTGCTGCTGATCATACTGTAGGACAGTCTTGACAGGGCACCTGATCATAGCACTTGGCCTCCCTTAACCTCAGCTCTGTTGCACATTATCTACCCCACCCCGACCCAAAATATTTATTTAGGAAACTACGTGAAAACCAAGAAAATGTATAAAATATTAATGACTCGTAAAGTGGTATTATGATTACTTTTAAACAAAACATGACATCTAAATTTTCCACAATGAATACAAACTATTCTTAAAAATAAAAATGTTGGTAAGGTCATCACAAAAAATTACATGGTGTCATAATCATACAATAAAAAAAGAACAGGAAAAATAGGTCAAGGAAATGCATGAGTGTGTTGACAGTTTATCTCTCCATGTGAAGATGGTTTTCTTTCTTTCTCCATACATTTAACAAATGTGTTACTTTTATAATGTAAAAAGAAAATGAATTTAGTAAACTAGGAAACACTGTCAAACTTTAACAGACAAGCCCTCTATCTCTCACTCATGAGTCTTATTTTATTTTTTAAATCAATTGGGTTTACCACCCTAAAAATTAGCATACAGAATATTGTTCAACTTAAAAGTGATTTGACATTCATGCTGATTCAAGCACTTTTTTGGAAAGATGATGTGTGGATACCAATGGGGCACACTGCAAGATGCAGGGGTGAACAGCAAACTCTGTCCTTTGAGGATAGACACTCCTCAGGAAAAATGAGCATACACTCCCACCTCCCTATATTCCATCCAGCTCCACATGGTATAAAGATGAAGGTCAGCTGTCCTACCAAGGCCCCTGGAATCATTCCAACAAGCTGCTGCTCTGCTCCAGTAAGAGACCTGCCAGGTCTTCTGCACCTCTCTCTAAGCCAGCCCAGCTGCAGGTCTCTCTTTTACCCAACACGACCAGGCACTGCTCCACCCACCACCTCCATTCCACTTCTATCACTGACACCCCGCAACTCTGCCAAAACCTAGGAAAGGCACTGCCACCTGGAGAAGCCAGGGGAAGAATAGTTACAGCTGACTCTTAACCCCAATCTTGCAGAGATACTGGAGTCTGAATCCAATGGGGCAACACAGAACTGACTGTAAGCCCACACTGATGTTCTAAGAAAATGTAATTGTTATTGTAAAAGAAATCCATACAATTCTATCTTTATTTTGCTGTAAAATTAATTTTTAATAGTTGGTTAGAACAACGATTAATTTTATAGACACTGGTAAAATACAACCAATAATTCATTAATTTATCATATTAAACCAAGCAGCAAAACATGCCAACAGAATTTTTTAAGACTATAAAGTTTTTGTTAAACTACCAAAGTATCTTGTTATAAAAGTCAAACACTAAGAAACTATTAAATAATATAACACCTTTAAATCAAAACAGTAAAGAACCACTTTTCCTTTTTTCACAATATGATCTATGACTCAGAGTTTTGTTATACTATAGAAAATGCCACAAATTAAAGGGAATCAAAAGTCAGGATATAATATGTTAATTGTTGTCAAATTCTCAATGAGCAATTAACTCAAACATCATGTTCAGTGCTATAAAATTAATTTATTTTTACTTTAAGACAGAGTCCCTAATCACTTGCCAAATGATCCTCTATGTATTTACATAAAGGATAGGTTTTTTCCAGCAGAAAACCATTAAATGTTTTATTTGTGGTAAGAAAAGCAATGCTCTTCTTGCATCGAACAGTCCACACTCAAGTGTTCTGCTTTGTAGCACTCTAAGAACACAAACAGAAAAGGAAACTTGGACAATATTTGTTGTCCAAAGTTCATGTCAACTCGAGCTGTCTAGCAAGGATTATAGTCCTTCAGCAAGAGAAGCAATTTCCAGTCTCCCTGCAGCACCTCGAGGTGCTAGTAACAAAGTTCCAGGACAGAAAGTGGGCCAGAAGCACCTCACCTATCTAGGCCCCAGAGTCTTCTTGTTGGGGATGGGACAGATGAGCTCTGAAGAATAATCAAATGCTGAAAACTCCAGCATGAAGGGCAATGTCTTTTCCCCTTCTCTAGGTAATGGTGGTCACCTTGAGGTTGATGTCCCCATAGCTGGTCCAATGACAACAGCCCCATGATATGATTTCAGGGTCACGTGATTGCAACGTTCAGGTTTGTGGAACACACAAGCCCTGATAACAACTACACATGGCTAGATTAACAAAAGAGACAAAGCACATGGCTGATACTTTCATATACATTCAGTGCTACTGTCATCATCCTATGAGAGAGGCTAGGGCCATGGCAGCTACTTCTACCATGTGCCCTCCCCACATCTACTGTCACAGCTGGCTACCCGGAAGGAAATATCCTAGCAGTCTCCTTAGAGTCCTCTCCCTGAAAATGTGGGCTCAGGATGCAGATAGCACCTCCCACCTGCTAACGCGCTGGACACCTGAGAGAGCCGCTCCACAGAGAGCCCCAGTATACGAAACTACAGTAAGAGACAGCAGCTGCAAGGCCTCCCATCCTCATGGCCTAGACATGTTTCATCTGGACTAACCATCCATCTTTTTATTAATTTCCCCGCATAATTTAGTTTGAATTCTTTTCTGTAATTTAGCAGCAGAATCCTAGCCAGTTTACTCACGGATTCCAGATGTTTGTAGGACCCACTGGCCTACAGATACAATTCAGCTTCATCCCAGCTCAAGTGTTCTGTTTTTGAAAGATCTATAGCAGAAGGCAAAAATGCCCTAAAATTTCTGGGGACAAAGGGCATTCACACATCCTCATGAAAAAAACTCTGAAGATGTGAACCTCGCAGTGCCAGTGTTTCTCTCCACAGATCTCTCATCTCCCAAGTCCCCAATACAGGCCCCTTTCTGCAGTATCAATAGGAGCCCTTCCTTCCTGTCCTAGCCCCTGAGCAGCCCTCCTACTCTTGCATTGCTCCTGCCTACTCTCCAGAAAAATCTTTGCAGCTCCCTCTGCTCCTGGCCAGTTTTCTGCAACTCCACAATTAGTTGGTGTTTACCTGGGCCTTTGGGAGCCCTTCACCTATGCCACCCTGGTTCTGGACCACAGCCCTCTCCTGTCAAATACAACCACAACCCAAGCCATTACCTTTATCAAATCATTGACCATGCCACACCACAATTTTTGTCGCCTGCCTCTTCCACTCAAGAGGACTCTTCTCCATAAAGAAACATCTATTGCTGGATCCCCAACACAGTGTTTGGGTGCCAGAGATGCACTACCAAACTTGAGGAATAACCAAATGACTGAATAAATATCTTAAAGATAAGACAGCAGAAATCATAGTACAATACTACATATGTAGCAGTCATGATTTTATGATAATAAATATCCACAGGAAGATATTATATATAGAAGTTTAATTTTTTAATTTTTCTTGAAAGCTTTTCAATAAAATATATTTCTAAACTATTATTTCACCAAAGTGTACATATTTTATAACCTTTGATCATTTATCTGAGTACATTCATATCCTCAAACTTTTCCTTCTACTAAATGTGGGGTTTCCCCATCCCATTCCTGGCTCAGAAAGAAGTCTCTCCAAGGGAGCAACATCACAGGGTATGAGCTGCCAGACAAGAGATGCGGCCATCCCCTCTCCCCAGTAATCCATTATCATCAGGAACAGTGTCATGAAAGGTAACATGAGAAAGTTAGGGAAAACCAACCTAAAGGAAATAAACTACTACTGAAACATACAACTGACACTAATTCCAACCTGAGCTTTCCATATCTTCAAACAGCCAGCACAGTAAAGAGAGGGAACAGCATTAAAACTGAAGCAGCCTCTATGTCACTAAGTTGGCACACTGCACATCCTCCATGGAGAAGACCACCTCTCACTGAGGATTAAAATCCATTTTTTCTTCATCCTAATCACTCTTCCAGACCACTCTTAGACTGAGGAATATGGCTGATGGGACAGTAGCTTAGAAAGTCACTTGCTGAGAATGCGGAGCTGCCCCCCATGGGTCTATGTGGGGCATGGCCATCCCATTTGTCCCACCACAGACAGATGGCAACCATGTTTTATTTGTGACCAAAAAATAAACTACTATCATCTCAGGACATGATACATTAGGATCTACTCATGACCACAGCCCAACAAGGCTACCATATCATGCTTACTGTTTGCTATAAAAGTAACACAATAAGCATCCTTTCTACCCACTCCCAACACCTCACCCCATTCTCATATCTATCCCTATTTTTAAAACTATGCAGTATTTTCTGCCCTTACATGGCAGACAGTCACACACGGAGTTTTTCTTTTCTTTCAAATAAAAGTAATGTCAGGACAGATGAGGTTTTTTTTGTCCATTTCTTTACTAATAGACAGCAGCTCTGCTTTCTTCATCAGTTCTGATTCCCATTTGCACTTGACTGTGATCATTTCTCTAGGTGAAGCAAAGCCCTCAATTTGGTAGAGGATACTGGCTCCATGTCATTTAATTAACAATACTTAGTACAGAGCCTTGAGAGCCTTGAGATTCCTCATCCGAGGCAGATATTCCATTCTACACTCAAACAAACTGGTTCTAGGGCTATGCTTCACTTTTCCTAACAAATGTCCTCCCTCGCTTACTGTAGCTGCCTTCCTCTGTCACTCTGTATCTGTGGAGAGCGAGCAAAGTGGAACCAAAAAGGAGAAAGGTTAACCTTTCCTTCCCTCTATGACAACAGGGGGCCTACCCTCCCCCCTCCTAATCCCCACGTTGTAAATCAAGTTGAGATTGATTTATGGACCAGTTAAAAATCCTGGGATAAGTGGGCTCTTGCAGCTGTACTCACAATCAAGCATTTACATTTTGTAACTATGCAATTATTTTTCTTCTAATGCAAATGATTAACCCTATCCTCTGTTCAGAGTGAGCTGAATATATAAAAACTACCGTCACAATACTGGAATGCCATCCATCAGTGATTTGGGAATTGAGCTTTGGCATCCCTGTTCAATACTAAAGATTTCCAGTTCAGGGTGTACCATCATTTGTGTTCCTCATATTTAAAACCATTCATTTATGGTTAGAAGATAACATCTGCACATCTAGGGGCCAAAATTTTTCCAAGAAAAACAGTAAGATCCAAAATGCTAACACCACACCAGCTAAGGAATGTACAAGACCCATTTCTTTTCACAAACTAAATGAGTATACTTTAATACATTCTTGGAATATCACTGCAATTTCTCCAACTGTATCCCAGATAGCTCAGTCAGAACCATGCTCTGGTCACTCAGTAGATCTGTGGCAGGCTGGAGTGGGAGACCAGACTACAAAAAAAAACGAGAGAGCTGCCCAGAGCAGCTTATTCAGGAGGCAGAGTCCCTCCCTGCAAATGTGCGCACTGCTCAATCCTGCACCTCTACTTCCTGGGCCTCATTAATTTAACAAAGCAGGAAGGCCCTCGCCACAAGGAGTCCAGCAGAGGCCCTCCCCCGTGTGGATGCAGCTCTGAACACAGCTCCACTGCACCTAGACTTACACAAGTTCCACGGTCCACTCTCAAGAGCCAGCTGGAACTGGAGTGCATTTTCCTACAGACAGACAGACGTCATACAGGACAACGCTCTTGGCAGGGAACCAGACGTAGAAATGCTGGGTAGGAAGGGGGTGATCAGGCTCTAAGGCAGTTACTTGTAGAAAAAGAGACACAATAGTAACAATTCTTGTGACTGGGCCACTGTCCATTGGCCATAAAAAGGAGCCTGCCAAAAAATATGCTAATTGGGTAAACTCAGGAAACAGCTACCAGTATTCTAACAGCAATTACTGTCTTTAAAAGCCCTAATAGCTAAAGAGAAAAAAAGTCTACAATGTACTTGGCAACTAAGTGATCCTTTCCTAACACCAACACACAAACACACACACCACATACTTCCACAGTGACAGGGAAGACAGACATTTTCCAATATACCACTTTGCCTATATACAGTTCTTCAAGGAACTGCTTCGAGAAACATTTCGTAACATCTTCAGTTTTATGCTGAGTTTCTCTAGTGCCTAGTAAATTAATACTCCTTAGTTAATAGAAAAACAAGAGTAATACTTAAAATACACAAATGCCATCTCAAAGGGGTAAGGGAAACAAACTGAAACTACGTTATACATTTTATCTGTGAGGCAAAAACCCAAATTTGCAATACCAGTCTTCCAACTAAAGTAAAAAGCTTCAGGGTAATCCCAAACAGCCTCAGTCACATCCTCTCCTGACTCCTCCTTCAACCCAAGACCCATTCAAAAGCCAGCAGCACAGTACTCCACCAAGACAGCTGGATAGGGAAAAAGGGAAAGTTATCCATAAAAGCCTACAGTCATCCAACAATCTGCAAGAATATTCTGGCTGCCTACAACTGCTCTATCCACACTTCCTACCTTCATGCAGTTCCAAATCTTGCACTGAAATCTAAAGTGCATAATGACAACCAAAAATGTAAGCAAAATCAGGGACTCTGTAACTTCAACTGTTGCAATCCCAGAACCTCATGGAAGATGTGAGCCTTTGAGAAATTTTAGCAAAGAATATGTGTTTTCCAGCCCCCTAAGTGCTTACAATCAATACATTAACCGCATGCCAAGTCTGATGCTTGAGCTTGCTAGTTTCTTAATATATACCATTAATACAAATTTTTTAAAAAGATATGTCTATCTTCCTTATTTAGAAATGTGAAGAAAATAGTTGACTCTGGATAAGAAAAAGCTTTCCACCAGGTTGTAATACAAAGGACTCACAAATTGTCCTGTGGCCTCCTAACATGAAGAACTCACACCTGTTCACATTAAGGAAGGTAGCTCCAAAAAGAACACCACATTACTTTGACTTCAAGTCTTATGGCTTGAAAAACCAGTTTTCTTCTCAAAGGATGAAGCCAAAAAGAGCTTAGAAGAAGCATTCCAAGGGACAGCCTTTGCTAGTCATGCTTGAATCACCAGATGCCCCACAAATGAGCTCCTGGGATAAGCGCAAAGGGCAACCCCTTTCCCAAATGGCTCAGAAAAGCCTGCTTCACAAGCCTGGACAGCAGCATAGAGCTTGGGTCCCATCTCCGAGACTTTCTGGGGGCTTTCCTCCCCACAGCTGCCACCCATATCCCAGGTTTCAGGGAGACTTTCTAACAATGAATTCTGGGGTTTTCTGGAAAAGCTGCCAGGTGAAAAAAGGGAAGGAAAGAAAAACATCAGTTCTTTTCCATAGCCACTTGGACAGGTAGAATATTACTGGAAAGAATACCCAGAGTACTCTAGTATTCTCCATGCCAGTGGGTTTTTTTCTATTTTTGTTAAAATAAAACCACATGAGGACTGGTCAGATAGTTCAGCAGACTAAAGAGCCTGCTTAGGCAAGCATTCGGGGACCAGGGTTCAATCCCCGGTGTGCCGTTCTGTGCCAGCTCCACCCCTGGGGTGTGCTGAGACAAGAAATGAGACCAAACATAGTGGTGTGTACCTGTAATCCCAGCGCTTGGGAGGCTGAAAACAGGAGGATCACTATAAGTCCAATCTGTGTAGTGAAACCCTATAGACCACCCTGTGAACTCTGTACTAAATACATAAAAAATAAATAAAACCATATTTAATAAAAAAGGCTCTGACTTTACATAATTTATTGTTAGTTTGCCTTTTCTTTTCCAATAGATAGGTACTACAGAGAAGAGAACATTAACAATAGCCCAAATCCACTGAGAATTGGCATGGGCCAGGCATAAAGCAACTTACACAGTTTCTTATTTTCCTCTACGTTGAAATGTGCAAATACTACACAGAATACTGCCAAATAAGTAGGAACCACCAAATGGTCGCCAAGAAAAAAACAAATGACCTTAAAAGAAATAAGCAACCTTCTCAACTTCTTTATCTCTGTCCTGATTTTCAAAGTAAACCAAAGAAATATCAAAGGCCAGCAGCACCATACTGCATTACACTACCTAATACTATAATATTCATTCTAGTCTACCCTATATTATCCTATGCTATACAATACAGCTGGCCCTTGACTTGTAATGATTCAAATTTTCTGCCTTTACAACAGTGTGAAAGGACTGTACACTCAGTAGAAACCATACTCGGAACTTGCTCAGAGCTGGGGCTATGCAATACGATATTCTTGTAGGCTGTGGGGTGGAGGCAGCCAATTGCAGCTCCCCATCAGGACAGTAGCCCCACAATCAGTATATGTTGCTGTTATATCCAATAGTTAGGTGTGTGTTAAACATATGAAAACTCCACTTTAATAAAGCAAAGCTCCTGATGAAAACGAAACAGATTCTACTAGTAACTACAACTTTTCAAAAATAGAAGACGATAGTAGATCTTCACATGGGTCATATGGAAAAGTGGATGGCTCTCCTGCTGATCCTAAATGGCTTCAATGCTACAAAGTCTTATGTACAGAAAATGCATGTGAAAGCACCTGTCACAGCTCTGGATATAACCTGCAAAAGGGGGAAAGGAACCGAGACACTAGCATAGGTAAGGGCCAGGGACCCTCCTCTAAGTCCATGAAAGACTGAAGCACTTGTTTGTGATTACAAATGCTAATGATTAATAGACTCTTCTGGCAAATAACAACATTCACCTACCGTCATTTTGTACAGTACATTAAATTATGCATCTAGGAAATCATTGAAAAAACATATAACAGATGAGCAGTTTATTATTTTATACGATGCACCTAACAACTTTGTACCCAGTTAAAACATTTAACCCCCATGTTGCATCTAGATATATATTTTATACAACTTCAGGCATATTCAACTAATGGCTAGAACATTTACAGTTTATAGAACATTTACAGAGAGCAACAGGCAGACTATCTAGTAATCTATGCCTCCCTTTGGGAAGACTTCACAAACCAACTGTGCACCGGCATATGCACACACACATACATGCATACACACAACACATACAACACAGAAAATACATACATATATATGCATGCTATATATAAGCACATATAAATACAAATATATTCATGCACACATGTACATGTACATATACATTCCTGCATATACATAAACATATAACAGGCAAAATGTACACATATGCATAAATATATTTTCACACATGTACATAGTTCATATATTAATATATAACACATAAACACACATTTCTAACCTCACACAAGCACATATATACACATAGAGCAATATATGAACACACAACATACATTCATATGTGCATGCTCACAGTACACACATGTGTACACATCTACACAAGTGCAGAATATATGAACACATGCATGCATACATACATACACAAATACAGACATGCAACACTCATAAAATACATACAAACATACATGCAGAGTCACACACACATACATATATACACATATATTCCTTAGAAGAGAATGAGCATTCAACTTCCTAAAAAATGACAGATCTCCCAAATGGACCTTCCGGAAATAAATGCATTCACTTTATTGTGTTTCTCTATTTCAAATATGAAGCCTCGCATATACACTTATAAGTACATGTTCATTCTCAAACACATGTACAGTGTCCACATATACACACACATACAAAGAGCCTCTTCTCTAAAGGCACTCTCAGACTTGAATTGAACAAATTCTGCTAATTATAGAGTCAGCAAAGACATACATTTGACCTCAGCATGAATATACTCATTCTTTTAGTTACCACGGTAACAACAATCATGTAAAAAAGGGCTGTGTAATATGGTGCCACTTACTCAATTCAGCTTCCTAGGACCTGACCCACTTCTAATGTTTTTTTCTGTCTGAATGATTTCCTTCTGACTAAAACCATGAGATAATTCCTTCCCTTCCTGCCTTTTCTTTCCATGCTCTTTTCACTATCCTTTCATCATCTCAGACACTAAATCACAGATGTCAAAACTGAAGGCAAAGAAACAGCCTTTGGAGATGATACCAAACCAGAATGAACCAAAGAGAAGATCAAAATTCTTTTTGGATACATATAGAGTCAAGAGTCTTGGGGTCCCTCTGATGATAGAATCTAACAGAGGTAAATCAGAGTAGATCCTTTAGCATGGCTTTGTTGCCTGTTTCTAAAAAAGAGCCTCTTCATTTCTATTTCAGAAAGTTACAATAAAGGAAAATAAAATAAAGGCTAACAGACTAAAGAAAAGAGAAAACCAGATAACTTTTTAAATGTGTATCTGCTTTTCAAGAAAGCGTTAAGGACATAGTCTAAGCACACTGACACTTATTCATTAGGAAAGCTGTAAAGACTCTACAGTCTTTAAACTGTAGACTTGTAAAGAAAACAAATAATCTTACAGCAGCATAATTCAGGTGTTCCATAAATCTTAAGAATACTAAGAACAGCCACTGCAATAGGATTCCACTATGAGGAAATCAAAACATAACCCATGCAGTATGACCAAGGGCTCATATAACCTGATTTCTAGGAATCTAACTTTAAACATCTTCACAGCTAACATATCACAAAAATATAATGTGCCAAATGCTGTAACACAAATGCAGAGGAAAAAAAAAAAAAAAAAAAAAAAAAACCCTACCTAACCAAAAATAAAAGCATTTCAGGCAAAAATCCCAGACTCAGAAGAACACAAGTTATACTCCTGAAGTTCTTCAAAAAGTTTTTTTTTTCTTTCAATTACATTTACCATCAACTCTCATGTAATAAAGATATGATCAGAATTAATTAAACAACTTGGCAAGAAGTCCAAGATTTTCTCTCCCATGAGGATCTACCTTCTATAATGCACAACTTTTCATCCTAAGCACATCCATTGGCACAGTCATCATTTGGAGCACAAGCTTTCCTCTTCCCCTGCAAAGATTTATCCTCTATCTTCCTTCCCTCTCCCACTTCCAAATGGAGCACTGTGCATGTGAGCTTGAGGCCAGCTTCAAAAATACTGACTGGTAGTTTATATTTGCTATTACCAGCAAAGATGAAAAGACAAATATGTAAAAAATAAAGGCTGAAGTTCAATATTTATCATTAAAGGAAAAGCATCACCATGAACAGCACACTTGGAAAATGCAAATACCATGTGAAAATAAGACATATACACATATATACAATATATACAGCGTTTATATCTATAATTTTCCCATTATACTTGGCTCAATATGGTAAATACAATTCACTACTCAAGCGTTAAGTCAAAACACACACAAGCATATAAAAACACACACACACATATTGTACAGATATTTATACATAGAGATTAGGATAAAACAACTTGGGCATTACACACCCCAAATTAAAACTCTGAGAATCTCCACTGTGGCATCCTCTTCCCAGACAGTGTAGTTTACACTTCATTGTAAGGGACAAAATGGTTACGATGCTGGTTGTGTCTCTTCCAAAGATTTCAACAAAAGACATGAGAAGTATTAGTCATCTACAATAAACCAAAATCAAAGTACACAATGCTTTGAAATGCACAAGTCATACTCTTGATTTGAGGGATCTTCAAAACTTGTTGGGAGCAGCATGAAGTTCTTTCTGACCCTAGAATAACAACCAATGCATGAAGAAAGATGAGGAAAAACTTACATCCTTAAGGACCTGAGTGCTATTACTTTTGCCTTTTTTCGTGCACTTCAGTCTAATTCTTCCCGGGTTTCTTCCTCTAGTTAAGACCACTAAGGCCCCTCCCTAGTATTACATTCTTTTCCACCCAGAATGTGTCCCATTCTGAAGGAAGTGACAAACTGGGAAAGTACAACTGACACTAACCCCCCGCACTGTCCCACTGCCTTTCAACACCAGCACTTACAAGTGACTGTCCTTCTCAGGGCCAATGCCCTTTCACACTGCATGTGTCTTGAGTCCTTCCCTCCAGTTTTCAGCAACACTCGAACTCTCCACTGGGAAATGTTTCTCCTCTAGGTTTTCATGCATTGTCCCATTGCGTTTTTCTCTCACCTCTTCTTTTTCTTAGTCATCTGACTCTTCCTAAATTTCTAATATAAATTTTCCTTCAACCTCACTCTATGTGTGACCCTCACCCACTTGCCTACTTTAATTGCATTTGGGGTGGAGGGTCCTGGGAATCAAACTGAGGACCTTGCACTTGCCCCACAGGTGCTGTGCCTGTTATCTATATCCTTGGCCCTTTAATTGCATTTTTATGTAGAAAATGCCTCAATCTACCCTAGTCCACATTTCTCCCCAAGCATCATTCCGTATTTCTAATTACACCATTCACAATGGTGTTCAAAAGCATCACAAAGTCATGTCCAATAACTTAACCCAATAAAATATGACTCCAAAAAGAGAACCACTGATTCTATGAAAACTAAATTGAATGCCTTGTGGAGGACTTACCAGGAAAGGCTTTGGTTTCTCTTTAGCGTTCCTTTTTTTTAACTGCCTTCTGATTTCTAGCAAAGACTAGTACCACCAATACAAATGCAAACCTTTTGTCCTCTGTTCCTCCACTTTCACTATTTCCCCCCTCTCTGGTCAGTAAACAATGCACCTGTTCCCTCACTTTCTTCCTTTCACCACAGCTAGCCACAGCCTCTTGGTCTCTCTTGGCACAACATCATGCTGTATGTTAAAAGCTGAGCCTAGATCATTTCATGATTGTCCTCAAAACCCTTAATGGTTCCCCAACATTCTTAGTTAGGAACTTTCACTTTCTGACCCCAATCTAACTTTCTGGCCTGAAATATGCACATACATATTTTATCTCCAAAAAGATTATAAGCATCATTCTTGCCTTCAATCCTAGGTACCAAGTTCTTCCTAAAAGCACCCCATGCAGTACCTATTTTCTTTCTACATTGTGAGTAAATGCAGATTCTTTAACAACTTTCTTGATAATTTTGTGACACTGCCAGGAAATGTAACTGTTGCAGTATGTGAGCCGAGAGCCATCAGAGTAAGGAATGCACAGGTAGGGTAGAAGCTGTCCCGCCCAGACTTCACTTAACCATCTGCCTCACAATTGAACAAAGGTTTTATTCCTCCCTTCAGCTAGCCCTGGGTGCCACAGCAGGCTGAGCTTTCCCAGCTGGTGGCCCTGCAAGCTTCCGCTCTCACCAGCTGGGCTGTATGCTAATGCCTATGCTCCTAAATCTGTTTATGTCACTTGTACTTGTTATACAGCACTTAGCCCAATAAAATATGACTCCAAAAAGAGAACCACTGATTCTATGAAAACTAAATTGAATGCCTTGCGGAGGACTTGACCAGGAAAGGCTTTGGTGTCTCTTTAGAGACACCAAAGCCTTTCCTTTATTTTAACTGCCTTCCTTTATCCAAAGCCATTCCTTTATTTTAACTGCCTTCAAATTAGATATGGGTGAAACAATTATAAAATATAAGGAGTTAAATTTCTAAAACAATTTTTTTAAACCTAAGACTCTAAACTTATATTGTTTCTCAACTGATTGCTTATTCTCTTTTAGAAAAATCTAAACTAAAGTAACAGGGAAATATTATACATGTGGTATAGGCAAAGAAAGTTGCTGTAGCCCACCAGTCGGGAGGACACACTCAGAATTGCTCTGGCCCAACACTCAAAGACAGGTGAAGCACATTTCTACACTCTGTGGTCCGGTCTATAGGTATCACTCCTATCATCCCTAACTTTGGCCTTTGAAAATGTGATTCTCATCATGTCATTTAAAGGGTTTCTACTATCTAGAAAAGACTTCTCAATATTCTAGACCCTAGCTGGGCAGATGGCAAACAAGAGTAGGCAACACCGCTTTCCCAGGAGCTGCAAGGTCTGGAAGGGTACAAAACTCTGGGGCAACCCTTATCGAACACAAGCTGAGTTTTGTTGTAATTCTCTAAATAGCATTTCAGGACCAATTATGTAAACTCCAGTAAACTTGGGCACAGCACAAGAAAGCCACTGCACTGACTCCAAGAGTAGAAGACCTGAAAGGAAAGGCTTTGCTAGAGAAGAACTAGTTTAGAAACAGAAGAGGCCAAGAGGGAACTTAATAAGCGCTTTCAAGGCTATTATGCAAGGACAGTGACTTCCATTCTCTACCCTTCAGAGGAAAAACAAGCATGGGGCAGAGACAGGGCAGAAATGTATCCCTAACTAACAGGGTTTGTGGGTGGGTCTGAAGAGCCTTCATAAAAGAAAATCTTGGAACCTCTCCCCCCACAACCTTTTTACTCTTTGTGGGACTTAGCAAAAATTTCCAATCTTGCATTCTTGGTAGCAAGAACAGGATAGCCCTCTCCAAGTACATGGGTAACAGTGGCATTTTAGGCTATATGCATGGTAGCTACACAAATACTTCATGGCCCAAGACCAAAAAAGGTTGGTACAATACAGTTATATACAGACATAACCTTGAGTAGGCTGAAACGTATGGGCCAAGTCAAAGTTCTACAAACTTGTCCAATCAAAGACAGGCATTCAAGCTGACCATATAGCTCAGTGAAGTAACGTGCCTGCTTAGGCACATTGCAGAGGCCAGAGTTTGATCCCCAGCATGCCATGCTGGCCCCACCCCCAGGGCACGCTGAAACACTGATCAAGACTGGGCCATGCCCAGTGCCACATGCCTGTAATCCCAGCACTTGAGAGGCTGAAAATAGGAAAGAGTCCAATCTAGGTAGTGAAACCCTATAGATCCTGTACTATATACATGAAAAATTTTTTAAAAATACACGAAGACAGGCATTCACCTGTGTTTCATATCATCACAACTAGAACTTCAAATTAAAAATTGTAAATGAAGAAACACAAATATAAATGTCTCACAGCACCATGTAAAGCAGCAGTCTCAAGCAAGAGCATTTCTGCTGGGAATGAAGGTGCTACTGGTATCAGCTAGACAGAAGGCAGGTGATACTGAACATCCAGGATGCTCGGATAGCTGCCATCACAAAGGACCTCCACACCCTCAGGTCTACAGTGTCAACAATGCTGAGGTAAGAAACCCAGACATACCGTATTCAGATTTTGTGTTTTCAACAAACTCACAGGCATCATAACATATAAACTTGTGTCTTTACAAAGTGTGGTATCTTGAACGACACAAACCTCTATGAGATGCAACACAGGGATCAGCAGTTCTTTTTTTTTGAGGGGAAAAAAAGTTTTAAGAAATCTACTAAGAGCCTGGGGAGATAGCTCAATAGAATAAGTGCTTGCCTGGCAAGTGCAAGGGCCTGAGTTCAATCTCCGGTTCCACCAAAAAAAAAAAAAAAAGAAAGAAAAAAAAAAAGAAATCTACTGAAATTTGGAAATTTTTTTACTAGAAACGACTTAGTCTACTATGCCCAAATTGGCCAGTGTTTGGCTCCAACTCCACACAAACCACACCAGGGCGACCCAAAGAGCATACATAACTTCAAACCTCACTTTTTTTCCTACCATTACCTGTTTTAGGAGGCTGGTTAATGGCTCATTTAATAAAATGGTTCATATGAAACTGTTATAAGCCTGACAGCATTAATGTTGTTTATCATTCTTATACTCTGGATTAATCAATTTTAAATGCTTTAAATATCCCAGTACCAGGTTAGAGCTGTAAAATTAAAAATGATTTTCTTTTTTTTTTTTAAATTTTTATTTATTTATTTATGTGTGTGTGTGTGTGTGTGGCCAGCTGAGCCCACCAGGGGGCAGAGCCGGCTGGCATGTGGTGCTGGGGGATTGAACCGCAGTCCCTGTGCTGTGCTAAGTTTGTTATAAGTAGGTGCTTTAGACCACTGAGCCATCTCACCAGCCCCGCAAAACGATTTTCTTAAACCTTTAAGTTCCAGTTTTTCATACCATCACTTTTGAAATAAAAATCATGTCTATTCTAAAATACTGTTGATAACTAGGCATGGTGGGCTCACACCTGTGATCTCAGCGCTCCAGAAGGCAGGAGGATCACACACTTGAGCCCAGCCTGAGCAACCTAATAACTTAGCGATTCTGTAGCAAAAAGTACAAGAAAGGTGACAGAGACAGCCCAGGGTAAAGGCGCTGGGTACAATCGTCAATATCTCGAAAATTAATTATTCCTAATATTTTAACATTTTCACATGATAAGGTATTTTTAAACGCACCAAATACACACCTAAATATACAGGGAATTCTTCACAAAGATTAGGAAAGAATGAATCAGTACTCCTAATTTAACAGATTATATTCATCATGGACAGCCAAAAGGAGACGTTCTCATAGATTCCTAAAGGAGTATATAACAAACACTTCCCAAAAGTATAATAAAATCTTCATAATTGTGGGATGTTAATTATCAATTAGTAAAAAGATATGTGAATTATGACTAGCAAATCCCAATGTCATCCATCCAGCACCTGTATTCTTTACCCCAGGGCTAGTGTAACAGAACTCTGCTGGAGTTCAGCTTAAAAAGGAAACACGTACTTTGAAGGTGTACATTTCCTGACTATAACAGAAAATAAGCCTAACATTTCTGTCCCAATGACTCCTCTTCAATCTGTATTCTTTACTTTGGATGATTAATAAAAATATATTCTGTGTTCTACCGTTACAAATTTATCTTAACTTCATTATTAACTTCACTCAATAACTAAATTCAGTATCCTGAGTACTATATTATTCTTCATAGTACTCACTTAACTGAAAAAAGAGAGTAAATAATAATTATGCAATCTAACATAGGAATTTTAATTCTAAGACTCCAAGAATGATATCAACAAGTATGGAAAATTAATTCTTAATAATTCCAGAAAATTTCACATGTAAACATCAAGTACATTTTAGGAATTACACATTTTCAAAGGAAAAACAACATTCACAGTTGTGTAAGAAGTGCTTCTAGCGGCCGGTGAGATAGCTCAGCGGCTTTAGGCAAGCTTAGGCAAGATCACAGACTGCGGTTTGATCCCCGGCACCACATGCCACACTGGCATGCTGAGCCAGCCTGTAATCCCAGTGCTGGGGAGGCTGAAAAACAGGAGGATCAGTATGAGTATGAGCTACATAGTGAGACCGTGTAACAACCAGCCTGGCAAGTGCAAGGTTCTGAGTTTGTTGGCCAGTACCAAAAAAAAAAAAAAAAAAAAGAATAAGAGCTTCTGGTTTTCTCTACCAAAGTCTTGCATAATCTAGGTTTCTGTCACCATGTAATAAGGCATAAGAGACCTGGACATCATCCCTGTGCATCTCTCTTTCCTATGAAATATCATATAACTCATAAATTGCAGTGCTGGCTACTTAAATTGAGGAAAACCCAAGCAAGGACCTCTTACTACTGTCCTTTCAGTAGCTTTCAAAAAAAAAAAAATTTAAAAAATACCCTTCAGTCAGGTCAACCAAATGAAACAGATGAAAGCAAAAGTAAAGGAGCTTCGCTTCTCTCTTACAGAATCTAATGCTATGAACACTCCATAAATTTTACAGTAAATTCATTCACCCCTGAACACAATCTGCTAAGGTAAATAATGAAGTGCAAATCACTCACAGAATTGCTTTTCATTCCCTCCACAGTGATCAAGGTCTTTTCCTTAGTACATATATGGTGCTTTACCTTTTAAGTCTTCCTAATTACTAAGCAACACTGGAAGAGCACCCAAAAGGTAGAACTACTGTTGTCATTCACTTTGCTGTGATGGAGGACTAGAAGAGCAGTGACTAGCATCCTTTCTCCTCCACAGTGAAGGTGGTACTATTTATTTCAAATAACAGACGTCCATATAATGAGCTGGGATGGAACTTAGTAGCAGTGTTTGCTCAGCAGCCACAAGGCCCAGGCTTGATCCACGGGCTGCAGAAAATAAAAAGCAATTCTGGATTGTAGTTTTCTTCTCAAATCCACCTTCTACTTTTTCATTTAGTCCCTACTGGAAAAGCTAAGAATAAAGCAAAGCACACCATTCTGACCAACTCCCCAAAATGCTTACAATATCCACAAAGAAAACTTGGCATATCCAAGTACAAAGAGCTAGACAGCAGATCAACATAAGCAAGAAAAATCAAGAATTATTCTTCCTCCTATGCTCTTCCATGCTCATACTGACAGGAATACGCAGTAAAACTGAGGAGCGAGCAGCCCCTGGCTCCCAAGGGCTGGCCAGCTGCCGTGGAGGCAGCTCTGAGACTGAGCTCTCAGAGGCCTGTGCTGGAGCCAGGGAATCCACACCTATGAGTCAGTTCCTCTGCCAGGTTTCTGCAATGTAGGTAAGCAGGAGCCAACTGTAAAACAAAGGTGATGATAAGATTCTCAGTATCTCCTGCAGATAAGGGGACAGCGTGAGCAGGCTCACTGCTGGGGATCTGCCCTGTGTGCAAGGCCTGGCTGGGGTGGAGGAAGGGACCAGAGAGGGAGCCTGGTGGAAGGTGTTTTGGTCAAGGGTGTGGTCACAGCCCTCTTGCTCCCCAGGCCACAAGGACAGAGGTCACTCCTCTGGAAAGCCCCAGGGCAGCCACGCCTGCAGGTTATCCCTGGGATGCAGAGCCCTCTCTCCCAAATCAGAAGCCTCAGGAAAGGATCTAAGAAAAAAATGGAGGGGAGGGACACAGGCAGCCCCTTATCACAAAAGATGAAGAGTCTTGATTTGAAAAAAACCCTTTAATTTGTAATGCTCACAATTACATTGCCAGAATTCTCATTTACTTCAGATACCATAAATCATCATTTTTATTACTGAAACACAAAAGCTCTTTGTTTATGAAAATGTGTCAAGTACTGTGTCCAAAAGGTAACCACTAGTAACAGTTTCCAAATTTTCCTTAATGCATACTCTGCCTGAATAAAAACCAGGGACATAGCATTCCGCTTCTCCATATGAATGCTGCTTATTAATAAAATTATATCACTGGCCAAGTCTTCTGTTGCATGCAGCAGGTGACTGACTGATCTGTAGTGGTGTCCATCTGAACCAGTCTTGGCCAACAAATACATTTAGAAGAGATGCCTAGAAATGTGATCAAAGAACCACAGGGAAGGCGAGACTGTACAGAGTAGGAGAGGATATAACAAAAGGAGATTTTTCCCTGAGCTCAAAGTTCCCTAAATTTAAAAACTATTTGTTTCACAGTCTAGATAATTAAAAGTATAGGCATTCCACAAAGTAACACAAATGACCTACTGCCCCAGCAACTACTGCCACAGTGGGCTGCAGAATGAGAGCAAAAAAGTGAGAAGGGGGGTTTCAAGGGCTGCCACAGCAGCTGGAAGCAGGGAGATCCCAACGGCAAAACGGCTCTGCATTTAGGCCCCTTCCTGCAGGGAGCCCCTCTGTGACTGGGTCAGTTTCCTGCACAATGCAGACTGTCTCCAAAATTAAATATAATGCCTCCTTTCACTCAAACTCACTCCCTTCCAAACTCACTCCTGAACTCCTAAAGGACAACCAATGTGAACTCAGTTTAGGGAAAGGATGATTCTATGGGTGGGAAAAGCTTTCTAAAGTTGGATACTCGGGGCCGGGGAGATAGCTCAGTGGAATAAGCACTTGCCTGGCAAGCTCAAGGACCTGAGTTCAATCCCCGGTTCCGCAAAAAAAAAAAAATAAAGTTGGATACTGACCAAACCTATCTGCTGTTTTCCTCTTGGCAATGTGGACTCAACAGTCAGAACGATCAGAAGGCAAGACTCCCAGAAGAGTAGTCCTGTGGACTTCCCCTTCTCTTACACTGACAGAACACATATGACAACCCACAATACACATTCACACAACTCACATAAAACACAATACATATGTATAATTTACATAATTCACAACACACATAAAATGCATGGAACTCATATAACACTGCATACAACATTCATTATATTCAATAATTCACATACAAAACACAACTCAACACACATATAACACACATAATGTTTAAAACACTGAGAGCTGACATGATAGCTCAGTGGTCTAAAGCGTCTGCTTAGGCAAGTTTAGGCAATCTCAGAGACCACAGTTCAATCCCAAACACCACATGCCACACCAGCCATGCCCCCATGATGAGCTAAGCCAGTCACAAAAAAAAATAGTAATAATAATTAAACAAATAAAATAAAACTTAAAAAAAAAAACCTGAAGCACAGAGCTATTTTAGTTTTCCTTAATGATTTACTCCCTGCTGTATCCACAGCACTTAGAAAGAAGTAGCATCTGCACTATGGCAACCAGCTTAACTGGGCATAAAGAGATCATGTGCTGGCTGCTGCTGCTGCCCAACCTTCCTGAGTTTCCATAAATTTGCCTAGAAAGTGGAAAGATTAAATACTATTATCTCAAAGTTCAAATCCAATATTTAGAGAGCTGAATTTGCTACTCAAAAATAGTGCTAAAAATTACACAACTCATATAGCTACTCTACTGGACAGGACACAAGAAAAAAAAAAACAATGTCTCAAGTTATTTACATGTCCTTTAAAAAACAAGAAAGGACACACCTAGGCTCCATGACACTGTTGAACAGACTCATTAGCCTGGTCACTTGGCCACCTCCACCAACCACAGGAGAGGCCCACAAAAGCCTGAAGCAGCCTCACCTGTAACAGAGCCCTCAGATACTATTATCTCTGGCCACCCAGCACAAGCTTGCCCCGTGAGACTCAGGCTCCTCCAAGAGGCTCAGGCTCCCAGGTTGCCCAGCTCCCCAGCACCTAGGCCCAAGGACCTGTCCCCCAGCCACCCACATATCCCTCATCATATAGGTATACAGCCTACCCAGATGTGGCACCCTCAGCTCCCCAGATCTGGTACCAGTATTCCCAGCTCCCAGGCCCCCCTTCCACGCCAGTCCTCCATCCAAGAACACTCTGTGCCAAGACAATTCATTTGGCACCCAATTCCACATTGACTTGTGGAAGTCTCTATTCCATTATCTGTTTGCTATCAATATCAAACATCTAATGTACCATGTCATAGTTCCTTCTGGATTATAAAGCAGTCTGTCACTGCTCACACAGTGCCTAATATTCCATTTCACTCAAAAAGCTGCTGTGGAAATCATACTTTAAAAAAAAAAAAAAAAAAGGAAGAAAAAGGAAAAAAAGATCCTCCCAAAGCTCTCATATGGCAAAGCAATCTCTAATCAAGTCGACTGTGATCAAAGGTAATCGTGCCAAGTGTAAGTGTGTAGCAGCAGGCACACATACACATGCCTCTAAGTACACATCAACATGCAGTAACATCTATACTACTCAAAATCTAATATCACTATCTTTGGTATTAAATAAATGGTAATCAACAAGTAGTATACCAAACCTACATAAACTAAATCTCCAAACAATATTTTTATTAAAGCAATTACCCTTTAAGCAAGTATCTCCTGTAGGAAACTGCAGAAATTTTATGTACAAAATAAAAAACAATTAAAATGTGTCACATATATGTACCAATCACCCAAAATAAATGCATTCGTGTTGTACCACACAGTCTAATTTTTAAAAAAGGACAGTATAAGGTGAGTTTTCAAGGTATGACAAAAGCCAGGCAGTTTTCCATAACATTCAATCAACACCCAAATTGATATCATGTCCTAATTTTCAGCTGCTGTTCAAATTAAACTATCTCTATCATTTGTTCTATGAGTAACAGTCATCTTAGAACCATTCTACATTTCATATCCACTCTAGTTGGGTACTCCCAAAGGCCAGTATCCTCAGAGTCACTCACAGTCAATAAAATAATCAGTACTCAAAGGCTACGGCATGCGAGTCCTTATTTACAGAGCTGTGTTTTAACTGTTTTGCTTACAGCCAGTGTTAAAACAGGCTTGCTGAGCTGAGTCACCCACAAACTTGGGGGTAAACTATGGGGCAGAAACAGGCCAGCTAAAATCAAAAGGGAAAATGGCTTAAAATTTTCTACAAAGTAGAAGATACCTAGGTTTGTTAAGAGGAATCTGGCTCAAAAGAAAAATCCCTTTCTACAGAGTACCAAAGATTCACATAGATTTCCACCCCACACTCACATTCACACTACATACTGAGAATCTTACAACTCTGAAAGGTAAAGTAGAAAAAAGAATGTGGGGGTGGGGGACCACAGAGAAAGAAATGACCTCTGAAGGAGCTTGGAATGTAGACAAGGTAACAAATGAAATAAAATACACTTACAACTCTGGATCATCTCTTAGAAACCAGTTAATGAGTTACTAGCAACAACTCACACTTTCACCTGAATCTATTGTGCACAATTGGAAACCACTCTACATTATGAAGAGAATTTGAGAAAATTAATTTACAACGCAACATCTTGACTCAGCCATAGATAATCAAATTAATGTGATCCATTAAAGAACAGCAACATTGAAGATGGGTTATTATGCACACTGAGAGGTAGATTTACATTTAAAATATACTTAAACTGACCAGTATCTTATTTTCTTGATTTCTTAGGTAGGACAAAATTAAATGGTCTTTACAACTTAAAGGACAAGTGCAATCACAAATATAAAAAAATTATCTGAAGACAGAATTAATATGCCATGTGTTATGTATAGCCATCTGATTTTTAATAATAGGGAAACAATCACACTAGCTTTTACAAGAAAGTCCAATGTAAACACATAGTACAGAAAACTGCATTTGTCTTGGGATTTATTTATGTATTTAATATGGCGGAAAATGGTTTTAGGGATTTCTGATATTAGAATAACTATCTTTTTTTAATTAATTTATTTATTTATTGTGTGTGTGTGTATGTGTGTGTGTGTCCGTCCAGCTCAGCCCACCAGGGGGCAGGGCTGGCTGTCATGTGGTGCTGGGGGATTGAACCGCGGCCCCTGTGCCTTGCTTAGCTTAGCTTGTTCTAAGTAGGTGCTTTAGACCACTGAGCCATCTCACCAGCCCCTAGAATAACTATCTTTATTAATGTCAAGCTACATATTTTCTGACTGCAGAAATGGGAAGCTGCTGTTGCCTGACATTCAGCCAGCCAACATTAAAGGAAATATGTGTAGTAATACATGGATACATGCATCCATAACTATCATTCTGGGTATGTGGATATAAAAGTCTGGGGCAAATAGAAATAATCAGGGAATGCTGAGTCAGAAAAAAAAATGAGTCAAAATGAAGATGGATATTCTAGAATATTTGTTGAGACAATGTCACAGGATCATATGTCACATAAAAACATTACCCACTTTAAACATGAACAGTTTTAGCTGGGCATGACAGCATATACCTGTAATCCCAACAATCAGGAGGCTGAGGCTGGGGTGAGTTCACGGCCAGCCTGAACTACATACATAATGAGACCACTGTCTAAAAAAACTGAAAGTCATGAGCATTCCTGCCAACATATACTTCAACAAGATTCTCTAAACATTAGATTATCTGCACAATTATAAATAATCACTAAATAACTTCCTCTAAAGCATGTAAAAATAACAGAAGAAAGCCATAATTCTGACAATTTCATTAAGCAAATTAGCTATGAAATTAATGATATCTTTTTGACACTGCACTTTCCTAAAATATCTCCAGAGAATTTGACATCAGAAATGGCTGTTAGGGCCAGCCTGATAGCTCAGCAGATTAAAGCACCTGCTCAGGCAGTTTCAGGGACCAGAGTTCGATCCCCAGCATGCTGTCCAGTCCCGCCCCCTTAGCACACTGAGAAAGTGGCTGAGACTAGGCATGGTGGTGCATGCCGGTAATCCCAGCCCTTGGGAGGCTGAAAACAGGAGGATCACTGCAAGTCCAGTCTGTGCAGTGAGACCTTGTAGACCCTGTACTAAATACATTTAAAAAAAGAAATGGCTGCTAATTAAATTGTTATACCAGATAGAGAAAATACATCATCTAAGGTATGTGAAAGTAAATATGTAGAAAAGAAAAACTGCCCCGTGTACCATGAAATGTATTAAAAAAAAAAAAAAATTCTTGCTTCCTCCTTTGGAAGGGCTCCATGAAGCGGAGCTTCAATCATTCAAAACACAAAACTGTAATGAACACACAAGACAGCAAGCAGCTTTGGGAACCCAGAGCCAGAAACTCAGAGCCCTGGACCAGACACTCAGCCATGTAACTTTGGGCTAATGTTACTACAGATCTCTGAACACATTTCCTTGTTTGCAAAACAAACATGATGCTTGGGTTGTGTGAAAAAGGCAGTATATGTGCAAGAAACAAATGCGATGCTTAATGTACAGTGAGCTTCAAAAGGGGATGATAGGAAGTATCTGTTCTCCACAGTGGGCAAAGATAACACATAGGCTTTGTGCATACAAATAGGTAACATCTTATTTGAAAGTTCCAGTTATCTTTGGAAGATGGAGCACTCCTGCACACCTAGCTTTTCAAGAAGCTGAGGTACAAGGAACACTTGAGCCCAAGAATCCAAAGCCAGTCTGCAACAAAGGAACCCCCTCCCCACAACCCCATGCATTAAAAAACCAAAGCCCCGGTTATGCACCAGCCACTCCTAACAGGACTCCAGATCTCCATGGAGCCACAGTTGAGCCTGGCTCATGTCCATTAACTGGGGCCACTGTCCCTACAAGAAGTAGAGCTCACTATGAAACAGAAGAAGCATGTAGTGGAATAAAAGCATTCCACTGAAAACTGATTGCCTCACAAGGGATTGGTGGCTGCTTAAAAATGATCGCAATCACTCTGGTTAGGATAAGTGAAGCTTCATGAGAGGTCACTCTTTGTTGGAACACTAAAGACATTATTCCTGAAACCTTATTTAGAATATTTTTTTCCAGAAATAACAGTTAAGTAATAACTGCATCATCTTGATGAAAATAATTAAAATTTCTGATAAAAACTGTACCATACCAAAAAAAAAAAAAACAACTACCATATTCAGCCTATGGTTCTAAAGGATTTTGTAGCGAAAAGTTAATCCAAGGGAATTCTGCATTTTCTTTATTTTTCTTCCATGAAGAACTACAAACTTTGCAAAGATACAGAAAAATGTAAAGAACAATACAGAGAACACTTTTTTTTTTCCCCAGTACAGGGGATTGAACTCAGGACCCTGCACTTGCCAAGCAAGCACTTATTCTACTGAGCTATCTCCCAGGGCCCTGAACACTCTTATCTACCTGATAAATTTTAAATGAAAAGTTCTAGAAGCTGCCAGATAAGAAAAGGTATGGCATGGGTCTCCATCCCCACCCCGCATATACAGCCAAGTGCATTTGGGAATATGAGTCTTCCTTGCTGACTTGCACTCAGCTAGGAAGGGCTGCCAGGAGGGGCAACCACAGCTCTCCTCCGAGCACCCAGGACTGCCTGAGAGGCCCTACCACCCACCTGGAAGGCCAAGACCAGATTCCCAACCTGGGTGTGCTGAGTAAGTCCCCTCAAAGCTGTACAGTCTAAACACGGACTATAAATATTTCAGGAAGCTGGGTGCAATGGTACACACATGTAATTCCAGGTAGTTGGATAGCTGCAGTAGGTGACTCAGAGAAACCCTATCTCAAAATAAAAAGTAAGTAGGGCGTGGCTCTGAGTGTTCCATTCCCCAATATTGAAAAAGGGGAGGAGGGAAGGAAAAGGAAAGGTAAATTTACATAAGCTGCAGGAAACCACAGACTGCAATGCTTGCGATGAGTCCCTAACCACCAGAAAACTGACATCATATCATCTCCCTAGTGTGAGAACCTGAGAGAATAAATAAAATCTGAAAGGTACAATAGATATCGTGAAAAGGAAAGAAGCTGTGCAAAGGGAAGCACAACTGGGATGCGGGAATGGAGAAAAGAAAGAAAGAAAAGAAAGAAAA